>NW_012116699.1:3150513-3186690 GCF_000951035.1 Colobus angolensis palliatus | reverse complement strand
GACTATTGAGCTATTGCCCATGGACATTCTTACCTTTTCTTTGAATATACTGGCCAATCATCTAGTGAAATCTTCTCTTCCTTCCTTCCTTCCTTCCTTCCTTCCATCCATCCATCCATCCATCTCGTTTCTATCTTACTTTCTTTCTTTTTCTTCTTAAGAGAAGGGGTCTTGTTCTGTTGCCCAGTCTGGAGTGCAGTGGCCTGGCACATGCGTAACTCACGGCAGCTTCAAACTCAGTCCCCCTTTTTCTTAATCTCTCTTTTCTTCTCAACTTCTGGGCTAGGCCATCTTTCAATAATATGGTTAGCCTAATCTTTTAAGAGCAAAAGTTTGTACTGCTTGAATAAATCCTACTTTACAGAAAGCACATTCAGCCATTCAACTACGAATTGAATTGATGTATGCATATCTCATAAAATTTGATTCCATACATTTCTATTTATATCACTTACTTTTTTGTTGCCTACTGTTAAAGCTATCTATTATTATGTTTGGATATGTAGGCGGGTGAGGTTAGCCCGTTTTGAGATACACAAATTAGTTTAGTTATTCATATGTTCATTTCCCCGTAAAATCACAAATATCTGAAAGGAACAATGGAAAACTTACTTTGATTTTTAGTTAGCTAGGGCACATTTAATTTTGTCAAGGCTTAGGTCAAATTTAGAATCTCTTACACTGCTGAATTGTAATGTCGTACCCAAAGAGTGTGTCAGGCCACAGAGAGCTAGGGTAAAAGAGAGAGCATGTCTCAGAAAGAATTATCCCCCATGCGAAATAAGTGACCTATGCAAAAATTTGTAATTGTAAAATTTGACCTTATGAGTCTCATAGCATAATGGCCACTGGGAACATGAACTCTTGCTTATGCCTGTCTCTGTCCAGATATCTTTCTTTTTTTCATTTTTTTTTTCTAACTGTTTCTCAGTGAAATACATTTCAGCTTTGTCTGTACTAATTTTCTGTTCTTAGGTGCAGTGGGCTTTACTTCTGAGTGCAGTTTGACTTCAGCAGGTACACATTTCTACTTTTCTCTATTTTCACAGGAATCTCTTCATTACTGAAAATCACCTTTATAAACAACACAGAAAAAAAACTACACAACGAAGCATGACCCAAATGTTTATTTCCCATTGCCACATTTCTCCAGGCTGAAGTACGGGTATCTGCAGCTCTTGTCCAAGCAGAACAGGCTTTGGAGCCCACTATGAGTCATAAGGTTTGTAGCAGGAGAATTAATAAGTATCTCTTGAATACCCTGCTGGATACGCTACACACACTTTTAATGTAATCGCCCTGGATCTTTTGGTTATTTCTGTTTTAAAATGGAAGAAACTGGGGCTCAGACACTTGAAGTGCCTTGGGGAAGGACATAGGGATGATCCAAGTAAGGTGAAGAACAGGAAAGGGGAATCAGGTGCTGGCTAAGAACTGAGATGAAAGTGAATGAAAACCACAAAGGCAGCTGCAAGATCCGACAGATAAATGTAAACACCCAAGAAGGTAGAGTGGAACTAAGCTACCATTATAGAAAAATATTAGTTCATTATAGAAAGCTGAATACGGAAAATAGTAACAACTTTATTAATAACCTTAACTATTACCTCTAGGACACACCTGCCGGATGCCAACCAAGGTATCAAAGTCTGGGGCATGACAAGGGACAAAGCAGATAAACTCTCTGCCCTGGTGGAGTTCACAGCCCAGGGGGAACCAATGCTGAGACACGTCTGTCAGTGAATTTTAAATTCTTAATGGTGCCTTTTTGACAGCCCCAAAGGAAACCAGAGCTAGTGGCAACAAGCCTGGTTGCAAAAACTCTGTGAGCGAGTCCAGGGCAGGGTCTGCTCCCTTTCTTTTCCTTGTTTTGCCTCATCCCATCTTTGACTTGTCTAGATCTCATATTAGTTCCCCATTCTTCCACAGAAATTTTACTTCTGGGTGGCTATTAGGCATCTATTCCTATATATGCACTGCCTTTGATGTTTGCTTTCTGCTCCTTTAAAACTAACTCCTGCCAGTCTCTGGGTTCAATCTGAAGATGCTCAGTTTCACAGCTGATGGGTAGCTGAGCTAGGATTCCTTTTCATCCATGTTCATTTTGTTGCCTTCCCCAGGGCATGGAGCAGGAAGTAAATTTACACCTACACCTCTATCTCAGTTCCAGATACTTTACCAAGGATGTGGCTTTTATTCATGCAAGTGTCCACTCACTAGTTTTATACTTGTATTTGTTTTAATAAATAAATGAATAAATAAGTAAACAAAACTGAAAAGATCTCATTCATAGAAACATTTTTGCATCTTACAAAAGTAAGTGACTTGGGTTAACTTGGCCCCAAGGGTTGGAAATGAGTAGATTCTCAACTAGAATTTAGCCTTCCTGAAAGGGAAGTTTGACTTTTGAGTCAGGAGAGTAATTTAGCTTTGGGAGTTTCCCAAAGTGCTTTATACCAACATCACAGCATTAGTCATTTCCACAAGATCTTCACATAGTACCTGCAAGTCTTGCTATGATATCTGAAATTGAAGGCTCAAGAGGCTTTAAGTGGAAATAAGTGTTTATACTATCATGCACGCTCCTGGAGCTTCGTTCAGTTGTTGCATTATATCAATATGGACTTTGGGAATAGAGGGGGCCACTTGTACAGCTGGATGGGAAGTTGGCAGATTTGTGAGGACAGGTTTGGGCTACAGTTCTTTGGGCAGAAACAATTACTTCAAGTATCAAAAAGATCATGATAGACTTTGATTGCAAAATGACCGTGGTTCAAATCTCTGCAATGAACATTACTAGGTGTGTGGTATTAGACAAACAACTGGATGTCTCCAAGTCTCACATGATATAAAACGCAGATAATAAGGCAGACACTGATATTATGTATGTTAATTTATTAGAGTTACAATACAGAAACACGTGTTAAGGAAGTAATTACGTATCCCGACATTTTCAGGACTAATTCTGATGTCAGTACTAATCCCTCCTATCCTCAAATTCCTGTATCCCTAAACCTAGTACATTGGCTGGCTTACAGCAGGCATGGAAATATTGAGTGGGTGAAATCTTTTTCTTAAAAAAAATATGAGCATGCAAAAAACATGTCAAAAGTGAACACTGGGTAAGGAATTAAGAGATTTAATTTCAAAGCCCAGCTCAGGCATTTTGTGCATAATTTAGGCTAAGACACTGGACCACATGGGTCTGTTTCGTGAAAACAAAAATGATGGCAGTGGGAGGTGTAAGGTGTGAATAGGAGAAACCTTCAAGTTTTATTGGGTTGTAACTTTCAGTAATTAAAAGAACACAGCACTTATCTATTTATTTCTTCAAGAGGCTGATTCTCAGGACATATGGATCTAATAAAAAAATATTTTATATATATATAATAAAAATCCCCAACAGATGCACAATATGCTATTTTTCTTAAAGAATAAATTGGTATATTGGCATAGCAGGGTGTTTTCTGTTCCTTTTATGAAAGAATGGTTTTAAGGAGCATAAGTATATGGTCTTTGTCAAACATGTATGTCTGCATTTTCATTTAAATGTAAATGCTGCTTTGAGTCTCAAGAAACACACACACTGGATTCACAGCCTTTGCAGAAAAATACCAGAAACAGTGAGCTTTGGAAATTGAAATTCCTTCTTAGATTATTTTTTAAGTGTCTCAAGATCATCTTGATAATTAATTTTTTAATATATTTTAAACATCTTTTTCTTTCCTTGCAAAGAGGAAGAAAGTAACAACACTGGTGAAGGAACTCTGATTGTCAAGACAACACGATGCGTTGCTAGCTGGGGAGACATTTGTGCAACTTACAGAGAGATATAAATATATTAGTTTGGGGATTGCTACTTTCAGAGCAAATATTGCATTGTCACAAATATCATACCCTCAAGCCAAGGTATGTATTAATGGCTTCATTATTAAAATCTGGTTACTGTTTTAGAACCGTAAATCCGTCAGTTATGATAATTTTATAAAATGAAACCACAAATATTAATAAAAGTTTTCAGTTCAATAGAGCATCAACAATAACCAGATATTATAATTCTGGGAAAGTTAGGGAACGGTATTTTTAAAGTATCAGAAAATATTCTCTAATTCAAAATTTTGACAGGAGTTTTCAAGTACCAGCCATGACAATAAATTTCTCCTACTGCCCTCTCTACCAAAATGCATGATTTCTCACGGTCTACAGGAGAGGGACCATGTTTTCCCGGCTTGGCATGCAAGAGCCTTTCCATCTTCATTTATATAAGCTTTCCACACTGCATCCTTAAATGCAGGTACATCCTCGGTGCCTGCCTCTCTTATGACATTACATTGCCTTCTGATCTGTGCCCTGGTTACTTATCTCCTTGCCCCACATGCCGACATTGTAAATTTCCATATGTCTTCAGGGTCAATACATAGGTTGACTCAGAATAGATGGCATTGAATATCTGCTGAACAAACACTATCTCTTCTTTGCTTAGAGCAACCCGCAATGGGCATGCTTCCCTTTAAACTATTTTTCTAAAATTGTTTTGGTTGAATTTTAAGCTCTTTAGTTTCTCGTACATAACAGATTCTTAATAGCATATCAATGACAAAAGAATGAATAAAAGACATTTGTTTCTGGTTTCTACTGAAGAGCCATAGAGTTTATATCTCTAAGGTAGGCAAAAAGGGTTTTAAAAAGAAAAGAATATTAAAGCTTGTTAGGAAAATTTTGCCAAAAGAGAATCTGGAGAACAAGCAGGATGGCTTTATGCCAATAAATTATGTTTCTTTTAAATCAAGTGTACAGCCATTTATGCAGTTATTAAATAGCCAGATTTTTTAGAAGGAGTTGGCTGGTACCCTTTAGGTTAAAGGCCCTTGCTTGTAATACATGCATCACAGATTGAGCAAGATCGAACTAGACATACAGAAGGAAACAGCAACCTATTTTCTTTCCTAAATTGCAGAGGAGTCAGTCTTTCCACATGTTACCTCCATTCTCTCTCCAGTCATTCTCTTCTTAGTCTTATTTGCCAAAATTACACACAGAACTGCAGCAGTACTGCACACCAAATATGCCCTGGCTTCATCGTAAGTATTTCAAAGTACACTATTAAGGCAAGAGGAAAATCGAATCTTATTAACAGGATTAAGTTCTGAACAACAAGTCTCAAAATCCATTAGAAATAGAAGTGACAGTGTCAGCAATAAGGATCTGAGAAATCATTTAATTAAAACTCCTTTATTTTAAAAAGCAGATTACTTATGTGTTCTGGTGGCTCTAAGCATTAAAACCTGACAGAATAGATATTCCATGGTGGGCCACAATCCCTTATGGTTTGTTTGTTGAGGATTATTTCTTAGAGTCGCATATACAACACTCGTCTGTCTCACCCTAGCAAGTTGATTTATCTTCTGAAGAAAACACACATAAGGGCCATGCACATAACAGGAGGAAATTAATACCATAAACCTATCATGAAACATTTCAAGTCAAAATAAGATCTGGTGAGACTTGAGTCCTTTATGCTGTATGAGGGAAATGGCATAGTCCTCAGTTACAAAATCAAGTCATCCAGCTTCGGCTTCTGCAAAATAAAAGGCCTACATCTTTCTTTCTTTTTTTTCTTTCTTTTTCCCGTGAATTCCACCCTTCCTACTGACTTTAAGGTAATTCATTGGTTTATTCATTTATTTTTTGCTTAACAAACATCTGACACATGGAAGGACCTAGAGGAGGTATCCATGAACAAGGCAAAGCCCCAGGAATAGAAGGCTTCTTTACAGATAGCTGAGTCCAATTTTATAGCCATTTGTCAGAACAAGGACCTCTGGTTGATGTCTGGTGTGGGCATGGGAAGGCTGGTGAAGTTTCACAATTATTAAGGAACTGACAACCTCACTGCTGTAAATATGTTAATGAGGTCAGAGAGCCCAGTAGTTCTGGTTTCTTACAATTGGGATTCCCAGAGTTTCACTTTGTGAGGCGCCAATTTTGTGAAAAATGTTGGTTATCTGGTGCATAGGCTCAAGTTCAGAGAGAAACCAGTGAAGTGTTTCCAAACCAAATCTAGCGCTTGTGATGGATTTACATCAGGGATGTTCTGATCATCTTAGAGGGGTGCTGAAACGCAGCCCACCACCTCCTTAGCAAGGGCTGGGGTTTTGAACTCAATGGCAAACATAGGGCAAGTTCAGCACAGTCGTGGACTTCTTCTGTCAAAACAAGATGAGCTTCTGGGTGTGGGGTATTAGGACATAGCTCACTTCCTCTTCTGTTGATTTCTAGACCTTATTTGAAGAAGAAAACAGTTCCAACTAGCTTAAGACCTAGTATAATTTTCAAGTATTTTGTATTACGACTCTCAATAACCCATTCCTGAATTCTGTGAGCATAAACTTAAAAAAAATTTCCAAGTATCTATATTGCTTTTCCTATTATGTTGGCATCTGACCTTAAACTATGGGCTATTTGCGTGTTCATTTGGTGACACCATGTATATTGTAACAGGTTTTACCTACATATATTTTTGCTGATACCCACAGTTAGAAGGTCTCTTATTTAGAGCAGAATTCCACAACCTTTGATAGTATCTTTTAAATATAATATACAAAGAAATCTATTTAATGATGAATTGTGTTTCAGATGTGTTTCAATAAATTTTCAATTTTTTTTGGTTGTGAAAGAATATTTCCAATTTAGCTTTAAAGTAGTATATGTGAGGAATATTTATCTATATATGTAATCTCTCTCTCATCCATTAATAAGCATCTATCAAGTGCCACCTATATTTAAGAAAAATTATTTGCATAGAGGTTATAGTTGAATCCTAACATCAATAGGCAAATTCTTATTACCTGATTGGTTGGCATTCGTTCAAGGATATGGCTGCCTGTGTTAAGCATGTGTATCTCTCTGATGCCCATGGTATTCTTTCTTTTAAACTCATGAGGTGAGAGCAGGAAGTTGACCCAGCATCTTTTTCTCTCATTCTCCTGTCTTTTCTTCTCAGGGGTCTGAATGCAGGATGAGAAGGTTCAAAAGCTGGGCTGGGACTTGGTGGAACAGGCAGCTTTTTGGTGTTCATTATTGACTCTGAACTGCACCAAGTCACCAGAACTTTTTGTACTGAGATGTGGGGCTCAAGCTCAACTGACAATGAGGACATTTCCACATTTGTTTGCTCCTATTTCCCATTTGTTTATCTTCCTTGGAGAAGTTGAGGGGAAATGAGAGGGTCTAGGGAATAAGCCCCCAAATCCTGGGTCCAAAAGTCCTCTTAACACCGTCAAAACGACTCTGAATCTTCATATTGTCTTTCACAGCTGCTGCTTCTCTCTCTAAACCAATGCCTGCAGGTTCTCCTGAATGAGAAGTAACCCTCAAACTGGGCATCGAGCAGGGATCACAGCATGGCTGGTATCAATTCCAGTGTGAGGTTTTCTCTGGATGCTGTTCATAGCAGCACCTGTGTTCTTAGCAGGCCCAGTGGAGTCAACTTTGGAAAGTAAGAAGTCAGAGTGCAAGAGGTGAAATGGCTTTGGGCCATGAGTAGAAATTAGCTTCATGTAGAAAAGTGACTCTGACTTCATAAAATGGTTTGGGTGCCAACCATTGCTCTCTTTTGAGCATTTCCCTTGAATTTGATCTTGCTTATTGAGTTTTGTGATGAAAGGCTTTTATTGATTACTACTAAGCACTTGAAAGTTAAGTGGCTCTGTGGAAAATGGGGAATTAGATGATCATTATTTTTTATCTTTTCTGAAAAGTGCAATTTCTAGTTAGACATTTGACTAAATAAAACCCAGGGCGCCTTTATACCAGAAAGTGAGTGAAGAAGTAAAAAGTGGAATCTCAAATGCAGCATTTCAGTATGATTGGATTTAATTAAATACTTCAGATGAGGCTGTGGGGAGGAAGCCAGTTCTCACCAGAAGTTAGGTGGCATTTCCTTTTATGAACCAGTGTAGTAGGGAATAGGCAGGCCCTGTTAGCCATCAAGGTTCCCTTCCCTCATGCCCTATCAAATCTCGGCAGGGCCTTAGACTAATGCCTAGTGTCAGTCTGTTCTTGCTCCCAGGCACTCTTTAGAGGTATTAAGGAACTAAAGCAAGCCTTGCCTCACTTAGTCTCTATGTCAATCTCAAGAAAAGCCTACTGAGAACTACAAGCAGGTGAATTGGTACACTCCAGGATGGGAGTCCTGATCGTGCCATGATTGGTTAACTTCCTTTGTTTTTATCCCAGTCACTGGATGATATTCTTATGCCTGCTCATCAAATGCCTTTGCTGCTAACAATGGCCATGATAATGTCAGTTTTAGAGATGTGAAGATTACATACAGCAGAGGCGTTTCACCTGAACTCCAGGATGGGTAAATGGGCCTATGTGGATGAAATTATCTTTTTGTGTTTCCGTGCACAAGACAGGCAAGTCCCTGACTACCTGAAGCTTACACTTAAATTGGAAGAAGCAACCATGAACTAAAGAGATTAATATACTAGATAAGTTCAGGTTGTGATAAATTCTACAACAAAAACCTACAAGGCCTTTTGACAGAATTTTACATGAGGTTTTCAAGGCAGGCGAGCAACATGAGGATTCCTCAAAATTTTTCACGCCTCTTGGAGAGTAAATGAAAAGTCTTAGCCTGGGAATTCTGGCAGAACATCCTCAAACGGTCCACTGAAATGAGCAAATTTCTTCAACACTTCTTGTTTTAAAATAATGTTTCGTGCAAATTCTGTTACTGCTCTTTTCTATATTCCTGTTGGTTTTAATATGGAATATATTTTACAAGTGGTCAAGAAAAGTTAGGAACAAGAGGATACTTGCTGTGCTGTCCCCATCACTTTATATGCCCCACTAGGCATATAATCTGCTCTAACTGGAGAAGCAGTTTGGGACTAGTACCATGCCACCTTCTCCCACAAAGTATTTTTGGACATTGGCAATAATTGATTCCCACTCCAGGTTGTCCCATTCCCATGGACACTGTGACCTGGGTTCCTGGACTCCTCTTACTGATGTTATTGCCTTGCTAGTCTTCCCATCCTGCCTTCTCCACTGGATCCTTATCTTGACCTACATAGTAGCTCCCCTGAAGTTCCCATTGTGCTATGACTGGACTCAAGCAGGTTATAATCCTGAGAGTCCTGGGTCGTTCTCTTTTAACCTCACTTAGAAAAATCATTAATGACAAGGACTTATAGGGGATTTTGGGAATATAAGTGCCATTCAATTCCTCTCTAATTCTATAGGCTCCACCTGAGTGGTAGAGTGTCTGGATCTGTAGGCAGCTGGATATACATGAGGCCTTGCTTTTGTTGGAATTCTTGCAGCATGGAGGAAAGATTAGTGCTGAGCTTTCTCTGCTTGGAACTAGCAATAAGTCCGGGGCATGAATAAGAAATCAACAGGAACTGACAGGAGCTGGTACTTAGTACTCTGAGGATCTCAGGGAGAAGAGCTGACATCAACCCAACTGAATGCAACTGGTAACTCCAAGGTCCCTGAGTGCTAGGAGTTAAATGAGTGGCTTAAGTCTCCCCTGCCTCCAAGGTTGGGTATAATTGAGAGTCAGAAAGAAGGTGATTTCCCACACGTGCTTTGAGAATGAAACCAAAAATAGATTAATAGATAACAAATACAATATAGATGGATATAAATAAATGTAAAGTAGGTAGATAAATAGGTTAGATAGATAGATAGAAACACATCACTCTGAAAATAGAGAATATATATTACTCTTCATCACAGGGATTTCTTTTTTTTTTCTTTTTTTTTTTTTTTTTTTGATGGAGTTTCACTCTTCTTGCCCAGGCTGGAGTGCAGTGGTGCAATCTCAGCTCACCACAACCTCTCCCTCCCGGGTTCAAATGATTCTTCTGCCTCAGGCTCCCAAGTAGTTGGGATTACAGGCATGCGCCACCATGCCTGGCTAATTTTGTATTTTTAGTAAAGACAACATTTCTCCATGTTGGTCAGGCTGGTCTCGAACTCCCGACCTCAGGTGATCCACCCGCCTTGGCCTCCAAAAGTGCTGGGATTACAGGTGTGAGCCACCATGCTTGGCCCATCATAGGGATATTTATAAGCAGCATTTCTTAAAGTTAAAAAAGGTCATATTCTCTGTTTCTCATCCTAAAATGAAGAAATCAATCAATCAGTATTCAATAATGTTAGCTTTTTGGAAATTAAATGGTACTCTCCTTGGTGATACTGAAATCAGAGAAGATATAAAAGTGAAAATGCAGATTATCTGGATAACAATGAAAAAAACACTTTATAATGAAAATTACAGGACACAGTAAAAGCTTTCTCACCAACCTTAATTAATTATTAGTGGGAAAAAAAACACCAAAGGAGACTAAGCAATAACTGTTAAACAAAAATTATGGGAGGACTTTTTTTTTTTTTTTGAGACAGAGTCTCACTCTGTCACTCAGACTGGAGTGCAGTGGTGTGATCTCTGCTCACTGCAAACTCTGCCTCCTGGGTTCAAGCAATTCTCGTGTCTCAGCTTCCCAAGAAGCTTGGACTACAGACATGTGCCACCACGCTTGGGTAATTTTTATATTTTTAATAGAGACAGGGTTTCACCATGTCGCCTAGGCTGGTCTCAAACTCCTGGCCTCACATGATCCTCCCACCTCAGCCCCCCAAAGTGCTGGAATTACAGGCATGAGCCACCACACCTGTCCAGGAGGCCATTGTTTTGAACAGAGGTTTAACATTTGACCCCAACAGACCAGACCAAACCGAAGTCACTCATGCTAAATGCCACATAATAAAACTGAAACTTGAAAGAAAAGATAGATTCCCCAAACAGATCAGTGTTCCCTGAAAACAAGAAATTTTAGTCTGCCTGAGGCACTATAATAAGAAAGTCTCCTCAGCTTTATCCTTTACCTAAAAGTAACCTAAAGTAACTTGATGCTAACCAATCAGCTTTTTTTTTGTTTCTATTGTTTTGTGTCCTTGCTCCCACTTTATAGAATCCACTGTTTTGCCATTTCCCAGGGGGTGTTCTCATTCTTCTTTGTAGAATGGAGGCTGCCCTGATTTATGAATCACAAATAAAAGCCAATTAAATCTATGACTAAATATCATGTAATTTTGTCTTTTGACATAACCTCAATAACTAATAAAAGAACAAAAAAATCAAAAGGTAGAAATGAGAAAGCTAACATACGCATACACACAGTCACACATACAAGATAGCCTTCCCAGGAGCACATAGAAGAAATTGGGAAGGTGAATATAATCCAAAAATATACCAAAATTAGAGGGCTTTGAAGAACAGACAATTTTTATGTTATTTAAATAAACTCAGGCTATGAAAGAGGATTTGTCAGTTTGCTTTATGGAACAAGCATAACTTTAAAACTAACCAGGATAGTTCAAATAATTAAAAAGATAGATAGAAATATATTAGATATAATATAGTATTAATAGTCTGTCATCATAATCAAATATATTAGTAAGTTTAGCAAGATCTATTATATCGTATCCCCACATTTTGAAAATGTTTTCTAAATTCAGTGGAATAAGAAAAATAAATCAGCTATATGTAATAAATAATGTTTACTAAAAATGGTAGCAAATACATCCCAATATTCAAGAGAAAAATATTCAGACAACTTCAAAATCAAATCATGAACTTCACGGCAATATATGTCACCCAATTACCTTTTCTCTCTTGAATGTTTTAGCATATGCAATATGACAAGAAAATTGAGTGACTATTACAAATATTGAAGAATGAGGGGTATAACATACCTTTCATTGAAAAGTAGTTTAAAATACAAGAGAATAAAAAATGGAATTATTGAACAGGTTTTATAACGTGAAAAATGAAAGGAAAGAATAGCTTCTGCTGTTTTAGAAAACAGTATATAGAAATTAAAATGGGAAAAATAATTCATTTTTAACATTGTAAACAAATATATGAATACCTTGTACAAGATAGCGGAGAAACTGTCAAGAAAGTGCTTATATCTTATTGAAAGAGAAAATGCTAGGAGGAGGTATAGCTCAGGGTTAGAGCATTGGACTGCAGACCAAGAAAGAGAAAATGCTACTGCAACTAATGGAAATAAATAACTTGCTCTTTAATTTAAAAATGTAAGCATTACAGCAATTAATTTTTCCAAGATTTATAAAATAAAATTATTGGCCAAGTTAGATATATTTCAGGAATTCAAAGATGGTATAATATTACCAATCTATTATCATAATCACTTATATCACAAATTAAGAGAAAAAATTATATATATTATCCAATTGTGCTGAAAATATATTTGTAAAATTCAGTGGTATATTTAGTTTCTATGATTAATTTCTAAATCTTAAATTTTATCCCAAAGAATACATGTCTGAAATTATCCAAAAAATATGACAAAGAAGGACCATGTAAGAAGATTTGACTAAAGAGTTATATTTAAAACAACAGCAAAAGAAGCAATAAGAATTTTGCCAGAAAATACAGGAAACTACATTTACAATCTAGAAGAAGGAAGCACATTCTTAATCAAGAACGAAAACACCGAAGTTAAAAGGTAAAGTCTACATATGTCAATAAAAACCAAAAAGCAGAAACAAAGACAATAAACATTAATAGAGATGGAAAAAATCAAATTGCATCATTGATAATAAATCGTAATGTCTGTAGTATACAAATACTTCTATATGTTGCCAAGAAAAAAATGAAGAGTACAATAGAAAGATTGGACAAAAAATTTGCTTTACAGAAGTGCAATTCAAAATGGCTAACAAATACACTTTAAAAGTGCTCCATTCACTAGTCATGATGGAATGCAAATTCAAGTAACAATGATACACTACTTTACCTCCATCAGACTGAAATAGCCATTTTGGCTGCTTGAATTGAGAAAGTTTACTTCAAGTATTGCTGGTGGAAATGCAAAGAACTTCTGCCTTTGGAAAACAATCTAGCAGCAGCAATTTAACTTTAAAAACATTATTCTTTGAGGTAATAATCTCATTTCTGGGAATCAAGAGCCTGGAAACCAAACTCCTATATATAATGCTCATGATGGGAGTAGGGGGTAGGAAAGAGAATACCCACTGATCAGTGAACAGGTGTATAAATTACGGCACATTCACAACATGAAAATAATAATTATTCAAATGAGTGAGTATAGTGAAGTTTAACAACGTGTGTATAATAGCCGTTATGGTAAAACAAATTACAACTAAGGAAAAGCACACCATTAGGTTAGCCTATACAGCACTTTACGAGCACGGAGAAAAATATGGAAAGATATAGATGGATGCATAGGTTATCCTGTTGGTGGTGGCAGGTCTTACATACTGATTTATGTAAAACCAATTGTGGGGATGTATATAGAAAAGATTGAGGAAGAGAATAACGTGTGTTGAGGCATTTAGAGTTCCAAAGGTAGGATGCTCACAAAGTGTTTATATGAGTCACAAGGGACCTAATATTTCCACTGACTTGGATAGGACTTAGATAGGAAAAAAAAGAAAAACAAAAAACCTTCAGAATTAATCCTCTACTAGGGATGGAGAACCATCTCCTCAGTCACAACGTCCATGAATAACCAAGTATTTACATATATTTTTTTTCCCATTGTTCCCTTTCATTCTGGGTAATCACTTTTGAAAACCTCCTCCAAAGACTGAAAGCTGCTTTCCTTGGGATCAGATATATGCCTAGGAATGTAAGGTTCAGAAAAGGTAAGTAGTGTAATCTCTGTTTCTTACTGTGGTTCATATAATAGAATGACAAGATTTTTGAGGAATTGCGTGAGGCACAGAAGAGTCCAGCGTGGCTTACTGGTCGAGGTTGTGAATGAATAGCTACAGGAAGGAACATTAATCCTAGGCAAGGTGACTGTCAGAATCTGTGTGAACCATCAGAGTAGTGGAAGGGTAAAACTGGGAGGACACTGGATGAAATATTGGGAATTAACTTTTTTTTTTTTTTTTTGAGACAGAGTCTCGCTTTGTCACCCAGGCTGGAGGGCAGTGGTGTGATCTCGGCTCACTGTAACCTCCGCCTCCCGGTTTCAAGCAATTCTCCTGCCTCAGCCTCCCCAGTACTTGGGATTACAGGCGGGTGCTGCCATGCCTGGCTAATTTTTATATTTTTAGTAAAGTCGGAGTCTCACCATGTTGGTCAGGCTGGTCTCGAACTCCTGACCTCATGGTCTGATACACTCGCCTCGGCCTCCCAAAGTGCTGGGATTACAGGAGTGAGCCACCATGCCTGGCTGGGAATTAACTTTTAAAGCTTCCCATTTTAATGAAGACATGAACTAGGGAATAGCTCGATTCCCTGAATAGGAAGAAAACAAAACACCCAACATGTTGTCTTGCATTTTAGCAAAATAAATAAATTAAAAAAAATACAGTCATGGCATTTGGGGACAGAGATCTGGGTTCAGATCTCAGCCCTTCCATGAACTTGTGCTACTTGCTCGGTTTCTTTGACCCTCACTCTCATCTGTATAAAAATGGGCACAGAAACCCTTGTCCTGTGGAGCTTTTGTGAATAGTAAATGGGATCTTGGCACTTGGCACTCAGGGATCAATGTCTAGCACTCAGGGATCAGTGTCTGGTATTATGCTTTTGCGTGAAATCAAATATCTGGGGGAGAAAATGTGCTAGCCCCATATGCCAAGAGTGAATGAGAAAGCTTCATTGTACAATGAAGTCTTCCAGGAGTATGTTTGAAAAGGTTCCAATGGAAACGGACACTAAGTGGCAAACAAAACGCCTTGTCAGCCTTAACTGGAAAGATGCTGGTAAGGAAGTTATTAATTAATCACCAACCAGCCATAAGGTGTTATGGAGCCTGCTAAGTTTAAATATGCTTTATTATCCGACATCCAACATATGGCACATGGTTATGAGGTGGATGACACTAGTTTTAAAGGTCATCGTTACCCAAATGAGCGGATCTGAAATGGAGAAATTAGTTAATGCTTTCATCTGCTGATTTAGTGTGAACACATCCAAGAGAGCCGAGGCACTCCAGATGGCAGGCAGCAAAAATAGCTAAGAAAGATGATGTGTGTTAACCGTTTCTTAATGACACCAGTGGTTCACCAGGGAAGGACGGGTTAGGAAGAAAGAAGGAATCCTTCACCAAGTACTGATTGAACTTATGGGCAAAATGAAGATCTCTTTACCTAGTTCTCAGGAGATTAAATTCTACCTGTAACAAATGGGAAAACTGCCTTTCCATCCTTATTATTGGTATTGCTACTGAGGATGATGATGATTTGTTGTTTCAGCTACATTTAATAAGCACGTCCATATGTCTGGCACTGTTTTGTGTTTAATGTTCATCTTTTTAGTTATTTCTCTCAATGCACTGAGGCAGTTATGGTTAAGAATGGTGGCCGAGGATCCAGACTTCCTGGATTCCAATCTTACTTGTGTGGCTTTCAACAAGTTACTTCTCTGTGGCAGTTTGTCTGTGAGGTGCAGATGGTGTTACTATCCATCTCACAGGTAACTGTAGGCTCACATAAGATGACACATGTAAAGCACTGAGAAGAAGAAATGTTTGGGACATAGTAAATGCTCAGTAAATATTAGTGCTATCTCTTCTACCCCACACCCAGGTGATTTTCTCCTTTTTTGCATAAAAGGAGAAGGAAAGTTTCAGATGTTAAAGAGCATGCCCAAGCTCGCCTGACTCAAATGCGCAGACAGATTCAAGCCTGCCTTCTAAACTTACGTTGCACTTGTCCCGGGCAGCAAACTTTTCTCCCAAATGCACTGAAGTCACATTTTCAGGGTAGCAGCAGAGAAACAAGAAAGGTACTTGCCAGTCTTCAGAACACCACCGTATCACAAGCAGGAAAATTCAGGAGCCTCATCAAGACCAGACCCAAGATACTTTCCTTCTGTTAAAAAACAAACAAACAAAACTGTGCAGACTTTGGGTGGGATGGTGAGGAAACACATTGGAAAAGTAATCTAAATTCATTAAATCATAATAACGACAAGTAGCATTTAGCAAGTCCTTATACTGTGTGCCAGGTGTTGGGTTAAGTGTCTTATATGCGTTAATATTTTTCGTCCTCCTGGCAACTCAACATTTTTCCTGTCATTATCCGCATTTTACACATAAGAGGATTATGGCAGAGGAAGGATAAATACCATTCCCAGAGTTGTATAGTTAAAAAGTGAAAGATCTGGGATTTGAACTCAGGGATTCAAGAGGCAGGACACATGGACTCTACAATTGCACTCTCCTGGCCTGGCTTGATGGTTTAGGGGCAGAGATCCTCTCTCAAACCTGAGTGTACATTAGAGTCACCTGGAGGGCTGAAATCCGCTGCCAGAGTTTCTGATTCAGTAGATCTGAGCTAGAGCCCAAGAATGTGTATTTCTCACTTCCGCTTCCCACGTGATGCTGCTGCCGCCTGTGTGAGCGCCACACTTTAAGAGCCAGTGGATGATTAGACTTCAGAGCCTGGATTGAGTCACAGAAAACTTCCCAGGACCACCCCTTGGTAGTTGTGCAACACTGAGCGAGTCCTGTAACTCTTGAGAGCTTCAGTTTCCTTATCTGCTCAGTAGGAGTATAAGTCATTATAGTCTTACTGACTATATAAATAGTTATTAAAAGGATGCAGTTAATAAAACCTATCTCCTAGAGCTGTTATGGAGATTAAATGAAATACCATGTATAAAGTACCTAGTAAGTAGCCCGGAACACAGTAATAGCTCTCACATGGTGGTAAATAAATAAACTTGTCACAAAATTATTAAGTCCTCTCTGTGTACAGAGCACATGGAGAGAGAGAGGGAGATGAAGTCACATTTCCTATCTGGAACAAGTAGATTTAACAACTGAAAAGATCCAAGAAGAAACCTAGATGCACACCCAGACCACAGGACACATATGCATGTGCACACCCAAACAACAAGAAGCAAAAATACAAAGCAAAACGTGATGTGCCTGTCCAGGGGCCTGCAAAGCACTGACGAAACCTGAGAATGAGCACAGACTTTCAACTGGAGAAATTACCAGAGGTTTCTGGAGAGAGGACCATCTGAGCTGACTCTGAGAGTAACTAGGCAGACATATAATTATTGTTCTTATTTTTTATTTTGAAAGATTGAGTGCTGACTACATGTGAGACCCTGTGTTTGGCATTTTGTGCATAATTCTCGTAGCCCCCACCTGGCTAGAGGCTGGGCATTGCTATTCTCCTTTGACAGAGGAACAAACAGGTCTGAAAAGATTAAGCAATTTGCCTTAAGTCACACCGTGTGTATGTGGCGCGTGGGCCTTGGGAGTGGGAGTGGCACAGGCAGGAAGGCTTGTTTCTTTGTACTTAAACCCCAAGCAGTGATCTTGTCATTCTGCCCCATGATTTCCTCTAGTGGAGGATTGGCAAGCCGAGCTCTGTAACGTCACATTTTCATTCTCTTTACTTAAAGCCAGTCCCCCGAGGAAGGCAGGGGAGATGTAACTGCATATGCAAAACTGAGCTTGGAACATCTGAGGTAAAGCTGGGGGAGTTCCAGGGGATCCTGATGAGAAGCTGTTTGGAGCCCCAGGACAGCTGTGCCATTTGATGACTCCCATTCCAGTTGGGCATAAACCTACCTCTGCAACTACCTGCCATACCCGCACTTCCTTCTTCTGAATGCAGGCAGCTCATCTGAGCAATAATGTGTAGGAAAGATTGTGGTTCTCTCCAAATCCATAACAGACACACCCTCAGAAAGAGAAGCTTCAGGTCTCCGTCTCTCTTTGCAAATAGTATGTTGTTTGGGAGCAGGGTGATAATGTTTCTCACTGGAACATGGGCACAATTCATTTGAGTTCCCAATCTGTTCACAAAACACGTCCACCAGTCGTTGTAGAGATGCGGAGCCTGGGACTCATAGGATACTTGGTGTCTTTTTATGAACAATGATGCCCCACTTACCTAGAGGCCAGACTTCTAGCAACTTTACCAAAATGTATTCCTGAAATTAGAAATAAGTGAGAAGGGCTTGCAATAGGCAGAGATTGTTTTCAAAAAGCCCTTTAAACACATGCACACACGCGCACATGCACACACACGCACACACACACATGCACACACACGCACACACACACATGCACACACACGCACACACACACACACTATGGGAGGAGCCTTTAGAACTTCACTCAGTACACTCAGGCTCTAACTCTATACATATTTCTAATAAATCTTTTTACCTGGTTTCCAACTCATAGAAGACAATTAGGGAGGTGCCTTCTACTGCTTGGCGCACTGACAGTAGGAAGGTTAGATAAAGCAGGTTACCTGCCAGCTTAGAGAAAGAGCCAGATACAGAGACCTAGGAATCTCTGTCCTCCAAAATAGTCACACAGATGAGCAATAATAACGAAATAAGCAAGTGTCAATGTGGAGTCGGGGAACTCTACAATTAGTGTCAGTATTGGCAAAAGAGAGAACTGGTAGTCAAGGGGTGAGATGGGTATAAGTTGGCGGGGCCAGTAGCCCTAGGGCTTGGAATGCATCTCTGACTCAGAGTCAGATCCATTTCCTAGGAGGCTGTGGTTTGGAATGCAATTATCACGAGAGTAGGTGAGTCCCTAAGGAGCAGAAGTGCAGATTGTCCTCCATGCACAATAAAGCTTTTAGCCTTTGACTAGGGGTGGGCTTCCCAAAGGGCCAATTAATGCTTTCCTTGGCAAAAGAATGCAAATCAATCCAAACATCCATGACCATGATCCTTGGAGAGTATCCTTTGTGCTTGGACTGATATGAGTTGTTTAGTTATGTATGAAAACAGCAGCCTGAGTGGGGCCAGGGCTTCCTTGGGGTTACTCAGGTCTCCAAATTCCTGGGGCCTCTTGTGTGTCGGAGCACGGCTTGGAGTGTCTCCTTCTGTGCAAATTCCTGAGTCCAGGATGTGGACCTCTGTTCCCTGCTGTGGACAAAGGACACAGGTCGTTTCATTTGTTTATTTTTGCTGTGGTTTGCAACAAGGATAGATCTGAATCCTGGCAAAAGCAGGCTGCCAAGACCCCACTGAGATCAAGTAGAGGACTGAGAGGTGAGGAGAAACAATTGTATGTCAATGCTCAGCACAAAGAATGCAATTCTAAGCCATGTTTGGGGCCAGAGCCACTTAGAATCCCACATTCTGACTTCACTCATGTATTCTGTGGTTCTGTAACTCATGAACCACCAGGTGAGAGAGATCTCTGGTATCAACGCAAGGAAAAGCTGAGCTTCCCTTGAAATACCAGCTCTTCTTTTCCAGTCTCTCCCAAGCCCCTCTTTCCTGTTGTGTTACAGAAATCAAGAATCGTGTAAACAATTGTATTTCCTGCTCTTTTGGTCGCTTAAACGAAAATCTGGGCCAATATTTAGGCTTCCATGAGGCCATGTAGAATGCTTATATAGTGGCTATTGCTTTTCTCTGGGGGTCATTCCTTTTCCTAATCAGGAAACAGATTCACTCATTTACTCAACTACAGGGGATGACATTGGAATGAGACTGGCTCCATCATCATAAACATCCTCCCAGCCAGAATGAATTGTCCAGAGATGTCTAGGGGACCCAAGCTGTGCCAACTGGGGTGCTACTCTAAGAACTGGTAGAGAAATGCAGATGTTCCAGTAAGTCAGACCATCTCCTTGCCTTTAACTAATGGAAAAGTGAGGACTCGGCGCACAGAGTAACAGAGATCAGAAACCTATGGAGAGTCCTGACAGTGTTCGGAAGCTTTTTCTGGTCAACCTCAAGGCCATTTCTGCCATTGTTTACTACTGCAGTCTTGTATATGCAGCAATTAATTCTTCATTGGTCCTCAGGCAATTTCAAGCTGGATTTCCATCACTTGCAGCCAGAGTGCTAAGTCAGGATCCTGGCTCACTAATATTTTTCCTGGCTTTTGTATTTGCTGTCCTGTATTTTCTCCTCATCTTGATTCCTTCAGTTATTTGTCCTTTTTCTTCTGTATTACATGTAATTTTGTAAGCTGCCCTCAAATTCTTTGTGAAGAGAAGCAGAGTGTAAATATGCACGTAGTATCAAAAAACTTCAAATCCAGCACTTTTTCTGTCTGCAACAGCTATTGATAATGGCAGACTGTGACATCAAGAAAAGGTTAGCTTGGTTTCTGTATTTTTTGTTTCAAAAAGCCAAGTGGTATGTGATACATTAAATTACAGTTTCTTTTAAAAATAGTTAACATAAGCAATTACCACTGGGATCAATACTAAGCCTTAGTTATCTGGAAAATTCGTTCATGTGAAAAAATATACTCACTCATTTGGCCAAACCCACACAATATCACCGTTCAGTAGTCGCCTCTTATCTGTAGGGAATACGTTCCAAGATCCCTATAGGTTGCCTGAAGCTGCAGATAGTACTAAACCCTATATACACTTTTTATTCCTATACATACATATCTATAATAATATTTAGTTTTTAAATTAGGCAATAAGAGATTAACAACAATAACTAGTAATAAAAAGAATAATTATAAAAATACAGTGTCATAAAAGTTATATGAGTGTGGTCTGTTTCTCTCTCTCTCAAAATATCTTGCAGTATATTCACCTATTTTTGGACTGTGGTTAATTGTAGGTAACTGAAACTGCGGGAAGCGAAACCACCAAGGAAAAGGAATGACTATTGTATTTAAAATATATATATATAAAATGAAGTCAATTTACAAGACAACCAAAAGTGACTTAGTGGCTGTTATTTTAGTTTTGGTATATGTTTCAGAAACAGTTCTCTAGGTTACAGAGACTTCCTAAAGCATATTTTATCGCAGGCCCTAATTTCTTGGAGAATATTGTACATGATGATTTTGTGTGCATGCCTCTGTATACATTGTAAAGTCAAATAAATACTTCTGGCTGGGTGCAGTGGCTCATGCCTGTAATCCCAGCACTTTGGGAGGCTGAAGTGGGCAGGTCACTTGAGGCCAAGAGTTTGAGACCAGCCTGGCTTAGCATGGTGAAACCCCGTCTCTACTAAAACTACAAAAAAATTGGCTGGGTGTGGTGACACATGCCTGTAATCCCAGCTACCTGAGAGACTGAAGCACAAGAATCACTTGAACCATGGAGGCAGAGGTTGCAGTGGGTTGAGACTGGAGCACTGCACTCCAGCCTGGGTAACAGAGTGCAACTCTGCCTCAAAAATCAAAAACAAAAGCAAATAAATACTTTTGTGCAATGATGTCTAATCTGATCGAGCAAATCAAATGAGAATAGGACCAGTTTCTTTGGTGATCCATGGCTTTAAACACAGAAACCTTCTGGCTTTTTATTTTAAATTACATTCTTTTATAAATAAGTCATCTTGAAGTGGTACTTCTTCCGAATGTGGATGATACAACGGACCCAACACACTAATGGGAATACAGAGATGATGTTGTCACACCCTGAGGTAGTGCTGAACCTGTTGACAGGTGATACTTAATCGGGCTGAAGAGGGTTATGAAGATGGTCTTTGTCTAAAGGATAATCTAATTTTGCCATAAACCCCCAATGGGAATTAACTGTTTCCTCAGAAAAGCATATAGAACATTTGTCCGTAAACCACAGCAGTAAAATGACTCCCACCCCTAAATACAGACACCACCAACACTACCACTGCTGCAGAGAGAGCAGGGGCAGAATTCAGCATTCAGGCTGGCAAAACAGAGAGTTCCTTTGAATACTCAAATAAGCACAGATATCAGTGGGAAGCATGTTGGAAGGAAGCAGAAATAAATGGAGGTATACCCTTACAGATATATACACTTAACTGAGAGATAGGAGATCTGGATTGGTTCAGGAATCATGGCAGAAAGTGGTGTCACATACACATAGACACCCACAATATGGCTTTTTCCATTTGTGTGTCCACCAGACACAGTTGTTAAGCATTTCTACCAGACTTCTGGGAAGAGGAATGAGAGGTCAACGTCAGAAGTGGATCGAACAGCCCTCTATATAATCGCATTTATCTCATTTCAGGTGATAGTTAAAAATGCCATGTTTCTCCACAGCACATTTTACAAAGTTTTCAACACAGAATATAGGCTCACTCATGCTTCACAATACAAGCTATCCAACAAAGCATGGTGAGGCATACATGACCTTTGCATTTGGGCCACTCAGTTCTGTCTTATGCCACCTCTGTGACCTTGACAAGTGCCTTAACCTTTACAGGTTTCAAGCTCTTCATGTTTAAATAGCAATATTAATAGTACCAATTAGAGTTGTGAGGATTTATAAGATTATATGTATGTAAGAAGCTTGGTTCCATGCCTGGTGCATTTACATGTTTAATAAGTGTTAGCTACAATAATTTTGTTATCATCATAATTAGTATTATTACCAGGATTATCATGTTCATAAATCCTTTAAGGGACTTCATCTTTCTTTTAGTTATTGAAGTAGAAAGGAGGAAAAGAGAAAGATGATAGAGAACAACCAAAGACTAAAGAAGATAGCGAGGGATGGTAGAGAAGAAAAAGAAAACAGGACAGAAAGAAAGAGGAAGGAAGGGAGGGAGGAAGGAAGGAAGGAAGGGAAATATAAGGAAGGAACTATGGTTTTATTAGGATTGGGAAATACTGTGTATTTATTTCAATTAAGATTCAGATGACAAGAACAGGACAAAGCATAAAACATGTCTGTTTTGTAGACATCTGCCTTGAGCTATTTCTGCTCAGGGATATTAAGCATTAGAATAGCTCTTGTAGATATAGCTCTCAGAAGGCATGCCAGGATCTGAGTGACTGGTTACAATAGGAAGAGAATGAAGACCTGTCTGGATTCCCGAGTGGACACTCAACAGTAGCTCAACACTTAGTCTGCCAAGAGGCAACACATTGAATTCAGACTTAGCTGGGATAATTGTCTGAGCATGTGGAAGTGATGGGAGAGTAATGGAGAAGAGATATCTAGATAGCCATCACTACCAGCATCAGAGGGAAGAAGGGGTAGCCAAGTAGCAGCCCATACAGTAAACAGAAACTCTGTGGTGAGGATGGAGTTTTGACTCCAGAGAAGAAGTAGAGAAGCCTCCTTATGGGAAAGTTCCCTACAAAACAATGGTTGGAGGGAAGTCCCAATCCTGAGTGTTGAGCAAGAGTCTATATAAATAAGATCATGTTTCATCTCCACTTGCAACCCTTCAAAAACTTTCTACTTCCTGTAAAATTCTAACTTCCTGTTAGGTTGGCAGGTGTCTAAATGATATGGTTTGGCTGTGCCCCTCCAAATCTCATCTACAATTGTAGCTCCCACAATTCCCATGTTTCATGGTAGAGAGTCAGTGGGAGGTAATTGAATCACAGGGGCGAGTCTTTCCCATGCTGTTCTCATGATAGTGAGTAAGTCTCATGAGATCTGATGGTTTTATGAAGAGGAGTTTCCCTGCACAAGTTCTCTCTCTTCTCTGCCGCCATATAAGATGTGACTTGGTCCTGCTTGCCCTCCACCATGATTGTGAGGCCTTCCCAGCCATGTGGAACTGTGAGCCAATTAAGCCTATTTTCTTTATAAATGACCCTGTCTTAGGTATGTCTTTATCAGCAGCATGCAAACGGACTAATACACTAAGTGATCTGGATCCTGCCCAATCTCCTGGGCTCCTCTTTTGCTACCTGCTCCATTTCCTTGAACATGCCAAGCTATTCTCATTGTAGGCCCTTTGTACTTCCTTGTTCTTTTTATTGTAATGTATTTCTGCCCATCTCCACATGATGAGCTTTGTCTGATCACTCCAGTCTCAACTCCAATGCCATCTCCTTATAGAAGTCCTCCTCTGCAGAGTAGACTTATTGTATATGGTACCACCATGTTTATTCCCATTAGAGCATGTATCACAATCAATATTCACTTGTTTCTTTTTTTTACTCTTATTATCTCTCTCCCACTGTCTCCAGGGGCCATGCCCGTCTCGTTGCATTCCACACTGCTATATTCTCAGCACCAAGCACAAGATCTGACAGTGGACAGATGCTCCAGAAATACTTGTTAATTAGATGGGTGAAAACTCTTAGGGCTGAGTATGATGCTCCACAGCTCATGTGCTACTAACTGTGCAAGGTTAACATGGTAACCTGGTCAGGAGTTTCCTGCCTCAATAGGGCTCACTAGAATCAGCCAGGTAAGCTATGAAATCTATTTGGGTCACAGTATGTGAATTCCCAACTTGGCTACATGTTATAACTTAAGAACAGATATTTGGTGGAAAAAAGAAGCAGAGGATCACATTAGTGTTTCTCAAGGACAATAGGTATAAGCAGTAATGGTATTAGTGGAGGGTGTATTATGCAGAGCACAGGAGAAAGAATGCAGCTTCTCTTCCACCTCTAGCAAAGAAAAGGAAGAACGTCTTTTCCCATGTCACTACTGAGGGCTGCTTTGTAGAATTCTGAGAGTGGAAAGAAGAACTCCACTACCTCCTAACTTACAGATCATGTCAAAAGAGAATTAGAGATTTTTCTTCTATGAACACCGCATCATTTGACATAAAATAGGATATTTTAAAAACAGTTTAGAAATATTTTGATACTGTTTGATATCGCCAAGCTGAACTTTTTGGCTATCCCATAATATTCACAAAAGAAACTTTTAAAACCCAGTTTTAATGTTTTAATGCCAGTTTGCAAACCAGGTACAATTCTCATCTGATTCAAGAGTAAATAAAAAGAGAAACAAAAAACCTTTTATGAGAATTCAGTATTTCAGAAATATGGTTTCCAGTCACTCAGAAGAGCTATAGAGATGGAAAACATGTGGGGTGAATAATATATGCTGTAGACAAGGCAAAATATGTGAAAAACTTATATTTGTACTTTTGTTTTCACTATGCAGTTTATACAAATCACTGCCTAAGCATTAATATTTATACTCCTAAGCGTTTTTTTCTACCATGCCCATCAAACTGTCGCATAATCAGGGTAGTCAGTATATCACATCACACAGGGGAGAACAACTTGCCGGCCTCAGTTCCTGTAAATATTTTTCTTTTGTGCTGGATTAAGGTTATCCTCATGGTAGGGGTCCTTATGGAAGTAAAGTTTGCCAACATATTTTATGATTTAAAAAAATATGGATACTTCACGACTCTACAAAAAATTGGTGTTTATATTCTGCGTGGAAGATATGTTTCTGACCTAGCCCCTGAAGTTTTTGAGGTTTATTCATCCTGAATTTATTTTTAAGCTAAAGAGAGGGCCCTTTTCTGCGGAGAGATATTTTGCTTGGCAGAAAACACAAATACCAAATTCATTCTTGGGTTATGGCATGTTTGAAAGTGTTCCTGCTACCCCTACACTGCGTAAAGAAGGTAAGCACTTTTATACTACCTTTGCTAAAATAATTGTAGGACTGCTTACTATCTTCGAAACATAAGCAGGTAAAGGTATTTGCCCCAGTGTCCAAAAGCCTGTAGATTTGACCTCAATCTTCCTTTATCATCGTCTTTATTTTTCAGTGCTTCCCTTTCGTGTGAGAGAGGATAGGATGGCACAATAAGCATGTGAGTTTAGGGTGAGGCAGATCTGACTCTGTATCTTGTTTCTGTTTCTTAATATGTGCCTGATTTTACTTACTCCAAATATAATTGCAACATTTGGATCATATGGATAGGCAGTATCAGCAAGTAGTTAAGCCTTATGGCTGTAGAAAAAGGACAATCTGAATTAAAATACTAGCCACACGTGACCTAGCACAAGTGACTTTGCTTCTCTAAAGCTTTAGTTATTTCACCTTTAAAATGGGGATGTGTGACAGTACCTATTTCACAGTTGGTTGTGAGCAGTATACGTATATCAGCTAGCTGTTGCTGCATAACTAACTAACAAAGCTCAATGGCTTAAAACAGTAATTGTTTATTATGGCTCATGAGTCTACTGGTGATTTGGGCAGCTCTTCTGTTTTACCTGGGCCATTTTTGCTTGTATGGTTAGCTACAAGATGGGTAGGTGGCTTTGCTGATCCTGTCTGAGTTCTTTCACGTGTTTGGGAGTTGGCTACCTCAAGATTCTAGAATGGTCTTTGCTGGAAACACTGGGTTTTCTTTCTTCAGTAGGCTGTCCTGGAGTTCTTCTTATAGTGGTTGGACAAAGTTCTGGGGGAGAGAGAGGGTGGGGAGAGAGAGAGAGAGAGATTGAAAGAGGCAAAGGGAGCGAGAGAGAGAGTGAGTGAGAGAGAGGGGGAGATGGAGACAGAGAGAAAGAGAGATTCAAAACCTATTGAGCCTTGGGCTCAGATCTAGTATAACAGCATCTCAGCCATAAAACAAGCCCCAAATCAGAAAGGCAGTTACAAAGTTACAGCAATGTCCACAGCTACAGGGAAGTCAATAATTTTGGCCAAAAATACCACAAAATTCAAAACGCTTAGCATAAAGGTGCTCATATTGTAACTGCTTAATAAAAAGTTTTCTGTCATGACAGATTGGATATTGAACAATAGAATTATGCTGAGGATTAAAAACTCATAGAGACAACTCTAACTAAAGTAACAGCATCTACAATGAAATAGATTATCACAAAATAGTGTCAATGATGCCCCCTGTGGCCTAGACCAAAAACACTGTATCTCTTCTTTTTAGATGTCTTTGCTGTGGATGCTTACACACCCTAGGATGCTGTGCTAGTTAATTTTATGTTTCAACTTGACTGGACTAAGGGATGCCCAGATAGCTGGTAAAACTTGGGGCTATGTCTGTGAGAATGTTTTTAGAGGAAATTAGTATTTGACTTGGTAGACTGAGTAGAGCAGATTTCTCTTCCCCATGTATTTTATATTTATAAATTGTATTTTCCTTTTTAGCTTAAGAAATACTGGCCAATCTGATAATATGTGGGTAGAAGCCAACCAATCCTTTGAAGAGCTGAACAGAACAAAAATGTGGAAGGGTGAATTTGCTCTTTCTGCTTTAGCTAGAATATTTACTTTCTGTTGCCTTCGGATATCAGTGCTCCTGGTTCTCAGGCCTTCAGACTGAGGAGTGGGACTTGTACCATTGACTCCTCTGGTTGTCAGGTCTTTGGGTTTGGACTGGAACCAGCTTTACTGGGCCTCCAGCTAACGTATGGTATGTTTTGGGTCTTCTCAGCCTTCATAGTTATGTAAGCCAATTCCTCGCAATAAATCTTTATCTATCTATCCTATTGGTTCTGTTTCTCTGGATGCCCTTTCCCTATCTCCACAGATCACAAAATCTTCTCCAAGGTCTTACTTCTGATTGTTGCCATCCCCCATGAGGTCATCCTCCCAATACTCCTACAGAGACTTTATCTGCACATTGTGTCATCCGGCTACTTCCTTCCTAGATTTTGGTTATTTATGTTGATGTTTTATCTCCTTGTTGATTCTACTCACTTCTTGAGCTCAGGAGCTGTTTAAAAATCATATGTTTTGTTTCCTTCTGCACATGATAACTACTTAACAAATATAGGTATTTGGGAATTAGTGTGTAAAAGAGAGAATCAGGGAGAAAAATAAATTGTATTTTCCTTCTTAGCTTAAGAAATATTGGCCCATCTGATAATATTAAATTATTCTTTCACCACATACTGCATAGTTAACTTGAAGAAATAGAAATACCTATAATTAGGTTCAATATCTTATTTTCTCTCTGTTTACTTTTATCTTTAAAATTTGACCATTAGAAATGTGTTTCTTATGTGTAAGACATTGTTACCCTTTAGAATGGCTCCTCTATAAATTACTTTTATGGTTATTGATGCAGTGTTTCTGTATTAGTCTGTTCTCATACTCGTAATAAAGACATACCCAAGATTGGGCAATTTATAAAGGAAAGAAGTTGAAAGGATTCACAGTTCCACATGGCTGGGGAGGCTTCACAACCATGATAGAAAGCAAAGGGAAGTAAAGGCATGTTTTACATGGTGGTAGGCAAAGAGAACTTGAAAGAGTTCAGGAACTCGCATTTAAAAGCCATCAGATCCCATGATACTTATTCACTACCAGCAGAACAGTATAGGGGAAACTGTCCCCATGATTACATTATATCAACCTGGCCCTGCCCTTGACATATGGGGATTATTACCATTCAAGGTAAGATTTGGGTGGGGACACAGCCAAACCATTTCAGTTTCAAAAGAGGTGTTTACCTATATTAATTTATACCTAATAACTCGCTTATCCAGATGCCAGCCTCTTCTCTTGACCCTGCTGGTCCCTTAGCCTTGACCTGGATTCCACTGATATGTATTCGAATTGGCAACTGTTTATATTCCCCAGAAATAATCACTTTGTGTCCAAAGACTTAGAAAATAATTTTGATTTTGCTTTATATCCCTGACAAGTGAGGGATGTGAACTTGCCCATTTTTTTTATACCTTTTACTGCTCTACTTTTCTCCAGAGTCAAAATTTAGCTAACACCCACCCTGAGGGTAGGAGTTAGAACTAGTCACAGGTGACATATGACTTTCTTGTCATCCTACAGGCCAGATTTTTTATGCTTTGCAAAACCATTCATTTCCACATTCTCAGAGAACCTTATATTGTGCTTTCTGACTTTTTTTTTTGAAGAGGGCATCACACTGGTATTAATTTAGGGGTTTATTTTTAATATCAATGTTAGATTTACTTTACTCTGCCAACATTTCCAGAAGAAAGGCAGTAGATAAATACAAAGCATCATTATTAAGTATTATTACATTGATGTATAAAACATCACTATTATTACTGTCATTTGGTCTGTTGGAATTATACGACACTTAAATATTTTAGGCCAGTTATCAATACCTGTGATTTTTGCCCATGTGTTTGATGTTTTCATCCTTTAGAATCATAGTTCACTAAGCAGGCAAACTGTTTTACGGAGGCAGAGCACAGTGGGGTGGAAACTGCATGGGCTTATGGAGATCAAGTTTTAAATTCTACTCTCTAAGCACTGGATGGAGAAGCCCTATCTAAATGACAGTCCCTGCAGAAAAACGGTCTGCATTGGTTGACCTCATGCTCACCATGACCAGCAGCATAAAACAGCTGCTAGAAAAAGCAATCATGAACTTAGTCTAATAAAAATCAATGACAAAGAGAAGAGATAAGTAAACCATCTTCTTTTATAAAGACTGCAGCTATGGTCACACGCTGCACTGGGGTATTGCATTTGAACAGGGTGTTGAGAAAGTGTGACATCTCCCCCACCTTCGGGAGAGTTGAGGCTGTTATGATATTTAGGCTGGAGAAGAGATCTAAGCAGAATGATGATAATAGAAAAATGACTGAGTTCAATCATGTGATTGGTAGATACATAAGAAAGATGTTAGAACTGTTCTTTTCCAAAAGGCAGAGCAAAGCCAAAGAAAGTGTTGTTTCAGAGAAGTTAATCTTGACTGTATGAAAAATTCCTAGAGATAAGAATAATTCAATAGGAAGTACAGCTACCTAAAAATGTAGAGACCAGTTTGTCACTAAACATAGAGTGGGGACAGTATTATTCATTACCTTAGAGGTGGGCAACAAAATTACTCAACTGGGATGAGTGTGCCCATAGATGATCTAGTTATCTTTAAGATTCCCTGGCCTACTTGGGGAAGATTAGGAGAGAGTTGAGTTCAGAGCTGGGGCTTACCTGAAGCTTAGAAATTTCATAGGTAGAGGTCACGTGAGATAGGAGAAACAGCAAAAGCAAAGGTTACGAGTAAGTATGAGTTTTCTTATGAACGTGAGGAGAATGAGGAAAAGCGCTTATGTGGACTGCAGTATCCATGGAGAGGGAGGAAGATAAGTCTTAATGTACATAACATGAGCCTAGAACATAGAGGATACTCTAAGGATTTAGTCTCAGTTATACAGGTAATAGAGAGCACTTGACAACTTAGTAGGTTCACAGAGGTTGGATAAAATATATTTGGATCAGTATTTAAGGAAGATAGCCCAAGTTCCAGAATGAACTAAAATGTGAATTGTGGCAGAGAAGGTGAGAAAATATTAAATTAAGTAAAATAAGCCACCTCTAAATTCACATCTCCATCCCATCAGGAGAGAAGGTCACTATTCTTTGCATTATATTGTACTAACCAATTTTTCATGTCTGTCTCTCACACCATGAGCTTGAGGTTAGCAGCGTCTCTGTCCCACTGACCACTTTATCTGACTCTTAGTAAGTGCTTAATTTGTAATTATCGAATAAGCATTTCAGTTGCAGTGTAAAATGAGGAGAGCTTGGGCATGTGACAAAGATGAAAGCAAACAAGAAAATGAAATAATTTTTGGAATTATGGATATAGATCATTTGAACAGTCTATGATGGTGGGTGGTTTGGGTCTGGAAGTGGAACCTGCCCTGCATCTTTAATCAGTATTTATTTATTTCTAAATATTTTGAGTCCTTCTCTTTTTGTTGTTGTTTTATTTTTTGTTTTGTTTTTACAATAAAAAATATATACATTCCCAAAATGGAATAGAAATAGAATATGACAACTAATGAGGATGCCAAAATGCCCCCCACCCCATATTTTAAAGATTAATCTCCCCAGTTGTGTAGCAAAGGCAGGTTGTGGTCATAGTTGTTTGTTTAGATGAAGTCATAAATTTTCCCTCACAGGAAATCATAGCCAAAAAAGTGGAACTGTAGTCAAATGGAAAATGGAAAATTTGTATAGCAGGTGTATGGCTAACAAGCCAGATTCTCGAGGCAGGTGGAGTGGTTGGTGATGAAATATTCTGTTCTACTCCTGAGAATGGAAACAGATCTGTACATGAGTCTAATGACTGCCTGTCCTCCTCTCCCTGATCACCTTCAAGTTCAGGGGATCTTTGGTCGACTGAGACCTCTGTCCAATTGAATGACCATGTACACCCATGGGCTTGGTCCTCCTGTGGTCCAGAGAAGCACCTCTGGACCTAAACAGACACCCTGTTAGAAGATTGGATCATATACTGAGCTTCCTTTGGACTCAACTTCATGTTCAAAGTTGAATGTATTTTATTTATAGTAAAATATTTCAGATGACCCTAGCTGAAGGAATATTGTAGAAGGAACATGAATTAGGAACCAGACACTACTGAGTTTGATTTGCAACTACATCACTGTATGAGGATGGAAGCTCTTTACATCTCCGGGTCCCTTAATCATCTCATCTATTTAAGAGGAATAATGTTAATGCTTAAAGTATATAAGAGCCCTAGTACAGTAGCCAATTTTAGTAGAATTCTTCTAATAATTGAGTATTTATAATTAAACATTTATATAGTGTGTGTGTGTTTAAATAGTGCACCCTTTCTTTACTCATCTTACAAACAACTTCTTATGACTTGACTTGGGGGAATTGTCAAAGGTCATGCAACCAGTCAAAGGCAGAATGAAAACAAATACCTCGAGTTTCTTGATTTGCAGGCTTGTACTATTTCTACTCCACTACTCTTCTCTAGGAGATGTTAAATGACAGTCAGGCCCATAAGAAGTTAGATGCTGGCTCTTCGTGTTTTCTTCACTGAAAGAATTAGCTTCACGGAAATTGTCCTTGAAGGGTCTAAAGTGGATAAAAGTAAGCTTCATCCTAAATGAGGAGACATCTAACAAATTGTCAAACTTTCTGGACTGGTATCTCTTATGGCATTATTAAGAGAACTGACATATTTCATCATCTGTAAAGTGAATGGCTTCATTGTCACAAAGGTAGCACAAACCACCAGAGAGCAGATGTTTGGGTTAATATGGATATTTTATAATAGGTGGAATCATAGTACGGTATGAAGAGTCAAGTCAGTGTGGGTTTGAATCTATAGTTTGGAGCCTAAGTGAATTGTGTGAATTTGCCAAAATTACTTATCTCACCTGAGTCTCAGTTTCCTAGTCAGCAAAATGGGTACATTATCCCTAATTTAAAATTAATGCAATGTGAAATGATGAGCATTATATATCAGACAACAAATAACTAGTACATAAAAATAAAAACATTTTATTATTATTCTGCCTTTGGAAGATGTTGCTTTATCCTCTATTGCTGACAACCTTTTCTGCAAAAGAAACTCAGCTGCTGTGAAGACTTCCTAAGCCTTTATTAGGAAATCAAATCCAGTTGCCGATTTTACATAGATGTTGAAAGTAAAGCCCCAGTGACAAAGCCAGGCAACTCAATATCTTTGGCATTTCTGGTGTCAAGACCTAGCCAGAGCTGTGATGGATGACGTGGGTGAAAAGTCTCCCATTGTACTTTTTATTTTTCAAATCAAGGTCACAAGGGACAAACACATAAATTAATAAACAAAAAGAAGCAGAAAGAATGCCCTGGAAGTCCTAAGAAGTCCAGGAGGTTGAGAAAACCCCAAGCCCTAAGGCCAGGGATACAGAAGGACAGTGCCACTCATGAGCTCACATTTGGGCTGGCTTAGTGAATGCAGCACTGTTTTTCTACATCGCTGAGATCACACCAGGTTTTGACAAATCCCTTTATATCCCCCACTGAAAGTGGATTCATAAACATTGCCCCTTTTGAAGGGAATTTAAAGATAGTTCTATTTTGTGATCACATATCAAAGTAGGGATGACATTTCTCTTGTTCTTAAGTGAACTGTTATTAGCCTACAAACTAAATCTGCGGAGGGTCTTAAGGGGGGAATTAACATTTCATTTTCAGAAGGTAAAAAAAAAAAAAATGACAGCTTTGGCGGTAATACAGGTTTACTGCACCTTGGATCTCTTTTATTGCTATGCCTGCCAGGGCTGCACAAAACTAATTTTAAGTTGATATTGGAGGAATCTAGAAGACTTTGCCCTTCTAATGGAGTTGAGCACTAAAATTACAGTAGCTGTTCTGCTTGAGATTCTGACTGCCTCATAAAGAGAACATGAAACATCTAGACATGATGGGATAAAATATGGGTATTAGCATAGCATCACGCTATGACCAGGATAGTCCTGTTCTCTTAGCTATTTGACCTGAGGCAAGTAGCTTCACCCCATTGAGTCTTACTTTTCCTCACTTTAAAATGAGAATGTAACCACAATGTGATGCCACCTTACTCCCACAAGAATGCCAATAAGAAAAAAAAACAGATGTTGGCATGGAAATGGTGAAAAGGGAACACTTCGACACTGCTGGTGGGAATGTAAACTATATATGTACAATGGAATGCCACTCAGCCATAAAAAGGAATGAATTAATGGCATTCGCAGCAACCTGGATGAGATTGGAGACTATTATTCTAAGTGAAGTAACGCAGGGATGGAAAACTAAACATTGTATGTTCTCAGTCATAAGTGAGAGCTAAGCCATGAGGATGCAAAGGCATAAGAATAATACAATGGACTTTGGGGACTTGGGGGGAAAGAGTGAGAAGGGAGTGAGGGATAAAAGGCTACAAATTGGGTTCAGTGTATACTGCTCAGGTGATGGGTTACCAAAATCTCACAAAACACCACTAAAGAACTTACTCGGGTAACCAAATGCCACCTGTTCCCCAAAAACCTATGGAATTTATTTTAAAGGGAATGTTGATGCCATCTTTGTTTTACCTTGGAGGATATATAGAGCATTCTGACAAGGTCCAATTTCTCATGCCAGTGAGAAGGTGTTATGGATCAATTTGTGCCCTCCCCGCATTCCATATGTTGATGTCCTAAGCTCCATACCTCAAAATGTGACCTTACTGGGGCATGGGGTCTTTACAGAGGTAATCAAATTAGAATGATGTCATTAGGGTGATCCCTAATCCAATATGACCAGTGTCCTTATGAAAAGGGAAGATTTGAGCTGGGCATGGTGGCTCACACCTGTAATCCCACTACTGTGGGAGGCCAAGATGGGCGGACTGCCTGAGCTCAAGAGCTCAAGAGTTCAAAACCAGCCTAGGTAACATGGTGAAACCTTGTATCCACTAAAAATACAAAAAATTAGCTGGGTGTGGTGGTGTGCACCTGTAATCCCAGCTACCATCCCAGGTTGAGGCACAAGAATCACTTGAACCTGGGAGGCGGAGGTTGCAGTGAGCCAAGATCATGCCACTGCACTTCAGCCTGGGTGACAGCAAAACTCTGTCTCAAAAAAAAAAAAAAAAAAAAAAAGGAAGATTTGGACAGAGATACCTATAGAGGAAAGGCGTATGATGTTACAGAGAGAACACCATGTGAAATGAGAAGACAGCTGTCCACAAACCAAGGAGAGAGGCCTGGAACAGATTGTTCTTCACAGCCCTCAGAGGGATCCAACCCTGCCGACACCATGATTTTGGACTTCAAGGCTCCGGGACTGTGACACAATAAATTTCTGTTGTTGAAGTCACTTGGTTTGTAGTGCTTTGTTACAGTAGGGCTAGCAAACTAATATAGAAGGGGTGATGGATTTGATACCTCCTTCTGAGAGGAGTGACTGTAAAATGCAGGGCCCAGAGTTGAATAGATCTCTCCTTCTCCAACCAAAGCTCTCTCCAGAAATGACTGGCCCTTCTGAATACTCAGAATGGAATTTAATTGTCTCAAAAACACAGTTGTCATGACAACTGGATATAAAGTTTAGTTCCAGAACTCGAACCTAAATATGTTAAAATCTCCACAAAACATTTTCTTTGAGAGGGAATTAAGAAAAGCATGTGCATGCACACGCAGACACAATCTCTTGAAAACATTAAAAAGGGACTATGTCCTCTGACTCACACGTCAGTGTTCTGGAATAGGAGACATTCATTACCATCACCCTTGTATTCACTCAACTGACATTTATTCATTTAATTGGCATTTACTGAGCAACTACAATATGCCAAGCACAGAAGGAAAGTTCTTGGCAGATTAACTGCTTACATCAGAAATCTTGAGATTGTTTGAATATCTGGATTGAAAAGTGACATATTTACTTGTGACAGGTTAGGGAGCACTGTGAGCTTCACGAGAAAGAGGGCTGTGGCTTGCTCATTCATTTCTTCTTCCCCAGGGATGTAATGCAATTCCAAGGACCTTATAGCTGCCTAGCAGATATTTACTGAACAAATGAATGAATGGTTGAACAAAAGAAAATTCAAAGACAGCACTGAAACCAGTCTGGGATTCTTGAAACATTAAAATGTCTAGTTGTGGATGTAACATTAATGCTAGCCAATATTTATTGAGCACTGACTACGTTCCTGGCTCCAAGCACTCCACAGATGATGGTACAGGTTTTGCGTAATATTTGCAAAGATCTTTGCTGAAGTGAGTCATAGCCTCATTTTATACATGAAGTGAATGAGGCTTTTAGAGGTATCATGAATTGCCTTTGGCTATAAAGAAATGCACAGACCTGCATTTGAGCCCAGGTCTGTCCAAATTCAACGCTTGTGCTCCCTAATGTAGCTGCTCACCTCCCTCTTTCTTTAGACTCTGTTGCCTCTTCTCTCAGGGGAAAAGGAAGAGTGAGTGAGAGTCGATTTCTGAATCTATTAGTTGCTCGTTTACACCCTCTTAAATGGTTTTCATTAATTTTCCTAAATGGCAGCACTAAGAAGAAATTTGAAGAATCTTGATGTGTGTTTTGTTTTCTTCACTGTCTCAGGAAACCATCCAGTGATTCTTTTTTTCAATCTTACAAACAAAAACCCCCAAAAACTAAAGTATGATCCACCTACAATACTTTCCTACAGGATCATGCTCTAGCTCCCAACAGTGCCCCACTTGGCAGGATTTTAACACCAATTCCAAAAAACATCAAGGAATGTCATTGGTTTGAATTTACATAATTGATAGACTAGGATATTGATCCAGGTTAGTAAACCAGAAGGCTTGAATCTGAGATGTGAGTTAATTGGGGTTAAACAGTGTCATCTCTTGATGGAGAAAAATGTTTTAGCCTGGTTCTGTTGGATTCTGCAAATCATTGCTGTCTTCCCAGCCCCCATTCAAATAAGAGAGGCTTCTCTTCTGGAATTGCTGAGTGTGGAGTCAAACTGAATGTAACATGACAGGCTCTTTAATTAAAAAAATGAGAGTAAAGCAACTTGACCTTTCACTTTAAAGGTGAGTTTTTAGGAATAAAGAACAAATACTAGATAAAGTTGTTTGAAAATAAAGATGTGTCTGTAGAGAGGGGAAGAGAAAAGAGGGACAAGTGTCTGATAAAGGCTGACTTATTTTTTATTTATTTTTATTTATTTATTTATTTTTTGAGACAGAATCTCGCTCTGTGGCCCATGCTGGAGTGCGGTGGCACGATCTCGGCTCACTGCAAGCTCCGCCTCCCGGGTTCACGCCATTCTCC
>NW_012116699.1:3142330-3150463 GCF_000951035.1 Colobus angolensis palliatus | reverse complement strand
AGTAGCTGGGACTACAGGCGCCCGCCACCACGCCCGGCCAATTTTTTTGTATTTTTAGTAGAGACAGGGTTTCACTGTGTTAGTCAGGATGGTCTGGATCTCCTGATCTCGTGATCCACCCACGTCGGCCTCCCAAAGTGCTGGGATTACAGGCACGAGCCACTGTGCCCGGCCAGGCTGACTTATTTTTAATGCACAGTATAAACATTCCAGTGAGTGACTCTCCATGTATCATGAACTTGACTTGCTACCATGATATATGGGTGCTTGAATTCATTTATTAATGCATTTGTTCAACATTGCCTATCTACTGAGCCTGACACTGTGCTGGGCAACGGGCACAGAAGCCCAGCTGACCATGCTGAGCTAGACCTCTATGATTACTTGAAGGGTTCCAAGTCTAATAAAAGATGGAGACATAAAAGAAGCAATCACAGTAGGGCAGAATGCTACGGGGCACAGCAGCAGGTATGGCTCACTCATCTTGGGCAGGTGGAGTTAGACTGCTCGCAAGGGAAGGAGCCCAATCTGGGAAGCTTTAAATGTGGATGATTGGAGTTACCCAGAATTTGAGGAGCAGGACACCATATCAGAGGGGTTTGCATGGGTGAGCACAGCTAGTGTTGGAACTCACAAGAGATTCAGCCTGAGTGGAATAAAGACAAACGTGATCTCACAGCACCTTGTCCTTTTTCTTCCTAGCCTTTGTCAAAGTGGCAACTCATTCATTCGTCGTGATTTTGTTTGTTTGTTTGTTTGTTTGTTTTTTTAGACAGAGTTTCACTCTTATTGCCCAGGCTGGAGTGCAATGGCGGGATCTCAGCTCACCATAACCTCTGCCTCCCAGGTTCATGTGATTCTCCTGCTTCAGCCTCCCGAGTAGCTGGGATTACAGGCATGTACCACTATGCCCAGCTAATTTTGTATTTTTAGTAGAGATAGGATTTCTTCACATTGGTTAGGCTGGTCTCAAACTCCTGACCTCAGGTGATACACCTGCCTCGGCCTCCCAAAGTGCTGGGATTACAGGCGTGAGCCACTGCGCCTGGCCCATTGTGATTGTTTTTAACAATACCCTCATTAGGCTGAAAGCTCCACAAGGACTGGAATTCTAACTGGCTTGTCCATTACTTATTCTTAGTAGCTCAAACAGTGACTGGCAGATTTTAAACAGTCAGTATCTGTGGATTAAATAAGTGAGTGAATGTGTATATAGGCATGTCATGACATGAGATCAGAATCAGGCCATTATCACATCATAGAGAGCCCTGAATGCCACTATATAGGCGCTCAAGAGACAGTTATTGAATAAATGAACAGATAAATGAATGAAAATTCAAAAGAACACTAAAACTGCTCTGGGAACCATGAAATCTACAGTGAGAAGGAGATTTTGAAGGATGCTAAAGAAGGCATTGACATGGTTTATTCTGGCAAAGAATCACTTATTAGGTGCTGGTGATGTCGGTTATTTGAGGACAAATGAAATATATCCCTATTTGATGAAGATTATAATCTAGGAAGCAAAGGAATTTACTTTATACATTTAAATACTTTGGACACTCCTCTACAGGGAAACATCTATATTTTTTTTCATTCAATGCAATCAAAAACAGGATTTGTACTAAAAACAATTATTTTTACCATCATATGTATATTTTCTAATAGTACAAACCATAGTGAGAAACAGCTACAATTCCTCTATATTAGGGACCAGAAACTATGGCAGGAGGGGCAAACAAGCCCACTGCCCATTCATGTATAACTGTGAGCTAAGAATATTTTCCATATTTAAAAATTATTTTTCAAAATCAAAAACAGAATAAAATTTTATGTCGTGTGAAAAGCATGTAAAATTCAAATTTCAGTGTCCATAAATAAAGTTTTATTGGAACACAGCTATGCCTGTTCCTTTTTGTATTATCGGTGGCTGCTTTCTTGTTACAGAGCAGAGTTGCTAGTAACTACAATCTGGCCCACAAAGCCTACAGTAATTACCATCTGGCCCTTTACAGAAGAAGTTTGCCGACCCCTGCTCTAGATTCACAGTAATTTTTAGTGGCACTATATGTGCCAGTATACATTTTGGTGACCTTCCCTTAAAGGAGTTCCTTTTCCCGAATCAGTGGTTCCCTGCAAATTAGAATGCAACCACATTTGGGGAATTTCATTTCCTACTTCTCAAAATGAATGCCTTGCAAATGATGATTGATTACGCCTTTGATTAGGAAGTAAGGGGACATACTGCTTAGTATGAAATGCAAAGCTATTTTAGGTCAGGGCAGCGTCGTTGAAATAACAGCAGCTTAGCATCAGGAAGCCCATAGTTCACCCTGCAAGCTTGGGCAGCTTCCATCCATATCAGGACCGAAGCCCCTTATTTATCAAACTACAGGGCCTAGAAGGCAGGCTTTAAGATTTTTTTTTTCCCTGGGGCTAAAAGTCTGTAATTCAGAAAAGTCACTATTTGTGCTCAGAGTTCTACCTAATCCTACTAGATACACATTTTACAAAGAAAACACTCATTGACCACTAGATACCTTTGATTATTTACCCATGTGTGGAGTTAATAAGAACTGCATGGGAATGAGGCACAGGCTGGAATTTCAAATCTTCAGGAAGCATGGGAGCAATTAGAATTCTGTGGTTCATCTTGTAGCTTTGGGAGGCATTTTTGTCTTTTTATCCAGAGGTGGCTGGGGAAAGAAATATACTTAAAATATTGTGGAAGGAAAGAGTCAATTTTAAAAGAGGAAGTATGGTTGCAACCTGTAGTTACAGCATCTTCACCCCATGCCAATTTCTCTATGCTTTAAAAATTGCAATCTCTTTCCTGCTTCGTCCCATGATTATTCTACCTTAGAGTTTCCTGACAAAATACTGGCAGCTGATAACCAGGGCAGGATTCAAACAGCAAAACTGACCAGTGAGCGCTCCTATGTGGTTTATCTGGGCCCCTAAGTGATCTCTCATTGTTCTCCCTTTTTAGGCCAGATTGTGGGTGGGAACATTAGAAATGAGCTTGCAAAATATCAATGCTGAAGTGACTGTTCCAGTTGTTAAATCATGATACAGCGTGATTTCACTGAAATGAAGTAATTACAGGAGGAAAGAAGAAAAGTCAAATGATATAAAAACAGGTCTTTTTGGATTGTCTAAGTACTAATGCGCTCGCTGATGCATATGCATTTCTCATTTCCGAAATACTCGCCGCACAAAAGGTTCCACTCTGTGAAGAGTGGAGGTTCGTGCTATTTTGGCTTAAGCTCTTATCCCCAAATTTGGGCAAAGATAGCTGCACTTACAAGGCCTCAAACATTTCTCAAAGAGGCTGTAATTATTCTAAATCAACACATCTCATGTTTTAATATTTTCATCTGAAATATACAATTCAATCTCCCTGCCCTCCAGCATTTACATTTGGCAAACAGCATACTTGCTCAAATCTTAGCCCTCCTCTGTCCCGACTATGTGATCTTGAACAAATTGTTTCAAGTTTTCAATCCTCAGTTTCTGCATCTTTTTAAAGAAGGATAATAATAGAATACACTTCATATGGCTTTTGTTACCTTAAATACAGATGAAAAGCGCTTCCTAGTGCCTGGCACACAGTAAGCACTTAACAGATAGGAGCTATTATTCTCTGGCCTTTGGGTTCAGATGTTAGTAGTCTTGGAATCTGTCCTTGCTTCCTGAGGGCTGGTAAGGAGGCTTCCCCTATTACCCTCTCCAGGCTTTTCTTTCTTCTACCATTATTTTCACTGTTGCATCATTATCTAGCTACTTCCCTCTTTTCTGAACACTGGGTTTCTCGAGGGTTGTAAACCTGTCTGATTTATTTCTCCAGCTCTGGCTTCCTTCTCAGACAGATACATAGCTCTGGCCAAGAAGTGTGGTTTTGAAGAGGTAAGTATATAAAAGCAGTATGCACTTTGAAGCAACACAATCATGGAAATTACTTGTCTATGGAAACCTGCTGCTCTAAGATTAAAAAAGAGAACAATCCAAAACCTTAGCAAGGAATCTGTAGAGTTCCTCCCTTGACTTTCAGCCTTTTCTGAGAACATGCTTACTCTCTGTAGTCCCAGCCACAATAGAAATTTTTCAGTACCCCTGGCCACAAGATCTTTGCAAGTGCTGCTCCTGCTGTTTGGGTCTACCACACTTACCTTTCAGTTCACAGCTCAAGTCTTACTTTCTTGGAGAGCCTTATGTCACCTCTCAGTCTAAGTCATGTCTGGTTGCTACATGCTCTCATAGAAATGTGTTTCTTCCTATTTGAGCTCTAATTTCGGTTTTAATTAATTATTTAGCTTTGTGATTATTTTATTAATGCCTGTCATTCCTCAAGAGATTGAAAATTCCATGAAGATAGGAATTATTTTTTGCTGTTTTGCATCTTCAGGGTTATGAATAATGCCTAACACATAGTATACACTCAGTAAATATTTGTTAAAAATTAATGAATGAAGAACCAGCACCTTGTATTTCAGAAATAGATATGAAACAATTTTAGTTGCTTGACAAGGCATTAAAATTATGTATTCAGTTAGTCTAACCAATAGCAGGCTTTCTACATGTTTACCAAGAGACGGGCTTCACCTGCCTCACCATGCCAGGTTATTTATAAAGCTATATTGCACCTTTCCTGCCAATACTGGGTGAGACATAAACTGGCAATGATCAAAGATGGACTAAACTCATCTAGGTGAGAAGTATAGGCTAATGGAGGACTGGTTCTTAAGCTGCCCACATGGTCCTATGCTTACTTTCTCATTTTTTAAAAGCTTTTGAGCTCTTTTTGCAGGCTCCCCTGACATGCCTGGGGTATCAGTTTAACTCCATTTGTGTCTTTCTGGTCATAGCCATGATTCCTCCACAGATGATTCTGTTCCGTCTTTCCTCCCATACCCACTCCAGTCTTTAGCCCAAACTGTATCTGTTACCTGATTTCAAAGAATATTCCACCTAGGTGAGACTCAGGTCCTGCAGACTTCCCCTGGACACCTTTGGCAGTCATTGTTCCCAACTGATTCTGCAAGAGATGAAGGACAGAGGATAGAATCATGAATAACATCTTAGTTGCTGATTGGGTAAGGAACTCAAGGGTTCATGATCTGGAAGCTAATTATAGATATGAGTCCTGCTGTGGTTCATTGGATGGTCTGAATATCGGTGTCTCCCAAAAAGTCATATATTGAAAGCCTAACCCCTAAGGTGATGGTATTAGGAGGTGGGACATTTGGGTGGTGATTATATTATGAGGGTGGTGCCTGAATGAATTGATTAGTGTCTTTCTAAAAGAGGCCAGAGAGAGTCCCCCTTTCCCCTTCTACCAGGTGAAAATGCAGCTAGGAGTCTCTGTCTATGCACCAGGCAGTGGGCCCTCACCAGATACTAAATCTTCCAGTGCCTTAATCTTGAATTCCCCAGTGTCCACAACTGTAAGAAATAAATCTCTGTTGTTTATAAGCTACTCAGTTTATGGTATGTTGTTATTGAGCTGCCAGAACAGACTAGACTTGCAGCCCAGGCCATCTTCCCTCATCCCCTCACAACGTACAGTGTCTCAATTTGCAATAGTCTTTTTATCTTTGGTTTCAACATATCCATTTTAAATGAACTAGTCTACGTTCCTAGCTTTATTGAAATTATATAACTATTAACTCATTTCATAAAAAAATCCCTTCATCCCTACTCAACCATTCTTGATTCCTCCACACTCTTACTTTCATGTTCAATTTATATGCATTTCATTTATTCCCAGAAAGCTTTTGATACCTTCAATGACCTGATCTATTTTTCTTCATTCCATTCCACAGTCTTGGTTCAAACTGTCATCATTTTATTCACTGCAAAAAAAAAAAAAAAAAAAAAAGTTGATTAGTAGGTATTTTTTCCCATTCTACACCCAAGAGGCTGACAGTGTCATCTTAAAACAGAACAAAACAAAAGCTATACTTATTAAATTGTGACCTCAAGCAATGGTCATCTTCCAATTTCTCTCTCTTCACCTGCCTCATCCGATGTTCCTGAATTAGGTACCCCAGCTACATAAAACTTTCCACCAATACCTTCTACAACTCCAGAACTTTGAAAGCACTGTAACTCCTGATGAGATCCAGCTGCCTTTGGTCCAGTAGAAAATATACTTTTACCTGCCCCTCAAGAATCAGATTGGCCAAGTGCAGCAGCTCACACTTGGAATCCCAGCACTTTGGGAGGCTGAGGCAGGTGGATCGCTTGAGTCCAGGAGTTCAAGACAAGCCTAGGCGACATGGCAAAACCTCCTCTCTACTAAAACTACAACAATTAGTCAAGAGTGATGGTACATGCCTATAGTTCCAGCTCCTCAGGGGGCTGAGGTGGGAGAATCACCTGAGCCCAAAAAGTTGAGGCTGCAGTGAGCCATGATTATGCCACTGCACTCTAGCCTGGGTGACTGGACCCTGTCTACAAACAATAATAATAAGATTTTAAAAATCATATTTTCTCTGAAGCCATTTCTGACTTTCCAGAAAGAATCAGTTATCACACCTTCTGCAAAACCATAACTCTATACATAAAGCAGAAATAAATATTTTAAAACACAATGGGGTTTCAAAAAGTTCATGGAAAATGGAATTAAAAGTTACAAAATAAAGACATAAACTTTATTTCTCACCATAAGCTCCACTAGGTGTAACACACTTTTATAAGCCACAGTAATAGCCATTTGGACCAACCCAAAAAAAATTGAGAGCCCTGGGAATTTAACCACCTCAATGCAATATTTTTTATATTATTAACTGAAGAAAAATTGATACCCTTTACAGAGTTTTTAGAATTAGGAAACAAACAAAACAAACAAATAAACAAAACAAACAAATAAACAAACAAAAGAAAGAGTCAGATCAGGACTGTAAGGTAGATGCCCAATGATTTTCTACAGAAACTATTGATAAATTGCCGTGGTTTGATGAGAGAATGAACAAGAGCATTGCCATGGTTGTGAAGGATGCTTTGGTGAAGCTTTCCTGGGCATTTTTCTGCTAAAGCTTTGACTAATTTTCTCAAAACACACTCATAAGAAACCCTTTGGCCCTCTGGAAAGTTACCAAGCAAAATGTCTTGAGCATCTCCAAAACTGTTGCCACAATCTTGGTTCTTGACTGGTTCATTTTTGCCTTGACTGGACCATTTCCACCTCTTAGTAGCTGTATTATTCCATTTTCATACTGCTATGAAGAAATACTGAGAAATAGAGAAAGAGGTTTAATGGACTCACAGTTCCAGATGACTGGGGAGGCCACACAATCGTGGTGGCAACTGAAGGAGAGCAAAGGCATGCCTTACATGGTCGCAGGCAAGAGAGCATGTGCAGGGGAACTGCACTTTATAAAACCATCAGATCTCAAGAGATTTATTCACTATCACAAGAACAGCATGGGAAAAACCCACCCCCATGATTCAGTTACCTCCCACTGGGTCTCCCCCATGACACATGGGAATTATGGGAGCTACAATTCAAGGTGAGATTTGAGTGGGAACACAGCCAAACCATATCAGTGGCTTTTCCTTTGATTGTGCTTTGTTTTCCGTATTGTACTGGTAAAGCCGTGCTTCATCTTCTGTTACAATTATTTGAAGAAATGCTTCAGGATCTTAATCCCACTTGTTAAAAATTTCTACTGAAAGCTGAGCTCTTTTCTGTACCTGATCTGGGTGTAACACTTTTGCCACCTATTGAGTGAAAAGTTTGTTCAACTTTGATTTTTCAGTCAGAATTGTGTAAGCTGAACTAATTGAGATGTCTATGGTATTGGCTATTGTTTATACTGTAATTGCCAGTCCTCTTCAATTAGGGCATAAACAGGATGAAGTTTTTCCTCCAAAATGGATGTGGCTGGTCTGCCACTGTGGGCTTCATCTTCAGTGTCATCTTGTCCTCTTGTACCCATTTGCAAACTGCTTATATCTTTGGGGCACTGTGTCCCATACTTTTTTTTCATTTTCTTTTTTTTATTATTATACTTTAAGTTCTAGGGTACATGTGTACAACATGCAGGTTTGTTACATATGTATACATGTGCCATGTTGGTGTGCTGCACCCATTAACTCATCATTTACATTAGGTATATCTCCTAATGCTAT
>NW_012116699.1:3118093-3140325 GCF_000951035.1 Colobus angolensis palliatus | reverse complement strand
AGTGTCTGTTCATGTCCTTTGTCCACTTTTTGATGGGGTTGTTTGTTTTTTTCTTGTAAATTTGTTTGAGTTATTTGTACATTCTGGATATTAACCCTTTATCAGATGAGTAGATTGCAAAACTTTTCTCCCATCTGTAGGTTGCCTATTCACTCTGATGGTAGTTTCTTTTGCTGTGCAGAAGCTCTTTAGTTTAATTAGATCCCATTTGTCAAATTTGGCATTTGTTGCCATTGCTTTTGGTGTTTTAGACATGAAGTCCTTGCCCATGCCTATGTCCAAGGGCATTGTATTGCCTAGGTTTTCTTCTAGGGTTTTTATGGTTTTAGGTCTAACATTTAAGTCTTTAATCCATCTTGAATTAATTTTTGTATAAGCGGTAAGGAAGGGATCCAGACAGAGTCTCGCTCTGTCCCCCAGGCTGGAGTGCAAGTGGTGTGATCTCGGCTTACTGCAAGCTCCGCCTCCCTCATTCATGCTGTTCTCCTGCCTCAGCCTCCAGCGTAGCTGGGACCACAGGCACCTGCCACCATGCCTGGCTAATTTTTTGTATTTTTTGTAGAGATAGGATTTCACTGTGTTAGCCAGGATGGTCTTGATCTCCTGACCTCGTGATCCACCAACCTTGGCCTCCCAAGGTGCTGGGATTACAGGTGTGAACTGCCATGCCTGGCCCCCATAAACTTTTTTTAAAACGTCTGTGATTTGACCATTGTTCCACTCAAACTTTATCATAAATTTGATGTTCATTCTTGCTTCAATTTTAGCAGGATTCATGTTGCTGAGAGAGGGGCTCCTTTCAAATTGATGTCTTGTCCTTCTTAGTGCCTCAAACTAGATCCCATATAACATATATATAACAAGTTGTTATATATATGTAACATATATATGTTATATATATATGTTTTATATATATATATATATAACAAGTTAGTGTGAGTTTATTTTGGTGCAAACATTTTTAAAATCAATGCACAGTTTTTGTAATATGCCTTTTCTATGAAATTTTTGAGGTCCCCTCATAATTATCTCATGGCATCTTTCTACCTTAATGAACTAGGAGGTTTGTGAGTGTGAGACCGATGACTTACAATCCAAATGTTCCCTTCGTGATTAGTACAACACCTGCCACATTATAAGCATTATAGTATTTTCAGTGAATAAAGAGTTTAGCTTAAAAATATATCTTTTTTCCTCCAAAAAAGAAATGTGTTCCCTCCTGACATTGAAATGGTGTTTTGTTGAAGCAGCAGCCAATTGAGAAATACAAAAAGTGGGTAACATCTGCATTTTGATGTGTGTTTGTCTGTAGTAAATTGTCATTTATGATGATCAAAAAGAAAGGGAGGATAAGGAGTTTATATTTTAAGACAGACTACAAAAATAACCTAGATTGTGATTCTGCCATTTTAATTTTTTCTCAGTTCTGATAAATATTTCTCTTTAACATGGTTGCCCTCCTAAAGAGTGCTGATAAGCCCTCCAAACAGATACCCCCACTTCTTGCATTTCTACGCCTAGTAAATGCTAAATGATAAGAATAATCCTCAATGATGTTTGTGAAGTTCTGGAAATACTCTTTTCATCTAATTTTCCTTTTCATAGACTTAATCTATATTAGCATTCCAATGCTTCTCTTTAAGTATGATCTTTATTTATTTCAAGAATTCAATTCATTCCAATGTTCTATGAATGTTTATTGAGTGTCTACTGTACCCCAGGCTTTAAATTGCGTGCTGGTTATTCTGTAATACATTAGACAGTGTAATACATAAGACAGTGTAATACATAAGCTTAAGAGGTTCCAAGTCTGAGCCAAAGATTTAAAGAAATAAGGCCTTAGTAACAATTGTATTAAAGGAAATATGTTTAATCTAAGGGGATCGATTAGATTGACCGTTGGGAAAGTGGATGGCAGAGTTGACTTCAAAAAGTGATGGCTTTTGAGCTGGGCTTTGAGGGCTGAATAGGAGTTTGCCATTACGCAGACTAAGAAGCAAATCAAAAGATTTAATAATGTATTTATAAACTAATATCGTAATTGATTTTAATCAAGTCCAGAGAATGAATATTACCCAGTAGGGAGGAGAGATAGGGGGATGATGTGATTTGAAAAAAATGTCCCCTTTTGGCATTTTTGCTGTTATTTCATTGTCTTTGAGGCCACGGGAAAAAGTACTTTGTGAGGGCTGCTTTGATGTGTATGAATTATTCATCATTAAGAAGTCAGGCAGCTGACACTACTCTTTGTTAACGCTGTTGAGTGTATTACACCCCTCCTGGAAAAGCAGCCTGTTTTTTTATTCCTCTCTGCCCTGTGTGAGGGTCATCTGCATGTGTAGGAAGGTCTTGGTCAGCTTCTCTCTGATTGGTGCATCAGAGGACATTCTGAGCCTTCCTGTCCTGTCGTTTTTTTTCTCCAGTCTTTTTTTAGGATGAAAACTGTTTATCATTGATGACACAGGCACACATACACACAGCCAAGCTGCCTGAGTGTGTGGGTTGCTTGCTTTATTAAAAACCCAGAGTCTAGTCAGACGGAAAGACACGACCACCTAGTCCATTAGCGTTCTTGCCCTGACACAGGCAGCTTGACCTGGGAGCAGCCAGAGCTAACGGGATGTCTCATTAAAACAGCTTTCGTCAGAGTGTTTTCCCCACCATTTAACATTTTCCTGTGCATTGTGCAGGATGTAGTGTGAGGAGCCAGCTGTCTCTTCTCAGGACAGAACAATGTAGGCAATAGAAAGACTTCAATGAGTGCTGAGGACCTACTGTGTGCCAGAATTACCCAGCTCTCTCAATAACTCCACTAAAGCCACCATGAATTGTCATTTTGCATATATGCTAATAGGATGAGTCAAAGCTAACATTCGTACTTGTTGACTGGGTCTCATTGCTCTGTAAATGCTTCAGGTAGATTATATCATTTACCCTAAAAATTCTATGATATATGCATTAACACTGTTCCCATATTACAAATAAAAAAAGCGAGACTAAAACAGATTATGTTACTTGCTCAAAGTTAAGAACAAGTTTGATTGATGAAACCATATTCAATGCGTTTGCTCTTTGTACAATGTAATTATACTTCTAATCTGGTGTTTTATCTCCACAGTAGGGTAAGCAGCATAGAATAAAGTCAACAACAAGAAAAATGCTTGGGTTGGTGGTTGTGATTGTCATTGTTATGATTAAAACCAGCAGTTGCTGAGGTCTTGCTATATGTCATGCCTCGAACTAACTACTTTATTTATATATCTCATTTAACTCTGTTTTCAGCCCCATGAAGTAGGTCCTCTATCTGTTCCTATTTCACAGATGTAGAAATAGAGGCTTAAACTAGTTAAATACAAATGTCAGTCTACTTTGATTCCAAATCTGTATAACTTTAAATCAGAAGGAAGAAATGATGGTGGCTTGGGCTAGGGTAATACACTAAGAGAAATGAACAATTTTGAAAGATGTCTGTGATTTATGATTGATAAAACTTGGCTATTTGTTGTTGAAATGTAATTCAATTTAATGGCTTTTTATTGGGTAAATCTACTGGTATGAGATATTATGCAAAGCCTTAAGTATATCCAGGTACCTATCACACAATCTCTGTCTTATGATTCTAATTAACAAGAAGATCAATGAACTTGTGAATTTTATGATATATGCATCTACCTATATATGACTATGATACATGAACAAAAACAGTAATACACTGACTTATTTTTATTCATGAAATATACAAATAATAATAAGAGCAAACACTGGGCGTTTGCTTGTGTGATACCTATGCATTTGTTTTTAAAATCTTCTTGGAAGTTTGATGTGATAGGTGTTACTATTATTCCCATATTACAGATGATGGAACCAGAGACACAGGGAGATGAGTAACTTCCATGAGTTCCTAGAGCTAGCCATATAGTCTCTGAAAACAACATGAGGAAACAATTACTTCCACCTGGCTGGGGAAGTGTGTGTTATGGTCTGGAATAAATTCTACAGAGAAATAAAATTTGAAACGGGGGAAAGTAGAACCAATCTCCAAGGAAAAATCAGATAAGTACTGAAAACAACTGGTAATTTACACAATAAAAGTGCACATTGTCTCTCAGCTTATGGCAAACTCTTGGACTCATGCAAGTTAACGTCTTGCTTTGAATTCTAATTGCACAACTTACTGAGCCTTCATTTCATGTGAAAAAGTGTGTTTGAATACCTATCTGATAGGGGTGTGATGAGAGTTAAAAGTGATAAAGCAGGTAGCAGCCCCAGTGTAGTCTGTTTAGGACATAGTAAATGCTCAATAAGTGTACAATCAGTTAATCATCAATCAATAAATGTGGAAGATAGTGTAATGGGCCACCCTTTTGTGAAGTTCTGGTGGTCTCAGTAACTAGGAGTGCCATCTGCAAATGACTTTCACCACTCGCCCTTGCAGGGATTCTCTCATGTTGTGGACAGCCACATTGGTCAAGATCATGGTCCTTACTGGGGCAACCTGCAGTCAAGAATTGATCACTGTAGGGGCATAAGGTCTTGGCCATTGACTCTGATTCAGAACTACTCTAATGGACGATTCTAAATCCGTGATTCTCTTTGGGGTCAGCCAAGTCTGTCTTGTCTGCATCACATCTTGAATTTTTTGAAATCTTGCTTATTTTCTCTCACTTCCACAGGTATTGATTCTAAGGATACCCCATGATAAATGTCTTTTGTGCTAAAGCCCATTCCAGAATTGACTTCCCAGCTATCTTTGATGTTCATATTGTCAGAGGTGGTGGGGGCTGGAATAGGCAAAGACATGGAGCATATCTTGGGTCCAGGTTAGTGTCTTAGGATGTGTGACAAGTGCCAACTTGCTGAGAGACAGCTTTAATACGATACTAACTGTTTTAAAATGGGCTTGCATTTTTCCTATGCCAGCCAACAGGATCCTTCACTTAAAATGTTAATTGTTAATACAATCACTGCTCAGCCATTTTATTAGGTAAAGAAGGTGGGTGCACAAAAGTGAAAAGATGTTGCTGAAGTCACGTGGCTTCAAGCAGTAGAGCTGACTGACTGTCCTCTAGACCAGTGGTCCCCACAGGATGAAAGCTTCTCTCCATTACAGAGCATGTGTATATTTTTTTCTTCATCTGAAGTTATCTAGGGCTGCATCAGATTTGCCACATCTTCACACAAAAATGATGGTGTTTACCTTACAGGACCTTGGGAGTCCAGAGGAAGGTCTTTTTACCATCAGCATTCTCTCCTGTGTTCAAGGACTGACAGCCAAAGATGGCCAGGTAAGTGATGGAGCTTTAAAAAGTTAATTGCCATTAATCATTATGAAAAGGCAGCTTATTATCCATTCATAAATTCAGAATAAATTTATTTTGCTGACAAGTAAAATGTCCCATTTGCCCTGTGGACCTGGTTCCCATTTTGAAAAATAAATATTTTTTTTTAGATTATGGTCTTTGTATGAACCGCTGTCTTTTCCAACACACCATGTGGGAAAAAGCTTAATTAAATTCATAAAGTTGGTTAAGTTATTCCACATTTATCAAAAACCTTTAGGATTACACATATATGAGTATCTGTGCAGACTCAGATGTACAGTTATATGTCTATGAATAGAAATACACAGAGGTTGTTAATCAACACCTTTAAAGTGTGTTCTACAGGTGATTCACAGATGAATATTACATTAAAACTTCTACAAAACGTTTCGTGTCTTATGTTTTAATAAACACAAAGCTTAAGCATTCAAGATTGCAACCTGCAAAACTCAGTCTAGCCCAACTCTGGGTTGCAGTTCAGGTATTATTAAAACCATTTCTATCCTTCATTATCCTTTAGAATGTATTTATTAATTGCTTGCATTTTCATGAATGAAACTATGAGGCAAAATAAGGCAATCTCAAATATTAAAAGTAATAAGAATAAGATCTACCATTTTAACATTCTATTATGTATCAGGTTCTCTACTGTGATGGTGAATTTTATGTGTCGGTTTGACTGGACCATGGGATGCCCAGGTACTTGGTAAAACATTTCTCTGAGGATGCTTCTGGATGAGATTAACATTTAAATTGGTGGGTTGGGTAAAGCATATTGCCCTCCCTAATGTGAGTGGACTTCAACCAATCTATTTGAGGCCTGAAGAGAACAGCTGATTCCTTATAATAAATCTGTTTTTATATATCTATACATTGCAAAAATTTTGTCTCTTTGGTGAATCCTGACTACTACATTGCTATTTATAATACTCAATAGTATACTGGTATGATATAGTGAGATTTATAGCTACCTTCTTTCACTACCCATTCCATATTTCCTTTGCCTTCAGCAAGTACCTTAGTTGATTGTGGTTCTTTGCCTGGTGGGGCGACCCTAACCTTCATTCCTGATGAGTCTGAGCCATCAGTAGGATTGAATTGTTGTAGTTTTTCATTGACCTTAATCACAGGGCATGACCTTAATCACCGTAAAGGATTTCTTGTATTCCACACACATTCTTCCTACCTCCACTGGGCAGAAGTGCTTCCATTTCTCCTTGGTGGTCATAAGCAGTCACCCCAGTCAGCACAGTGACTCCCTTTTTGCCTGTTGATTTAGAGGCAGGGGAGCCCAAAGTGACCTGGTAGCTGTCTTAACTTCCTGTTTAATGGAATCATTGTTGGGTCCTGGTGGAAGCACTCCTCCGTTTGGAACTAAGACCTTTAGGCCAGTAGAGCATAAGGTCATAGGGAACAGAAAGCAAGGTTTGGGGTGGAAAGATAAAGAGTCTGCCTTAGCTGCACACATCTGCTTGAAAGTATCAGCATACTATCTACCCTGTGTCTAGCTTCCTGCCCTGGTAATTAAAGGGCAGGTAAACAGGTCAACTAAGGCTTCAATATGGAGACATTTTTGGTGGTCAGCCCAGTATTTATGGACAGTTGTCTTGGCCCCATCCCATCTTCTTTTCTGTGGCCCAAGGAGAAGACCCACTCTCTTCCTCCACAAAAAGGGATAAAATAACATCTTTCTGAGAACACTGGACTTCCCCCAAACCTGAATTCTATCTTCTTGTTTAATCAAGGAGGACAGGGTTGGTATTAGGGTAAGCTCCCCAAATTGCTCCCTTTCAGTAAGCCCTGCAGAAAAATGACCACAAGAACTAACATTCTTATGCACATGTAATTGACATATTTATTAGCATTGTCAGCATTTAAGGATGTATTCTTTTTCACTTATTTCCCCCATCCATTTCTCTTCTGTTATTTGCTTTTTCTAAACTATCCTTCTCTCTTTCTCTAACTTTGCCCCATTCTGTCTCTTTCTTGGTTGCTCAGAAATTAATTTTAATAAAAAAGCAAAATTATTGCTCTGATGTTCCTTCTATTTGTACCATCTAGGAATGAAAAATCTTAGTCTTCGCCTGTCCCAAACATCTGGATGAAATGGGTTCTCCCCACCCCTGCCCATATCTATAGTTCAACCCTCTGCTATATCTTCCCTGGTTCCGTAGCACCAATAGGATGGAATGCTTTCCCTTCAACTGCTTACCTGATTTTAAGGATGCAGTGGAAACACACACACACACACACACACATATATGGCAAAGGTTATAAGATTGCTAAATATGTTCCTTGCTTGAACATTACGATAAGGAAACATTGGTATGGAGCATGTGAGATTTGTGGGGAGGGAGTGTCCCAGAACATGGTATCATTGGCAGTCTTTCTGATGTTGGCATCTGAAATTTTTGAAGCCCATTCTTCCAGGTGTTCTCAGCACATTACCCTGATTTGGTTTGGCAGAAGACCTTGTTTAAACCCGAAATAACAACAGGTGTTCTTTCCTCTATTGGCTCACCATCTAGTCCTATCTTTACGTCCTGGGGGGACACAGGTGCTGATTTCGTAAGCAGTCCCTCTCAAAGAGTGGACTGGAACATCATCCTTCTGGAAGGAAAATGCTTTCTAGAGGAAGGATGAGAAGCAGGGAAGATCACTGGGATCTCAGTTCTAGTCGTCCCTTCATTGTTCATTGACATTGTAATCCTAGAAAAAGTCTTTCTTCCCTCAGAGTGTATTTACATATCTCTAAATGAGAGGAGGTGGCTGGACACGAGCTCCTAAATTACTTTTAGTTTTAACATTCTATAATGCCATATACTTTTCTTCCAAATTGAATTCCAACTCACTTTGCTTATATTTTCCTTCATAAAGAAATGCATTCAAAGAACCTATATTCACAACATAAAGAAATAAAGCTAACTATATAATAAAATTGACTTGCTATTTCAAACGCTTACTAATATTTTTATCAATGTGGAAAATGGGTATCAGTGAATATGAACAAGAACAGGACAATGTAAGTGCCATGGGTAGTATGATACCTGATAGGTGAAAAAATATGATAAATTCAAGAAAGACAGACAGAATTTATGAAAGTATGAACAGCTACTTCTGAGAGGTGAGATTATGTGTGCTTTATGTTTTCTTTACTTTTTGCAGCCATTCCCAAATTTCTCAAAGTGATTGTGCATTCTCATCAGGAGAAAAAAAATAAAATCCTGCATTTTTCAAATAAGTTATTTTTCATGTGAATTGGATGTGATTTTGAATCAGGTTGGAATATCACAAGAAGCTTACCATTTTAGCTTTTCTATGTCATTCCTTTGAGATCAAGTTCATGTAAAAAATGTATTCCAACTTTTAAAAAAAGCAGTGTGTGCCCGTCATATGCATGTATCTGTAGGTATTTAGGTATCTATTTTAAAGTTGGCAATGGAGTTGAATTCCAGATATTCAGTGAGCCTATGTATGAAATCTCATGGAGCCAATAAGATGATCTAGCATGAGGCTATAATTTTAATTAGATTGTTTTCATTCTCTCTGATGGAAGACAAATGCAAAAACATCAATGACCGCAATTTTAAAAATTCATTCCTCAAAACATATTTCTGCATGTAATTATATTAAAAATCACCTTCTCCTCAAATTCTTCTACTCTTTGAAAACTGTTGGTAACTGGTGATCTGACACCCAAGATTCCTCATAGCCATCATTCATGTGCTCATTATATACTATGGAAATGCCCACACCTCCATTCCTGCCTTTGGCCATGACTCCAATCTCAGCCTGTTTCCAGAGAAGGTGAATCATGTTTGATAAGGGTGTATGTGTGCAGGAGGGAATCTAAGGGAGACATTAGGGTCAAAGCTGAATCTTGCTTTGCAAGCCCATATTTTAGAAATTTAATATATTCCTTTAAATTCATTCCTTGTGCCGGGAAAAAAAGATGTATTTGGAAGAAGCTGCTAAGGTAATAAGAAAATATAAATCTTTTGGCTGATGGTGGAGATTTTTAAACGATTCAGGGAGAGAAGCTGAGCTTGGGTTGCCAGGTAAGCTAGGAATCAGGATGCACTATAAACTCCCACCCTCTACTTCCTCTGCAGAAACATCACGTTTTTCTAAGCCTCATTTTGCCCATCTGTAAAGGAAGCAAGATGTTTCTCTACAACAAGGTATAAGAAAGCTTAATGAAATCATGGTCTTAAAGAGCTTCTGACAAAAGCCCTATCCTGATATAATGTGGTTTCAGGACTAAGATCAATTATCCTGCCTGAAGCCTAGAAGCAATGTCCTTCTTAGGCAGGTGTAGACAGAATGATGCAGTGAGTCTTATTCATCTTTGCATACCTAGACTGAATCCTTTTCAAAGTGTTTTTCAGCAACTTGAGATCTCTAATATGTGAAATATCTACCTCCAGGAGTACAATGGCAGATTATAGCCTCATCTCTGTGGCTGCCTTTTCTCTCTGAGGGTCTGAGTTTCACCTTTCAGGTAAATCTCACGCATACCTAAGTACAGGCACCCTCTGAAGTGGGTAGATGGGCTTTTTTCCCCATCCCCTTCAGTAGGCAAACACATCTGGCATTGAGTTCCCTAGAACCCACCTATTGTGGCTCAATTCTAATACCTGGGAGGTGATTTTCACCAACCTGCACTTCCTTGTTAAAATCATTAAATTCTCATTGTCTACCACTTTTCACTTTGCTCAGGATGGCTGAAAATTAAGTCAAGAAAGAAAAGGTCTTTCCACTTAAACGTAGTCACTCAGATGCAAACATCCCTGAAGCTCATTCTCCTTCTCATCAATTTCGACACCCACTGAACAATCCACAAATGTTGACTCATTGACTAAACAGCTATAAGGTTAATGAGCTATAAGGGAAAGTGTTCAGAAAGGAAATACACTGTAGATTTGGTCTTGATGGGCAGGGGAGATTTGAACAGTCAGGGAAGTGTGAGAGAGGGGAAGAAGACATAAAAATGAGCAGATGTACGTTGGGAATAGAGAAGCTTCCATCTGCCTTTCTAGAACAAGTCTTCCACTCACACATTCATTCACTTTGTATTCCTTAATTCAATAAACATTCACTGTCTCCATCCAGCAGGGCAAATACTCTTCTAAGCTTGGGGGAAGTGATGCTCCAGCCAGTTTTTGCCCTTAAAATTCTCCCAAACACATAGACTCAGCCACACCCAAACACAAATCTGCAAGTTGAGTTGATGGTAGGGTGAGCTCAGGGTATAAAAGAGCAAAAACATATCTCTGTTGCACTGGGTTTAGAAAATCTCAACATATGAGGTGATTGTTGTGGTGCTCTTTAGATGTGTACTCATGATTGTACACAGGGGCCAATAGAACATACAAAGAAAGTGGAGAAATGATGTTGATAGATTTGATAATGCACCATGAAAGCCAGGGTAAGCATCATTGGTTTTCAAGCAAAGCAGTGATATAGTGGAGGTGGGAGGGCTAGGAATGGAGATGCATTTGCAGAAATAAAATATTCTCCAAAGGATACTAGATTTTCAAGGGTGGAAATTTCAGGTGAGTCCCCAGTTTTGAAGGAGGTCTTGACTCTCCCTCTCCCCAAGATCAGAGTGTTGCTCTGGGCAAGATAATAAAAGATCCAGGGGACGATGAAGTTTCCTAAGAGTGAATGTGCGTTCTTTGAGCCTTGCTGGGCATAGGATATCTTGGTATAATACAGGCAGCATGACAGGAAGGTCACCTCACTGTGTAACCCCCTATTTTAAAATATTATTTAGAAGCATCCCTAAGGATCTGAGTGTAATTTTGTTCAACCTTTATTTAAAAATCCACCTCTATGACGACCAATTTTTACTGGCCCCTTAGGTGATAACTTAAGACAGATTTCTCTTTAATAGTTTTATAACAATTTAAGTCTCAGGCTCATTCATCTCATTTTATTTCCCACATCCATAAAAAGAGCCTGGGTTCTCACTAGGGAAGAAAGAGGAAATCAGGTACCTGGAAGGAAGGGGCAAGTCTCAAGCCTCCCTGATTGGTTGTGGCTTTGCCTAGAGTTCTACTTCTCCCAGGCCTCTGAGCCTCAGTCAGCATCCTGGACATGTGGCTAGTCAATCCTAGGTGCAGAAGCTAATTCTCCAGTTTAAAGACTGTGTGACTTGAGAAGTCATTAAAACTCTCCAACAGTCAGTTTGCTAATCTGAAAAATGGAGGTAAATGTCATCCGTATGTTATGTAACTCAAATGAAGCAACCTGCAAATGTGCCCAGGGTAGGTGGGTAACTCAAAAACATAAACCATCGTCATGGTTATATAACGAGAAGGATCATGGTCATTTGCATTTCCTATTGTACTCCCCTTTCTAGTTCACTGTTTCTCCTTCTTCTACTTTTTACAGTCATAAGAAAAAACTAGTTACTCTATGTTCCAATCCCAAAATTTTCCAAAGCAGCTAGATTCAAGGGAGAACAGCTTACACAGAGTCGAGGGCATATGCAATTTCCAGTCCAAGACTGCCCTGTAAATACACCAACGTTAGTGTTTATTTGTAGAAATTAATCTGTGTTCTGTAAATGTATGTCAATAAACTCTGAATTCATTACCATCATGAGGTCTCTAAGGAAACATACCCCCATATGCAAGAAAGCCAAAGGGCTAAGAAAAAGAAAAAGAGAAAAAAAAAATTCTGCATCTTCGTGATTTTCCATTCGCAGTAGAAATGCTCCTTTTCATCGTCGATCAAGACACAGTCACTGTTCTGAGTTGCACACAAATGAGTGTCCTTGTGTCATCAACTGGGGACACATCATCAGTTAAAAAAAAAAAAAACCAACAGACTAGGGCCAAATTCTGAGAATTTCAGAACCTAGAAAGGTAGAAAGTAAATGCAAGACACTGATTCTTCAGTTAGTAAATGTAGCTCAAGGCTGAATTTTCAAACTCTTTCGATCCTAGCTAAATATAACTCAGAGGTTTGAATTGCTATAAATTCATATTACATTTATCCACAGGATGAGGGTCACATACTAAGTGCTTTTCCAAACATAAAAAAGGTCCCAGACCATGAATTCATTCTCTTTTCAGCATATTTTGCCAATGTTTCTTTAGTTGTAAATAGCAGTGATATTTCTATTAAATTCATTTTCTCCCTCGGTGGCATATCTACTCCAAATACCATCTCATTATCTGCAAGGAGGCAGATTCCCGCTGGACCCTTCCAAATTAGGCCATCAGACTCCCTTGTTTATGCCTTTTAAACTCATTCATACCTGGGCAATGCTATCTCATCCTTCAGAGAGCAGAAACTCACCAATCCGCTCTGCAGAAGATAAAGAAAAATGAAGCTAATATTTCTCTTTGCTATGCCCGTATTTACTGCTTCACCACAACGTAGCTCTTTGCTACCCTCTCTGATGGACACTAATGCAGAGCCAATGCATTTTGTTCCAAGTACTGCTTAATGTGCTCACAGATAAATCTTCTGCCCTGCTCTGTATCAAAAACATCTTGCAAATCTAGGTAAATTATACACCACCGCTCCGGTTTTGTCTACTAATTTTTTAATGTACATGAAATATTCAAGGTGATTTGTGAGGCATGAAATACCTCTCATGAATCCATCCTGACACCTCCCTTGCTCAGCATACATTTCTAAAGGCTGCCCACGTCCATCTGGGGCTGAAGTTTTCAAACTAGATTAAAGATCCACTGGCTGAACTGATAGAAAGATGGAGCCTAAGCATCCCCTCAGGCATGCTACTAGTTCTTTGCTTCCCTCCTTTGCTGCCAGTGGCTTTAGGAGTCTGTAATTTCTCCTTGCATCTCCTGCTCCATGGCATATTTACTGGGTTGGAGGGCTGGAGAAACTGGAGCTGGAGTAGTTTTTGAACTTCGTGAGCTCCTAAGACATCCCATGTCTTGAGGGTCTTTTCTCTACCCCACGGATGGGAGGTGAAAACAAGACAGTAAAAGCAAATTCTTTGAATATAATAGAGAACCCAAGACGCTAAATAGTAAGAATAAGGTCATAGCTTTCAGGCATCTGAACGGGGCAAATTAAGATGGCCCACGTATTTTAATCGACGGGTGTAATACAAAAACTGGGCTTTCATTTCTGGATTTATCAATCATTAGTGGCAAAACCCAAGACATTTAATTTAAGCCTTCTGTACCTCCATTTGGGGGAAATTAGTGTCACTCTCATAGGGTTGTTGGGAGGATTGAAAGAATTAATGTGTGTTTGTGCCCAGAACACTGCCAGGGCTCAGTCAAGGTTAATTTCCTTCCCTCCCTCCTAGTTCATTTCTGTAATAGCTCTTTCCACGATGCCACCTTACTTTGAAATTGGAATAACTTCCATGTAGGGAGCTGTTTGGCAGGCCATTTACACACATTTTTTTATATCTGATGCTCATAACAGTACTGTACAGTAGGTATTAGTATTCCCACACAACAAAGAAAATACTGAGGATATAAAGGTTAGAAAAATTGGCAAAGGGCACACTTTCTTTGTGTCATAATTTTTATATCATAACGCCCAATAGTATGATCCCAAAATTCATCTATGCTCTTTTAACTATGCCTGATCGCTCTTTACATCATTTGCCTGTCATCCTGCAAGAAGAAAAAAAATCCCTGGAATCTGAAATATAACATCTCTCTTCTTCTTTTTCTGCTATATTATGGCAATATGTCAGGTTGCTTTAAATGTCTGTCTAATCCCTGCCTTTGGGGCTACCCTTTTGCCACTCTAATTTCATAAGGGTTTTATGAACTACATGCTTTTCGCCAATTAGAGATTTCTTACAAGGTTTTGAAACATTACTTATCCTCATTTTTACCAGATGCATTTCATTCTTGCCTTTTTATTTTTTACACATCCTTTTCTGCAATTTTATATCTTTGATGGCAGCTTAGGATTTTAGTGTCTTGCATTATTGGCCATTTATTCTTTGCTTTATTTATTCATTTATTCTCTTCTACTTCTGCTTCGATTTATCATTGAACAGCGCTCCCACTTTTCCAGATGCATTAAGTTATTAACTCCATCCATTTCTTTCCTGTCTTCACCTACAATAATATCACTCCACATATTCATTCCTCTTCAACTTTGTCTACCAGAGATCTAATATCTGTGGCTTATTTTTTCCCTTAACTGCCATATGCTCTTATTTTTAGCCTAATTATGAGCATAATAAAGTTTTGGTTGTGATTTTTCTAGGTTTCCCCTTCAATGACTTGAGTCATAACCTCTCTAGTTGCCAACTCTAGTACTTTCACCTATTAGAAGTATAAATAAAATATTAAATTAGAAAACCATCCTGCCCTATATCGCAAATACTCAGCCACTGTCACCCCTTGCTTTATTCTGTGCAATCTTAGCTACATTGGGTAATTAGAAATGACCCAATTTGAGGACCCTTGTCTTTTTGTTCAGCTGTGGAAAGGGACTGACACTGTGGTTAGGTTTCTAAGTGTGCAGGCTATGTTCGGTGTCAAGTCCAGTGTGGTCGAATTAGAGAACATGAACCCTGGAAGGGCCTTTAAGTGTCATTTTTAAAAAGTGACATAAAATTTCAAAGTTAAAAAAAAAAAAAGAAGGCCCTGGAAAGGATCACTTATAAGGATGTGGGAAGGATCACTTACCAGCTATGCCATTTTAAATAAGTCCCTTAACTTTGTTAAGCCTCACTTTCCTCCCTTGCAAGACAGGATTACAAAAGCATGTATTTACCTTATGAAGCTGTGTTGTGGAATATATGAGTCATCATTTGTGAAATAGTCCAGCACAATTCTAGGGGCATAGTATCTTTTTAAATAAATGCCAATTAAATATGAAGCCAGTACCAGGATGAGGTTGATCCCTGATGGTTCTTGAATATCAGCACTTTGCGGCCAGCCAGTCTATATTTGACCAATTCCAGCGGCAGAAACCTCACAATCCTCCAGGTTTGTCCATTCCACTCCCACAAAATACTGGCTTCTAGAATGTTCTTTCAGTCTGGGGCAAGGCCTATATCATAGTTCAGGACGTTTAGTCAAAACTGTTCTCCAAACAGAAAGCCATCATTTGTCTCCATCCAAAATCCACCCATGGGCCCTTGTCTCTTTCTTCTAGGCCACATGGACACTCTCATTACAAGCATGAGAGTTATTTAGATTTTTGAATGTGTGTGTGTATATAATATATATATATATTCCTCCATGTATTCTCAGAAAATTGATCTTTGGGATTCAGGCTCAGAACTTTATATTTACTTGGGCCCATCTGATTCATCAGGACAATCCATTGTGATTAGAAGAAATCAAAGATCGCCCATGATAATCATTTATCCATTTTATATGTGCCTTTTGATTACTCAGTTTCAGATGCTGCTTCAGGCTCTGAGGAAGCCCTTGGTTAACAGAATACATGAATACATCTTTTCCTTTTCTTTTTTTTTTTTTTTTTACAGACACAGAGTCTTACTCTGTCACCCAAGCTGGAGTATGTTGGCATGATCTCGGCTCTACACAACCTCTGCTTCCTGGACCCAAGCGATTCTCCTGCCTCAGCCTCTCTGTAGCTGGGGATACAGGAGTGTGCCACCACACCCAGCTAATTTTGTATTTTTCTGTAGAGACAGGTTTCACCGTGTTGGTCAGGCTGGTCTTGAACTCCTGACCTCAAGTGATCCGCCTGCCCAGGCCTCTCAAAGTGCTGGGATTATAGGCGTGAGCCACGGCACCTGGCCAGCATACATCTTTTCTTAAATTAATGGAACTTACAGTTCCAGCAGAATAGTTAGTTACTAAACAACTAATTTCAACAATCATGACAAAAACGGTATAAGGGGAGCTTATCATAGGAGCCTGACTTAGTCTAGGAGGTGTGGGAAAACTTCTTTTGTAGACATTTTATTTCTAAGTAACAGGAAAATCACTTTGCGTTTTAAGGAACAAGTAAGGGAAAGGCATGTAGGAAAGAAGACCTTGAAGACAGAAGAAGCATGTCAAATCCAAGGATCTACAAGAACAAATATTAATACCATAAGAAGAAAAAATATTGTTCTAGTATTATTAGACAAACTTACAGTGATAAATCAGAGTCTTATTATAAAGGAATATGTAGGTTCATTAAGGATTTCTTAAGAACAATGAGAAACTGCTAAGCAATGGGACAGCATGAAGGGCATGATTAGATTTACCTGTTTAAAAGGATAATGTGGGCAGCTGTAGGTGAAACAGTGAATTCAACTGGGAACAAAAGGGACGTGTACTAATCCAAGATTGAGACAACCATTTAGAGCAATAGTACCCTGGACACGGATGGTGGTGGTGGAGAGAGGGAAAAGTGATAGATTTTAAGGACTATTCAGGGACTGGACTATATAGAATATAGACATTAATTGGAAAAGAAGGGAGAGGGCAAATGGGTATAAAAGATGACACCCATGTTTTTGATTTGCAGGTGTAGGTGAATGTTAGTACTATCTACCAAATTTGGGAAAACAAGAAATGGAGAGAGTTGCCATAGAGAGCATGAGTTAAGTTTGAAAGATACTGAGTTTGAAGTGCTTACTCCCTAGCCAAGTGAAGACTTAGGCTTGGATATTCATTACTTTTTCTTGTTTCCTTGTGTCTGCAAATATACGACTACTGTGTGTCTCTTCCTACATCTTGATGTTCAATGACTAGTATGCTAGCAAGGCTAAAATAGCTCTCTTGAAGGTGTGTACTCACATGTGTGTGTAGCAAGAGAGCAAAAGTGAGTGGAAGAGAGAGGAAAAAAGGAAAGGGGGAGGAGAGAGAGAGAGAATATAAGTTAATTTGCTTCCATCTTGTTTTTATCTTGTAAAGTTGTTCCATAGCATAACAGAAGAAACTGTTTTTCCTGAATTAGCTCTGCCCTAAAAAATTCTTATTTAATAAGTTTATGCTCAAAACCATCTCCCAGACTCTCCCCTGCCCAGCTGATTTCACGTCAAGTGTCCTGATAAAGTAACTGCCCAATTACCAGATTTTTATAATTGCTACATCGAGGCATTAAGCCTGAAAAATATGCACGCTCACGACCTCTGTGCCGCCTATATTTTTCATCCCTCCATTTTGAGTTTGAAAAATTGGCATGAAAATTGTTTTTTGACACTTCTTTTGAACCCTTAAATTATGTATCTATGACTAATAGCAATGTCTCAGGATGTTCTCTCAGAGAGGAAATCTAGTTTGAAAATCTGTCTTTTGTTTTTCATTCTCCAATTTCCTAAAAAGATCAGTGCAGGGATGTTCTTTGCTCCCCATCCCCCAACAAACACAAAGCCTACTCCCCCCACTGCTAAAAGGCACTTTCTTCATATTACCCAGCAATTTGTTTTCGTCCAGCATTTTCATGCGTTTAAAATTAAAGCAGCAGCAGGAAAATGGAGAGGGGCTTACACATTGAAAGAATTCACAATGGAGTTTAAAGTCAAACCAGGGTGCATAAAGCCAAATCTCAGCCATGGGTGCTATGAATAGACAAGGTACACTATACACTCCCTGCAGGTGAAGATGAGTCTGTCCTGTCCGATCTTGTGGCAGTCACATCTACCATATGACCTTGAATAAGTAGAAACTCACCAAATGTTGTGCCCGAAGTCGCGAGACCCCAGTAAGTGACCACCAGAGTCCAGAGTCAAAGCCAAGTAGCCGGGGTCGCTTTATTACGAGTTCGAACCCGGACCTCTCCGCTTTATACAATGGCAGGTAAAGAGAGAGGCCCCGGCTGCTGTTTTAGGGTTTCTTTTATAGCAAGGTACAAACAAGTTACAGAGAAACAGTAGTTATAAGCTTATTATTGGTTAACATTTAAAGTTGAACATTCGGCAGTTTTTGATTGGTTCCCGCCTTTTTCGCAACATCAAACAGCTGGGGGTTTTCCAGATAAGTTGTTTGTGTAAGCCCGGGGAGTGGTCACATTTATGTATGTTTAGAAAGTTTCTCTTAGGGGCTTTCTATCTCATTCCCCCCTTTTAGTTGTGTCTTTAAGAGACAATCTTGGGTCTTATATGTCTGTTTCAATTGTTTTATTGATGATAGGTTGGTATTGTGTTCTGAGGACTATTAACTGGACAGTGTTGATTCTATCTTTGACAAAGTTTATTATTCTGTTTAGTATGCATGGCCCTATGGTGAGGAGGAGGAGTAGGCTTAGCAATGGTCCTGCTAGGGGCATTAAGAGGGAGTACATGGAGGAGCTCCACCAACTATCAGCTGTGGAATTGAATTTTTGTTTTTGTAGTTCTAGGCTGAGTTTGTGTAGCTGTTGGATCCCCATCTCTACTAACCCAGATTCATTTATGTAAAAACAACAGTCTTCTTTGAGAAACAGGCAAGTTCCCCCTTTTTCGGCAGTAAGCAGGTCTAGGGCGTGTCGATTTTGCAAAGTAACTTGGGCGAGGGAGGTCAGTTGCTTTTGTAATGAGGCTAGGGATTCAGCTGAAGCTTCCATTGCTATGGAGAATTGTTGAGAGAGCTTAGCGGTAGTAAGGAGAGCGTGGCCTAGGGCTCCTCCTGCTAACCCTGCCGCTGTTACGGATGTGGTGAGTGAGACACCGGCTACTAAGGGAAGAAATACAGCCCTTTTTGCCCTGAAGGAAGGCACGTAGTCTCCTCCCAGATATTCAGCAGGGGTTCGCAGGGTTAGTTGGGGAACTATTGTAACAGGGAGACATAGGAGGCTCTTAGTGGCCTGAACAGTAAGATTTTTATATAGAGTTCCATTACACCAGAAGAATGAGCCATGAGGGGCGTACAGAGTAGAGTTGGGAGGAGAGGTTATGTTGCAAAGGGAGGTGCTAGCGTTTGAATAGCAAAATAAAACCTGTGTCTGTTCGGGGTTTAAGAACAAAGGAACATCTGAGATGGGGGAGGATCCTTGGCTGGAGTAAGTTGTTAGGGAATTATTGAAGGGGGCTGGGAGCGGGTCGGCCGTCAGGGGTGGCTGTCCTAGGGTAGCGCAAAAGAAACATGCAGAGAGGTTTCCCAGACCGGTGGCGTTCGCGAGAAGTAACCCCTCCCTCAGCAGAGATAACCAGGAGAAAGGGCAGGAGGAGGTTAAAGTGGAGAGTTGTTCGTTTAGTTCTGTTTCCTGTTTCTGAATGTTAGCGTGGAGGGTGGTTTGGATCTGAACAAGTGAGCGCCATAGATAGAGGTGGCTGCTAGGCCACTTTGTCCCAGATGTCATGTACATGGCCCCCTTGTGTTGGGAGGTCCAACGGGAGTCCCAGGGATCCCAGATAACCCATGTGTAGCCTGTGGCAGTTTTAAAAAATTATGGGAATTCCACACTTGGCTCGAGAGGGTTTCTGAGGCCGTGAGAGTCTTGACAGTGTGGATTTTACATGAGCTATAGGGGCAACTGACACTTTGTTCAACCCATGTGTTTTTACAATAGGGGATTTGTTGGTCAAAGAGAAAGCAAATAGCTGGGGTAACTTTTCCCAGTTGTGCCTGGAAATCAGTAAAATTAACATAGATAGGAGAGCTACAACCTTGAGGGGGGCAATCAGCTGTGGACAGAAGATGGCCTTGTACCTGTGTCTGAGCATAGTTGGTCCAATTTTCTGTCAGGAAAAAACGCCAGGCAAACGGGGATGAAGCCTGCTGTGCTTGGATTTTCCAGCTGAAGGCCCGCAAAAGCAAGAGCGTCACAAAGGAGATGGATACCATAATTACGGTTGTTGACGGCACAGGGTGAGTTTTAAAGGATTGTCTTTAGTCCGGTCAATTGTCCAGGCTGCGGTTTTCTCTGTGGAGGGCCCGACGAAGTCTGAGACGGGGTCCACTGGCTTGGCGTGGGTGTAGTGGATCCAGGCGGCGATTCCTTCTACCTTGAGTGCTGTTGGCGTGGTTAGGATCACCTGGAATGGCCCTTTCCACCTTGGTTCTAAGGTTTCTTGTCAGTGTCGCTTGACGAGAGCCCAGTCTCCTGGCCAGATCTGGTGTGGAACGGGTGGAGGTCCTGTTTTGTATAGTTCTCTTAGTCTAGGCCACATTTCCTCATGAATTTTCTGTAAGGCTTGTAGGGAAAATAAGAGTTCAACACCATCATCGACATCAGATTTGATGAGATTGTCTTTTAGGTTAGGGACAATAGGGGGAGGTCTGCCATACATTATTTCATAAGGGGTGAGACCTAATCTGTAAGGGGAGTTCCTTGCCCTGAACAGGGAGTAGGGGAGAAGGACTACCCAGTTAGCGCCAGTCTCCATGGTCAGTTTAGTTAGGGTCTCCTTTAATGTTCTGTTCATTCTTTCTACCTGTCCAGAGCTTTGGGGGCGATATGCACAATGTAATTTCCAATTTGCCCCAAGAATGGAAGCCAGACCCTGACTTACTTTGGCGATGAAGGCTGGCCCGTTGTCCGACCCTATCATAGCTGGGAAGCCATACCTGGGCAAGATTTCTTCTAGGATTTTCTTGGCTACGACTTGGGCAGTTTCCTTTTTGGTTGGGAAGGCTTCTGTCCATCCTGAAAAAGTATCTACAAAAACTAATAGGTATTTGTATCTGTATTTTCCTGGTTTTATTTCAGTGAAGTCAATTTCCCAATAAGCCCCAGGTCTATTTCCTCTTTGTCTTTTTCCAGTGGTTTGGGGTTGGTTTCCTGCATTATTGAGTTGGCATACTACACAATTTTTAGTCACTTGTTCAACTTTTTTTGAGGCATCTCTGATTTTTAGTTTTGAGTGTCTTATTAAGTCCAATATTCGCCTTGAGCCTAAATGGGTACTATGATGGATTCGTTCTAGTACCCGTTGTCCTAATTTGTCTGGGAGAATAATGTTGTCTTTACAGTCTTTCCACCACTTGTCGTGGATCTGAGCCATAGGGAGCTCGTTTATCCACTGGAGGTCGCCCTCTGAGTACTCCGGGTTAGAGGGTAGCTCTGGGGGCCCCGGGTCAGGCAGCCGAAGGGCTAGGAGTTGTGAAGGGGTTTGAGCCACATTTTTAGCAGTCTGATCAGCCAGGTTATTTCCCTGGGAGACCATGTCAGTTATTTTTTGGTGTCCTGGACAGTGGACAATCGCCAATTTTTTGGGTTCCCAGAGAGCAGCTAATAAGGCCAGCATTTCTTTTTTGTTTTTAATGTCTTTTCCTTCTGCCCTGAGGAGCCCTCTCTCTATATATTGCTCCATGTATGTGAGCGGTGGCAAAGGCATATCGGCTGTCAGTATATACCGTTAATTTTTGGTCTTTCCCCAATTTTAAGGCCTGAGTCAATGCCACCAGTTCAGCCTTTTGGGCCGACATTCCCGGGGGCAAGGGTTCTGCCCAAATGACTTTGGTTTCTGAGGTTACCGCCGGTCCCGCGTACCTTTGTCCTTGGTGGACAAAACTGCTTCCATCGGTGAACCAGACGAGGTCAGCGTCTGGCAGTGGCCGGTCCTATAGGTCTTCTCTGACTCTGTGTACCTGGGCCAATATCTCGGAGCAGTCGTGGAGTGGGCTCTCCAAGTCCGGATTTGGCAGTAGGGACGCGGGGTTTAGGGCCGTTGGGGGCATGAAAGTTATTCTGAGGGGGTTTAGTAGCAGTCCCTGGTAGTGGGTGAGCCGGACATTGCTAAGTCACCGATCAGGTGGTTGTCTGAGTACGCCTTCAATGGCATGTGGGGTAGTGACCTGCAATTCTTGGCCCATGGTCAGTTTATCAGCATCTTTGACCATTAAGGCAGTGGCCGCGATTACCCGCAGGCAAGGAGGCCACCCAGCAGCCACTGAGTCCAGTTTCTTCGACAAATATGCAACCGGTCTCCGCCAAGGACCTAAATACTGAGTCAATACTGCTTTGGCTACACCCCGGCTTTCGTCCACATATAGGTGGAAGGGCTTGGAGACATCAGGGAGTCCCAACGCAGGGGCTGATAGCAGAGCAGTTTTGATTTGTTGGAAA
>NW_012116699.1:3116109-3117896 GCF_000951035.1 Colobus angolensis palliatus | reverse complement strand
TAGAACAGTCTCTTTTCAGGCATCCGTCAACCAGCGTTGCCCCCCTTTTAACAGGTACCCTAGGTAGGTTACCTCTGATTTGCAGATCTGAGCCTTCTTTGCCGAGGCTGGGTAGCCTAGATCTCCCAAAGTCTTTAGGAGGCTTTCGGTTCCTTGTAGGCAGGCCTCTGGGGATTCAGCTGCTATTAAAAGATCATCAACATACTGTAAAAGAGTGATCTCAGGGTGCTGTCGCCGGTACTCACCCAGATCTTCGTGGAGGGCCTCGTCGAACAGAGTTGGGGAATTTTTGAATCCCTGTGGTAGTCTGGTCCACGTTAGCTGGCCATTTATGCCCCTCTTGGAATCTGTCCATTCGAATGCAAAAAGTTCCTGACTCTTAGGGGCTAAAGGCAGGCTGAAAAAGGCATCTTTTAAATCCAGGACGGTGTACCACTGTTTTTCAGGGCTTAAGGTGCTTAAGAGGGTGTATGGGTTTGGCACAGTGGGGTGAATGTCCATGACTCTTTTGTTGACTTCTCTTAGGTCTTGTACTGGCCTATAATCTTTACTGTTAGGTTTGCGTACCGGCAGCAATGGGGTGTTCCATGCTGAGTGGCAGGCGCGTAGAACTCCCTGATCTAGGAGCCAGCAGATGTGTGGTGTAATACCTTCTCTGGCTTCTAAGGGCATCGGGTACTGCCGTACCCGAACAGGATCCGTCCCAGGTTTAACTTCAACAAATATGGCAGGACGATGTTTTGCCAGTCCCAAACCTCCTGTTTCTGCCCAGGCCTCTGGGAAGCGCTGTAGCCAGGGGCCGATATTCTGGTCAGGAGGTGCCGGTTCCTGATGGAGTCTATACTCATTCTCTGGGGCAATTGTGAGGACAGATATTGGCTTGTCTTGAGAATCGGTTACTTTGGGGCCCCCCAGTTGGAAATGGATTTGGGCTCCCATTTTTGTCAGCAGATCTCTCCCTAATAGAGGACAAGGGCTCTCGGGAATAACCAGGAAGGAGTGGGTTGCCTCTCCCGTTCCCAGATTTACAGTTCTTTGAGTTGTTCAAGGGTATCTTTTAACTCCTGTGGCCCCTTGTACCCAGGATAGGTTATTAGATAATTTCCCGTAAGGCTTGACTAAGACTGAATGCTGTGCCCCGGTATTGACTAGAAACTGAACCGGGGACCCCTCCACTTGTAGAGTTACCCTAGGTTTGGGGAGGGGGTCCGAACCCCGTCTTGCCTAGTCATCTTGGATTACTAATATTGATGAGGCCTTGGGCTGCCATTGTTTTTGCCCCAGTTGGCGCTGTTTTTTCTTGGGGCAATCTTTCACCCAGTGACCCGTTTCCTTGCAGTATGCACATTGATCTTTCTTTAAGTTGTGTCTAGGAGTACACTTGGATTGGGCACCCTCTGACTGTAACTGTTCTTTCTGAACTACCACAGCTAAGACTTTGGTCATTTTTTCAGTGGCCCTTATCTGTCTCTCTTCTGGGAGATCTCTATTATTGTATACTTTTTGGGCTATTCAGAGGAGGTCCTGGACTTGTTTTCCCTCTAGATCTTCTAATTTTTGGAGTTTCTTTTTAATGTCCAGAGCTGCCTGATTTACAAAAGACATGACAACAGCTGCCTGGTTTTCGGGTGCCTCCGGGTCCATGGGGGTAAACTATCTAAAGGCTTCCATCAATCTTTCTAGATAGGTAGCTGGGCTTTCTGTTTTCCCCTGTAACACGGAATATACCTTGGCCAAATTGGTGGGCTTGTGAGCGGCAGCCCGGAGACCCGCCATTAGAGTCTGGC
>NW_012116699.1:3112980-3115251 GCF_000951035.1 Colobus angolensis palliatus | reverse complement strand
ATAAACGAGTAGCCTTCCCCTACCTTCTGCCATGTTGTAGTCCCATGCAGGTCTGGTCAAGGGAAAGGCAGCATTAATGAGGTCAGAGCTGGCAGTAGGTTGGCCGTCATCTCCCGGAACCAGTTTTCTGGCCTCTACCTGTATTCTTTCTCGTTCCTCTGTTGTGAACAAAATTCTGAGGAGTTGTTGACAGTCATCCCAGGTTGGTTGGTGGGTAAACATAACACTGTCTAAAAGAGTTGTTAAATCTTTAGGGTTATCAGAAAACCGAGCATTCTGGGTTTTCCAATTGTACAGGTCACTAGTGGAGAATGGCCAGTACTGGAGTCAGGGTTGCCCATGTCATCGGGGGGTCCTATTTCCCTCAGGGGAGTGCCACAGTGGAATCAGGGGGGCGTGAGTTTATTTCCCGTTGAGTGCGTCTGCGCGTCTGCCCCGCCGGCCCCCCAGAGTTACTTTCACTTTCAACGGCCCGGCTGCAGCAGCAGCTGCTGCTTCCCGCTCTTCGAGGTCCCCTGGGGAGAATGGCCAGTACTGGAGTCAGGGTTGCCCATGTCATCGGGGGGTCCTATTTCCCTCAGGGGAGTGCCACAGTGGAATCAGGGGGCGTGAGTTTATTTCCCGTTGAGCGCGTCCACGCATCCGCCCAGCCGGCCCCCCAGAGTTACTTTCACTTTCGACGGCCCGGCTGCAGCAGCAGCTGCTGCTTCCCGCTCTTCGAGGTCCCCTGGGGGGGCTGGGGGCTGAGGGCCAGGAGGGGGATGATAAGGCAGGGGTTCTAAAGGCAGGGGATCCTGACTGTCTTCTAACACAGGGTGTGGGGGAGCAGACGGTGTTTTTGGCCTGCGGGGGTGTTCTGTCGACTGTACGACCAGAGCCCTACATGGCTCTGGCATCAGCACAAAAGGAGTTAGCCAAGGGGGTGGGTTTTCCACAAGGTCTTGCCACACCAGGATGTAAGGGATCTGATCAGGATGTCCTGACTGCCCCGGCAGGAAAATTTTTGATTTTACCTTAATGATAATGGGGAGGCAGAAGGTCCCCTCAGCTGGCCACCCTACACCGAAAGTGGGCCATTCCGAGCGGCAGAAAGTTACCAATTTCCCTTTTCTGAGTTCTATGCTAAGGTCATGGCCCCTTGCCTTAACATCTTTAAAGTTATTTATAAGAATGGAGAGTGGAGTACTCTGGCTATTACCCGTGGTAGTAGAATCCTAGAGATAGAGAAAAGAGAGATAGAGAAAAGAGTAAAACCAGAAGTATTGTACTTTTTTTTTCCTCGCCAAGTAGGTCCTGAAAATGAAAGTAAGTTAAGTAATTAACATAACAATAATCACCAGCACGTCTTGGGTTTAGCTCCCAATCAGAACCAGATGGGCTAATAAATACAGAGCCCCAGACGGGTGCCGGGGGACGTCTCCCACCGGCCCCGGTGGCTGTCTTATAGCGCGTCCGCCAAGACTATGCCGTCCGCCGATACAGACCCCGCGGGATTTTTCCTGACGACACAGAGACTACAGACTACACAGAGACTCAAGCCGGCCGACTTACCGAATCTGCTCACAGCGACGACCCATTGACCTGGGGTCTGGTGGGCTTAGGGGAATCCCGGACGAGCCCCCAAATGTTGTGCCCGAAGTTGCGAGACCCCAGTAAGTGACCACCAGAGTCCAGAGTCAAAGCCAAATAGCCGGGGTCGCTTTAATATGAGTTCGAACCCAGACCTCTCCGCTTTATACAATGGCAGGTAAAGAGAGAGGCCCCGGCTGCTGTTTTAGGGTTTCTTTTATAGCAAGGTACAAACAAGTTACAGAGAAACAGTAGTTATAAGCTTATTATTGGTTAACATTTAAAGTTGAACATTCGGCAGTTTTTGATTGGTTCCCGCCTTTTTCGCAACATCAAACAGCTGGGGGTTTTCCAGATAAGTTGTTTGTGTAAGCCCGGGGAGTGGTCACATTTATGTATGTTTAGAAAGTTTCTCTTAGGGGCTTTCTATCTCATTCCCCCCTTTTAGTTGTGTCTTTAAGAGACAATCTTGGGTCTTATATGTCTGTTTCAATTGTTTTATTGATGATAGGTTGGTATTGTGTTCTGAGGACTATTAACTGGACAGTGTTGATTCTATCTTTGACAAAGTTTATTATTCTGTTTAGTATGCATGGCCCTATGGTGAGGAGGAGGAGTAGGCTTAGCAATGGTCCTGCTAGGGGCATTAAGAGGGAGTACATGGAGGAGCTCCACCAACTATCAGCTGCGGAATTGAATTTT
>NW_012116699.1:3109012-3112930 GCF_000951035.1 Colobus angolensis palliatus | reverse complement strand
TTAACATTTAAAGTTGAACATTCGGCAGTTTTTGATTGGTTCCCGCCTTTTTCGCAACCTCAAACGGCTGGGGATTTTCCAGATAAGTTGTTTGTGTAAGCCCAAGGGGTGGTCACATGCATGTATGTTGCAACCTCAAACGGCTAGGGGTTTTCCAGATAAGTTGTTTGTGTAAGCCCGGGGAGTGGTCACATTTATGTATGTTTAGAAATTTTCTCTTAGGGGCTTTCTATCTCACAAATTTTGAATTCAGAGGAGTCCCAAATACTCTTTCCTGTCTTTGATTCATCTGGGCTCTGTCTAGGTTCATCTACATTTTTTTTTTGGAAACAGGGTGTGGTTCTATTACTCAGGCTGGAATGCAGTGGTGTAATCACAGCTTCCTGCAGCCTAAACATCCTGGACTCAAACGACCTCCCACCTCAGCCACCCTAGTAGCTGGGACTACAAGAATGCACCACCATGCCTGGCTAATTTTTTGTTTATTTTTTAGAAACAGGGTCTCACTGTGGTGCTCAGGTTGGTCTCAAACCCTTGGGCTGAAGCAGTCCTCCTTCCTCAGCCTAATCCTCAGCCCCCTTCCTCCTTCCTAATCCCAAAGTGTTGGGATTAAAGGTGCTAGCCAGCATGTCTGGCCTCATTTACTTCTTTTAAATTCTCCACCTTATCTCTGTAGACATGACTCATAAAACCAGCTCCAAAGACTCTCAAACTTTATAGTCTTTCTCCTGAGCCTTTCCGGTAACCAGCCTTCGACTTATAATCTCAACCTGCAATCAACCTGAAATCACAGACCCTAACCTCCACCTGTGTCGGGTGGAGGTTGATTTAAACAGCCCTTAAATCTGTAACACTTAGCCCTACTACTTCACTACTTAACTTTCCAGCATTTGCATATGAATACCAGTGATGTGGATGCTGACAGCTGCTCAGAAAGACACTCCTGCTATGCATACACAACCCTTCCCCATAAACTGAGATTTCCACAAGTTTCCCCAGCTCCACGTGGTCTCTGGGTCACCTGGACACCACCCCTGCACTCACCCAGCATGTACTCTGCCTTCTCCAGATCTGACTCCTGCTACCTGCAAGAACTGAATTCCTGCTTGTTCACTACCCTGTCTCAGTCCATCCTGTGCCCCTGTCCCCACTAGCCTGATTAGCACTTTTATTTGGGCAAACAATGTATTCCCTGTTGGTCTACATTATCAGACAGAGACTGGGCAAACTGTGACAGGAATCTCACAGAAGTGATTCAAGCATCAACATAAGGGTCTAATTGAATTATCTTTGATGCCTCTTTCAGTCCTGAACTTCTGACTCTACGAAATATACCACGTAAAATGTGTAGAAGTCAAAGTTTGCCTTAGCCGTGCTATTGTATGCAATATGACTCAAAACTCTACTAAAGGATCTGAGAGTTCATGCAAAGGTTATATAGGAGGATTTTATCCTTTACTGAAGGGAGGGACTAAATCATTCTGTTCAGAGTGTAGATTTTGGTAAGGATGGCTGCATGTTAGAAAGATGCCCAAGGGGCCCTTTCTGACTATTCCACAATGTCTTTATATCTCATAAGATGCTTTACCTAACTGCAGAGTCTCTTCCACGGAGATGCTGGGGTTGTCTTTTATGTAATGTGCATTCATCTTTGTCTTGCTGAAGTCCTTCTGTGGCTTTCTGCTCCCCATGGGAAGTCGTAGACATGACCTTTGAGGCCCACAAGGACCGGGAGCCTTCTTGTCCAGTAGTTTCAGTTCAGGCAATGTCCTCTTGGGGCCATGAACTTTAGCACTCCAGGCTAGCCACATTCTGAAGTATGCATAGCCACCTCACACCTTCTTGGCTTTCTTGATGTTGCCCTAAAAGTTTCCTCTGTTTGAGGGTTTCCTCTGTTTGGGATTCTCCTTGACCATCATCACCCAGTCAAAGTCTTAGCCTTCTTCAACATGTAACTTGAACACCACCTCCTGTGGACATCCTCTTTTAATTCTTCCTTTATGAAGATGACTCATTTCACTGGTTATTCTCCCAACATGGTCTTCTCCTGGAACCCATTTCACTAAGCTAGTATGACTTTCGCATATCTTTCCCTCAGCGAGCTCCATGCAGCAGATGTCCAGGGCTCATTCATCTTTATATCTTCTTTGTTCATCCCAATTCTAGGCATTAGGAAATCCATGATAGATATAAATTGAATGAATATATGTTAATTTATTAAATAAATTTGATGAACATAGTTCTATTGACATAAACCAACTTTCTAAATGATTTCCTAACCATTATAATTATGGATAAAGATGTTCAAAAGTACAGATTTCTTGACTGTTCAAGATGAGTCCATTCTAAATATTCAAAGATAACTCTTTCATCACTTTTCAAAATTATTTGAACTCAAGGTCCTCAGAGGCTTTTCTTAATCCACTCAAAATCATCTTCAATTCCAAACTTATGTCACTAAAACATCATATTCTCATCATCACTCTTCTATTCCTTCAAAGTTAATTAAACTCTTGTAATCCCTCTCACCTGTACTGATAGTGTTTCACAAAAGTCCAAGTTATAGCCCACAAACTTTTGGAGAAATAATACGACCATTGGAGGCCACTGAGTTGGGAGTGTAGAGAAATTTCTACCATTTTGTACATATACCTGATGGACAAAATCCTGGCACATGAAATAATATTTTAATCTGCATTAATCACTCTGAGCTTTACTGGCTAATGTGACATGTCATTTGCCAAGTTCTGACAGATTTCCAATATTTTGCGGACTACTGCCAAACGGCAGCAACCCCTGAAGCCCCATTTGAGCTGCCCCATGTCTCATTCATGTTCTTGCTCTGTGACTTTCTTTCCTTCAAATTTTCTTTCTACCTTTCTTTTTTTCCTCTTCTTTCTCTTTCTCTTCAAACGGCAGCATCCCCTGCGGCCCCATTCGGCTGTCACACACGATCCAGCTGCCCCACGTCTCATTCATGTTCTTGCTCTGTGACTTTCTTTCCTTTGAATTTTCTTTCAACTTTTCTTTTTTTCCTCTTCTTTCTCTTCAAGTGCCTTATGACTGGTCATTTATGCCAGACTGGGAGGATTAAGAACAAGTTCTTAATGATAAGTAACAACCCAGTGGCTGCTGAGAACAGGTTCTTCTCAAGGAGATAATTCTGGGTTTATTTTCTACTTTTCCAGTTCTGGCTGTGTGATCTCAGACATGTCACATATTTCTAGCAAACATAATTGTCTCATAGGAAATGCCCACTTCATGGCATTGCTGTGATGCTTAAATGAGGCACTGCAAACTTTACATGGGGCATATGCTAAGTGCTCATCTACAGTGAGATCTCCTTTATCGGCTTCCCAAAATGTCCAGAGGGCCCTCTAAAACAGACCAGGCTTTCATTTGAAAAAATAAATAAGATTCTGCAAAGCAGGAAGCGTCTTATTCATGATTGTATTTCCAGCCTTTTAGAGATTTCATAGAATAGAATGGAGCGAAGAAAGGAGCTAAGGTGAATTTTTTTTTCTTTTTCTTTTTGTTTTGTTTTTGAGACAGAGTCTTGCTCTGTCCCCCAGGCTGGAGTGCGGTGGCGCGATCTTGGCTCACTGCAAGCTCCACCTCCCGGGTTCACGCCGTTCTTCTGCCTCAGCCTCCCAAGTAGCTGGGACTACAGGAGCCGGCCACCACGCCTGACTAAATTTTTTGTATTTTTAGTAGAGACGGATTTTCACTGTGTTAGCCAGGATGGTCTGGATCTCCTGACCTCTTTATCCACCCGCCTCGGCCTCCTAGAGTACTGGGATTACAGGCGTGAGCCACCGTGCCTGGGTTTTTTTGTTTGTTTGTTTGTTTTTGAGACGGAGTCTTGCTCTGTCTCCCAGGCTGGAGTGCAGTGGTGCGATCTTGGCTCACTGCAAGCTC
>NW_012116699.1:3040695-3107872 GCF_000951035.1 Colobus angolensis palliatus | reverse complement strand
TACTAGTGTTGTGCGAATCACATGATTAAAAAGAATATTACAAATCTTAAGCCCCCCCGCCAACACTAAAGGTTTGCAATTGAAATTTCTCCAAGGCTTAGTAAACGGTTACCTCCAAGAAGGCACTTTGAAACTGACTTTCTAGACCAATCTGCATTTCGATGTGGTTCAGAGCAAAACCTTATCTCTGTGTGGCATGTTTGCAGGAATAACAATGTTTAAATAATGTCTGAAATGGAGCATAAAAATCCTTTGTAACTGAAATGGACATATTGAGAAATCTTAAGCTTCAGCTCACATTACCTTTTTGATATTTCTTTCAAAGACTGACAGTAAGACATCATCACTTCCAGAAAGTATCTCTCCAAAAGCCCTGTGCATATTTTTGATGTAGTTTTCTCTTGCAACCTCTCCTCATAACTCTAATAAATGCCAATTTGGGGAGCAGGAGTGGTTAGAGTTCTAAATTTTTCATCAAATTCTATGCGAAATTGAAGTAGTCTGTCTATTTCTTTCTGTCTAACCTGATCACTGCAAAAAGAAGGGGAAAAAAACCCTGTACGTGTGTGTCTTCAAAAAATACCTCTTAATTGGAGTCATTTAAGCTTGGGATAAGATCTTTTTGGTAGAGGAAATATCAGCCAAGGTGGTTTTCTTCCTCTGTCATGTCAAGAGGATTTTTGTTCCCTTATTAGATCATTTTATTTTATTGAGGCTGAAAGCAAGGAAGGCAAGGAAAGAGAAGGGAGCTCATATTAATGGTGTCTACTCAGTGCCAAGTACTGTGCTTGGTGTTTTCCATCTTACCACAGTTCACAGTGTCTGATCCTCATAACAACCTTCCCAGGCAGACATTATTGACTCATTTATTGATTAATAAAACTGAAGCTTGAAAAGATTAGTTCATAAGCCATCATACAAAAAAATACATTTTGGACCTATTTCTATCCTGAACAAGTCCATGCTCTTCTCAATACATTCTGTTGCTTGGTTGAGTGTTATCATGTGTGAACACCAAGCATCAACAATAAACAAAGTCATAAAACATGGTGACTGCTATTCAGGTGGGAGCCGTGTTTGCAGGTGTTAGGAAATGGCAGACATGACTAAGCCTGGATCCCTTTTGCAAAATGGAAGAATGAAAGAAAAAGGCAACAATTAACAAGGTACTTAGGTGTACCAGGCTCTCTGCTAAGCATTTTACGTATGCTGTTTAATACTCATGGCAATCCCAGGTCATGGGCACTGTTATTTCTACTTTAAGATGGAAAAAACTGAAACTCAGAAGGTATGCTACCAAAAGTGGTAGAGGTAGTGAGTAATAGAACTGTGATTAGAAGTAATTTGCATGCGCAGTGGCTCAAGCCTATAATCCCAGCACTTTGGGAGGCCGAGACGGGTGGATCATGAGGTCAGAAGATCGAGACCATCCTGGCCAACACGGTGAAACCCCGTCTCTGCTAAAAAATACAGAAAACTAGCCGGGCGAGGTGGTGGGCACCTGTAGTCCCAGCTACTTGGGAGGCTGAGGCAGAAGAATGGCATAAACCCGGGAGGCAGAGCTTGCAGTGAGCTGAGATCTGACCACTGCACTCCAGGCTGGGTGACAGAGTGAGACTCCGTCTCAAAAAATAAAAATAAAAAAAAAATAATAATAACAACAATTTAAAAAGAAGAATTTGCATGAATCTAGATCCCACTCCGGGAGTATGGTGTACTGTTTAAATGCTACATAGTAAAAGAACATGGGTTTTCTACTTGTTTGTTCCTTTGACTGTTTACCTGTATTTGTTAAAGCAGCTTAATTGAGGTAATCCACTTGCCATACACAAATCATTTCAAGTTCAATATGTAGTATTTTTAGTAAATACACTGGGTTGTGCAACCATAACCACAACCTAATTCTAGAATATTTACACCTCTCTGAAAAGAAGTCCGATATCCATTAATAGTCACTCCCCATCCCCAATCCTATGCCACCACTAAATCCACTTTTTGTTTCTGTTGATTTGCCTATTCTGGACGTTTCAGGTAAATGGGATCACAGGGTACATGGTCTTCTGTGACTGGTTCTTATACTTATGATCATGTCTTAGGATTTATCCATGTTGTAGCATGTATCAGTACTTCACTGGTATTGCTGAATAATAGTCCACTGTATGGTTACATCACATTATATTTATCTTAACATTAGTTGGTAGATATATGGGTTATTTCTACCTTTTGACTATTATGAATAATGCTGCTATGCATTGTGTATGTACCAGTTTTTGTGCAGGTGTACATTCTCAGTTATCATAGGTATATATCTAAGGCTGCAACTTCTGGGTCACGTGATAACTCTAACATTTTGAGAAACTTTCAAACTGTTTGCCAAAGTGACTGTACCATTTTACATTTCTACAAGTCTTGTAGGAAGGTTCCAATTTTTCCACATTCTCACCCACGCTTGGGGTCTACCCATTTGGTTTTAGCCATCCTAATGTGTATAAAGTGATACTCATTATAATTTTGATTTGCATTTTTTTTTTTTTTTTAATTTGAGACAGAGTCTTGCTCTGTCGCCCAGGCTGGAGTGCAGTGGAGTGATCTCAGCTCACTGCAAACTCTACCTCCCGGGTTCAAGCAATTCTCCTGCCTCAGCCCCCTGACTAGCTAGGATTACAGTAACCTGCAACCACTTCTGGCTAGTTTTTGTATTTTTAGTAGAGACAGCGTTTCACTATATTGGCCAGGCTAGTCTCGAACTCCTGACCTCGTGATCCATCCGCCTCGGCCTCCCAAAGTGCTGGGATTACAGGCATGAGCCACCACACCCGGCCTGCATTTCTTTAATGACTAAGAATGTTGAGCATCTTTTTATGTACATATTAACCCTTGTATACCTTTTGGGAGAAATGTCAATTCAATTTTTTTCCTACGTTTTCATTGGGTTGTCTCTATTATTGAGGAGTAAGTTGTCTTTTCATTTATAATACATTTTGCAGCACAACAGTATTTAATTTTGATGTTATTCAATTTATCTATTTTTTTCCTGTTTTCACTTGTGCTTTTAGTGTCTTATCTAGGAAACCATTGCTTATCCTAAGATCATGAAATATTACCTTTAGGTTTTCTTCAAAGATTAAACAACAATTGTTTAATGTGCATCTATCTCCCTCAAACTGCATGTAGACTCCATTAGAGAGGGGCAGCTCTTGTTTTGTTCTCTACATAATTTCTGTTACTTTGATCAGAATCTGTTATATGTTAGACATCTAATAAATGGATAATTGAATTACTAAGCAGCTGACCATGTTAGGCAATATAACCTTTAGTATACAGCTATTTACTGGTAAACCTGGAAGGCAATCACAGCTCCTATTACCTCTAAGACCATTGTTCTTACTACTGAGAAATTAGTTTTTATTTATCCACACATTAAAATATTGAGAATTTTTTTTAACTTTTAAGTTAAGGAGTTCATATGCAGGTTTGTTACATAGGTAAACTTGTATCACTGCAGTTTGAGTTTTAGCTCTTACATTTAATTTGATGATTCATTTTGAGTTAATTTTCGTGCATGGTGTGGAGCCAGGGTCCAAATTCATTCTTTTGCATATGGATATCCAGTTGTTCCTGAATCTTTGTTGAAAAGAGCATTATTTTTGATGAGGCAGTCCTTTTCATTGATTTTTATTCCTCCACTTAGTAGCAATGGAAGCTTGAGTTACTCAACCTCAATTTCGTCGTCTGTGAGCCTGCTGCTAAACCTACATCTCAATGCCGATGTCAAGAAGAGATAAGTGTCTCTGTATTGAGACCTTACCACTTTTTTAGAATGCCATTATTCAACAGACATCCAACATCCCACACCTCTGAAACACCTTGCTGAAATTAAATGATTAATTCCAACACTATGAGTTTAAATAAATAGGAAATAATTTCATGAATTCGATCTCCCCAGCCCCCACAGGGAGCCCATTAGTCACTGTACATTCTTTAGCTGTTCCTCCTAGGGCATGAATATGGAGAAGCTACTGTATGTCAGATACTTGAGAAGGAAGACTTTTCAGTAAGGAGCTCCCCATGTGATACCATGTGATAGGTAGCATGGTTACTCCTTTTTGCACACGAAGCAGTCCATCTTTCCACCGTGTATGTACCCATCAGATAGGAGAGATTGGGAAGAATTCCATTTCCATTGCTTTTGCCTTTCTTTTTTTCCAGTTATGGGGTCTCCCTGTGTTGCCCAGGCTGGAAGGCAGTGACTATTCACAGCCGTGATCATAGTGCACAACAGCCTTGGACTCCTGAGCTCAACTGCTCCTTCTGCCTCAGCCTACTCAGTAGCTGTAACCACAGGAGTATCTCACTGTGCTTGGCGTAGAGAATTCCATTTATTTAGCAGCATTTAGATTCTAATCTCTATATTGTATTTCCTCTCCAGAAGCTAACGATTCTGAGTATATGGTTTTGTGTTATGTTTCTTTTTTTTTTCTGGAAGGGTTTGAAGTTTTGCTTCCAAAGAATAAGTTGTATATTTTCACTCTGCTTCCAAAGTGGCTGATTCCCTTGGTTATCAAAATTAATAAACCCACACTATTCTCAGACAAGATTCTCAAGTCATTATTATTTAGCACCGAAAGCAGAGAATAGCAAGCTTGTTGATTCTTCCAGACCTTGGTATGGTGTTGAATGCAGCCTCATGTCTTTTCCTGGGGCCAGGAGACTTCTTGTTCAAATTGAAAAAGCATGCTTTGGACTGATTTATATGTGAGGAAAAAAACATCCTTTCTTAGTAACTGTCCCATAACCCTGGGCCCTTTCTCAGATTCAAACAGGTATTTCATGCATACCACCCATTCCCCCACTGTGATGAAGTTTACTATTATAGCCCACTTGGCTTTCTTTCTCTATAGCTGCCTTAACCTACTCTGATTCCCTGGGGAAGTTTGCACCCCTGCCTGTGTGGTAGTTTCCCAGTTCCTCTTTGTTTTGCTTCTCTTGAAGAAAAATGCCCAAAGACCCATATTCCTTTTAAAGTTTCACTGATAACTATTTTGAGGGAACGAGAGGAGATTAACATGTATGGGAAAGTATCAGAAGTTCTGGTGTTTGACACTTCATTATCCTTATCCTTTGTTAATTCCACAGACGGAACTAGAAGCTGCATTGAGCTCCTGTCCTCCCTGCTAGCTCACGATGGAGTTCACCAAACTCCATTGTTTCTGCTTTCTTTGGAGAAATCCTGCTGGCTGATGACTTTCTGCAGAGCTGCGCTTCATTACTTGATTATACAAAACTCTGCACTGTATCGATACCAAAGTGCTTGGATTATTTTATAACACACCAGACATTTCTCACTTCTGTGCCTTGCAAATGTGGCTCCTGCTTCCTGGAGTTCCATACCTTCCCCCTTGTTTAAAATGCAAACCCATTTTATTCTCCTCTTCAAAAACGACTCAAATCTTAAGTGTTTAAAAGAGACTTTCCTGCGCAATCTCATCACCATATACAACTAGTTTATCTTGTTTCTGTGCCTATCCATTAAGAATCTTAGAATGATACTCATCACTTTGCATGACGATGCCTTTGTTGTCTGTCTGTCTTTCATCCTAGACTATGTTTCCTGAGAGCACATCCTACCTTATTTGCTTCCGTTTTAGCTGCAACTGCTACCTGTCACAGATCAGTAACTAATTAATATTTAGTAAATTGATTTAAATTGAAAGGAAATCAGGAGTTTGTGACTCCATTTTCCCTTCTCTAGAAGGTTACTTACACAATGTACATCTGTTCAGCTCACCAACTCACCAACAGCTTACAAACACCATTCATCGGGAAGACGTTCAATAAATTAACATTCCTACCTCTACTGACTCCTCTGGGAAGAACAAGAAGTTCACAAGTTAACGGGAATAAAGAAGAGGGGAGGAGGAATATAGGAAGAGAGGAGGAGAGAGGAAGACATTTCATAATTTAACATCATGTGAGCCCTGGCACCTCATTTATTTTACAAAAAGGACTGCTGATACTCATATTTTTGTGGGTTGGAACTCAAAACAGGCTTTCTGCTTTTCCTTCACCGGACACCGGCCTTGCAGCCTGTAGACTTGTTGTTTATTCACCAGGTGGTTCTCTGGGATCATCTTTTTTCCTTTCTTAAGCCATCAGCTGGGGCTTCTTCATTCCCAATGGCTGCTGTGATGGTGCTGAATGTATCTTTCCTCACAAAGCACTAAGTCCCATCCTCCTTAATCAATACTGAGCACAAAATCAATGAAATGGCAATGTGCATCTGCAAACTTCCTTTGAAGCTGATCAACCCATTTAAAATGAATTAACATCTAATTGGCAAGCAATCATGCCTAATAATTTTTAGACTTTTTTATTCTTCAGCATCACATCTCTCAAAACATTGTCAATAGAACAATTATATAGACTCTTCTCTCTGAAAGTCAGTAGAGAAGCATCTTGTTATGTTCTTCTAATTATTACTCAAGGCAAGTTCTTCTAGTTCTGCTTCCTGCAATAATAACAATAGTAGTGACAATAAATAAGATAAAATTATATTGGATATCTCAGCAAAATTGAAGAAACAAGATTTTTCAGCCAAGTCTATAGAATGTGCCTATCTTTCAGGAGTTTGTGTTTTTTTTTTTTTCCCTTGCCAAATTCTAATCAGTTTTATATCACCTCTCCACCTCTTTCCTCCCAGTTTTTGTCCTCAAGGACCAGAGCAGGAGAACTTTCAAAACAATCCTTGGACCTCTACATCCTTTCCAGAAACCCCCTCGGGTCTTTCCTTATGATGTCAGCCATCCGTTTCATTTTTTAAACAATATATATATTTTTTATGTTGAGTCTGGAGCCAAAAAAGACAGAACAGAGGAAAATGTCACATGGAAAAAGATTAGGCCGGATCAACCTAGGCTTGGAAAAATAAACTGGAGGTTTTGAGAATTTTTGTTTAATACTGTTCTTGTTCGAAATACCTTTACATGCTATAAGGCATTCTGTTTTAGTTATTCTATGCAGGCCACAGTGATACAGAGTTGATCCTTTTTCCCTTAGAAAACAGCAACGTCAAGGATATGCCTATATTTTATAGCAGGGCTACAAAGGGAAGTTTGTACCATCTCTGCACAAAGACAAATCAGAGGAGGTTCAAGGATGTCATGCTCTGTCTGTTGTTCTAGAAGAAGCCTGAGAACCTGAAATATTTTATTTGGCTGAATTTAAATACGTCCCATACCTGCCACCCATTCCACTCTTGTTCTCCCTGCCTACAGTGATGCCAGCCACCTGACAACATGAATGGAAGTTGCCATACCAGGGGCTTCTGATGCCTGCCTTGTGCAGCCAGGGTTTCTAATACCTTCCTTGGCTGTCTTTGCAGAGTCTCTTTCCTCTTGGAGGAGTAAGAAAGTCCCACCAACAAGTGAGAGTGTTCCTTCAGACGTCTTACTCACTACTCCTAAGATATTTACAGAAATTACTCTGGGTCTTCACTGAAAGTCAGTTGAGTCCCAAGTCACTAACACAGAGTCAGGGACCTTGACAAGATTTCACGCTGTGCTGACAGGATCTCAGAATACTTTTACCAAACTGAATCTCTTCTGCCGCTTTATTATCTGAAGCCCTAAAGTTTTAGATTCCAAATATTTGGTTGAAAAGCTTCCTCAACATTTCCTCAAGAAGACCTAAGTAGTTCCTCATGAAATGTGGACTTCTTTTGGACCACTCTGGTATGTTACAGTCTCCAATGCGGGTGTGTCCATCCAGGCCCCTCCTTGAATCCTCATTAGGGCGTGTGTGTACGTGCATGTGTGTGTGTGCTTGTGTGTGTGTTTGAAAGTGATGCATGAAGAAGGAGAAGGAAGAAGAGAAAAAAATACGTACCTCATTTTCTTTATCCAGTCTACCATTGATGGGCATTTAGGTTGCTTCCATGTCTTTGTTATTGTGGATAGTACCACAGTGATCATATGCATGCATGTGTCTTTATTCTAGAATGATTTATATTCCTTTCAGTGTAAGCCCAGTAGTGGGATTGCTGGGTTGAATATTTCTCTTTTCAGGTCTTTGAGGAATCACTACAGTATCTTCCACAGTGGCTGAACTGATTTACACTCTTACCAAGAGTGTATAAGCTTTCCTTTTTCTCTACAACCTTGGCAGTATCTGTTATTTTTTGACTTTTTATTAATAACCTTTCTGGCTGGTGTGAGATGGTATCTAATTACATTTTTGATTATGTTGAGCTTTCTTTCATATGATTATTGGCTGCATGTATGTCTTTTTTTGAAAAGTGTCTGTTCATGTCCTTTGCCCACCTTTTAATGTAGCAGGACGAACCGCAGACAAAACTCCTCAGACACTGGATTAAAGAAGGAAGAGGTTTTTTATTCGGCCGGGAGCGTCGGCAGACTCGCGTCTTAAGAGCCGAGCTCCCCGAGAAAGAAATATTTGGCCTTTTTAAAGGCTTACAACTTTAAGGGGTCCACGTGAAAGGGTCGTGATAAATCAAGCAAGCGTGGGAAATGTGACTGGGGGCTACATGCATCAACTAACAGAAAGTTTTTCAATGCTTTTTTTCATACAGTGTCTGGAATTTACAGATAACACAAGTAGTTTAGGCCAGGGATTGATGTTATTATTATTACCTTAACTCCTAGGGCCGGGTGGTGGTGCCAAGGCTGTCTGGCTATTTATCTTACTTTTGTTTCTCTCTCTCTTTTCTCCTGACTAGGCAAGGTGGGGGGCGGAGGGCAGCAGGAGTAGTAGTGATCTCCTTCCTTATTAATATGTCATAGAATATTACATAGCCACAAAAAAGAGCAAGATCATATTCTTTGCAAGATCATGTCCTTTGCAGGAACATGGATGGAGCTGAAGGACATTATCCTTAGCAAACTAATGCAGGAACAGAAAACCAAATACCGCATATTCTCACTTATAAGTGAGAGCTAAATGATGAGAACACATGGACACTTAGAGGGGAACAACACACACTGGGATCTATTGGAGGGTGGAGGGTCAGAGGAAGGAGAGGATCAGGAGAAATAACTAATGGGTACTGGGCTTAATATCTGCGTGACAAAATAATCTGTACAACAAACCCCCACGTTACAAGTTTACCTATATAGCAAACCTCCACTTGTACCCCTGAACTCAAAATAAAAGTTAAAAAAAGAAGATGAAAAATAAAAGACAGAAGAAGAGGAATAAATGAAGAAGCAAGAGGAGGAAGAGAATGAGGAGGAAGATGTGGAGGAAAAGGAGAAACTATACTCTGCCAAAGTATTTGGAAGTTTAGCCAAAAATCCATTGTCTCATTTTTCTTTTTCTGCCTACATAATATCCACAAACAGTTCATCTAATTTTTCTGGGCACTGAAATGAGTGCTACATCTTTTAGGATTGAATTTTCCAACAGTTTTGTCCTTGTGTAAAAATGAAGACACTGTTCCCCACCCCTACCCATTTAAACATCACTTCAGCAAAAATGTCCAAGGAAGCAAAAATATTTCATGGGCTCCTGCCTACAGTTCCTCGCAAGCATGCACCATGTCTTTGTGATTCTGACCACTGTCCAGGCGGTGGATGTCTGGATGTCCTAATCCTCAACCGAGTTGCTTCAGAGAGCATTGCTTTCTGCTAAAATGCTCATCTTATGAAGTTCACCATTTTCTTCTTACCTTAAAGAAAAGCATATGGTAACGAGTCAGTGTTAAGATTCCTGCTAAGCTCCTCCACTCAGCAAAGATTTCTGTTTCTCCTCCCTTCCTCTTTTCCTTCCTCTCTCCCTCTTTTCTTCCTTCCCATTTGCCTGAGAGTTGTTAATACTTTGCCCAAGTAATTCAATCTTCCTGGCCTTAATTTTCCTCAGGTAAAAGTGCTGTGTGTGAGGGTTTAAGGTGCCAAAATATTTAGTTTTTCACAACCATAACTTTCTGTTTTTAGTTCAAATTCTCCTCTCTGTGACAAACATCTTTATCTATTTAATGTGGTATTTAATTGAGTATTTTAGTAACTATTTGGTTCAACCCCTCCCTTTTATCTTGGTTTTCATGAGTTTCAGTGTGATGTGTCTGGGCAGCGTTTTATTTCAGTTTATTCTGTTTAGAGTTTCCTGAACTTCTTGAATCTGTAAATATATGTCTTTCACCAAATTTGGGAGAAAATAATTATTACTTCAAATTTTTTTCTAACCCAATCCCTTTCTCACTTCCTCTGGGACTCCAGTGACAAGAATAGTGGATGTTTTTGTATTGTCTCAAGTTTCTGAAGCTCTTTCTCCTTCACCCTCACTCATTTTTGTCTTTATGTTCTTCAGTTTGAATAATTATTTGATATATCTGTAAGCTTACTTTTTCTTCTTGTATCTCCATTCTGTTATTGATTCTACCTAATGAATATCTTTGCTTAAGACACTGCATTTTTCAATTCTAAAATTTCCATTTGGGTCTGTTTTTATAGTTGTTTTTGAGAACCTCTATCTTTCTATACACTAATCCTTATCTCATTGAATGTGGCTATAATATCTACATTAAAGTCTTTGTCTGGTAATTCTAACGTCTAGGTCATCTCAAGCATGGATATTTGCTGGGATTCTGTTTTTCCATAGTGAGGATCAGCACACTTTTTCTGTCAAGGATCAGATAGTAACTGTTTTTAGCTGTGTGGGACATATAGTCTCTGTGGCAGCTTCTCAACTCTGACATTGCAGCGTGAAATCTGCAGCAGACAACACATAAATGAATGAGTGTAGTTGTATTCCGGTACAACATTAGACATAGATACTGAAATTTGAATGACGTAAAATATTCACGTTTTACAAATAGTTTTCTGATTTTTTCAATCATTAAGAAATGTACAAATTATTCTTATCTTCAGAGCCATAGTAATCCTGGTGCTAGTACAAATTTGCTGCATGGACTATAGTGTACCAAGGTCTACCCTTAAGAATTCTTCACAATTTTCTGGTTCCTTTTATGTCGATTCGTCTTGGACTGTATCACGGATGGTTAAATATTATGTTGTGAGACTCTAGCTCCTGTTAAAATCATCTGGAAAACATTGGTGTGTTTTGTTTTGACAGGTTTGGTTAGGTACAGATCACAAGCTCTGCCTTGCCTTCAGAGGGTTCAACCTAAGTTCTGTTTCCAAAGTCTTGGCAATGACCCATTCCTACACCCCTCAGGAGTTAGTTTGACTGTGTAAACTGTCACCAACCTGGGGTGGTGGGTGATATTCTAACTCAGTTCTTGGCGCCTTTGCTGTGCTTCTTAGATCTGTTCTGTGCATGCGCACCTCAGGCATGAACTTGAGATTTCTGGTGGTTAATACACAGAACTAGGAGATCCCATTCTTGGGGATTTCCACATATCTGAGACTTACCTTGGGACAATACAGTCAGAGAAAAATAGAGAAAAAACAATATGACTTCTGGCCTCCCCCACTAACAAACACACTCTTCAAAGCATAGATTACCTGACTGCAGAGATGGATTGTTCTTTTGGGGCTTTACTTTCCCACCCTCTGCACTGCTGCCACCATCACACAGCAATTCAAGCTGGCCTCTGGGTATTACCTGGAGAGAAAAAAAAAAATGTGTTTATCTTGTTCACAGGGATCCCGTACTCTTTGGTACTAGAGTTTTCTGGCTAGAGTTTCTCTCAAAGGTTTTGCTATCCACATCTGCTGTGCAGTTTTGTTCTTGGATCAAAACTGGGAAACAAAGGAGAAAAAAGAATACCTCTGCGATATTGATCATTCTTCAAATTCTGACTTCTTTTCCCAATCAACCAGTATCCTTCTCAGAGATTGTAGGTATTTGCTTTTTGCATTCTATCCATAGGTTTTAGTTATAGTCAGTAGGAGAGACAGGATATTGTGAGCCTACTCCATCTTGGCTGGAACTGGAAGTCCCCACCAGAAACTAATGTTCCGGAAAGGAAAGTGACTTGTACAAAGTCACAATAAAAGGTAGTGAAAGAGGTAGAACCAGAACCTGTGACATCTGATTCTTTTTGGTTGCCCCTTTTGAGAGTCAATATGGCATATTTTTATGGAGGAGAGTGAAAGGGCAAGTAGAATCCAATGAACATTGGACTCCCTTCCCTCAAGGTGCTCTGTGATGCTCACCACCCAGATGCCCACATTTAGGTACTCACTGTGGGCTTTGGCAGTGCCACATCAGCTTGTCTTACACATGGGTGAGGCTAGATAAAATGATGTGAGAAAGTTATATAAAACTCCTGCAGTCACTCAGTAATGGCAGTGATGGTGATGATGGAAATGTCTGTATTTGTGAAGGAGGGTGTGTGTTTTCATATGTCTACCTGGGCAAGTGCTTATGCATGGTTATTCATGCATATGTGTCAGTGTTTCTTTGTAAGTGTGGATGTGCCATATGCGTATGTTAAGACTCTGAGTCTAATTTAAGAAATGAAGTTGCCTAATACAAATTTGGCAGATGAAAAAGCACTATGACTCTGATAATTTAAATAATTACTTTGCTAGTGGGTCAAAATTTGAATACCATTTTTCTTAATATGTCATGAGACATAACCAATTACATTCAATCTATTTGGAGACAATTATATGTAATAGAATGATAGAGAAAAAACATTAGAGGTAAGTTAATGATGACAGCCTCAGTCTTAAATGCTAGTACAAAACCATAACTAAACCCAGACACTTTCTGCATAACTTTCCCCTCACCAGAAAGAACAGTGTTGAGTCTCTGTCCCTATCTCTTAGTCACATATGCTCTTCTGCAATGCTGGATTTTCTCATGCTATGCCTGTATATCTTTGTTTTCAAGACACATATTTTCTCACATAAAATCTACACATTAAAGCACAACCTTGCCTTCAGAAATATTTCTAGGAGATGGGAAATGAGGAGGAGAGGCTGAGTTTGGCTTCAGATATCTGGAATAAAATGCTTTGATGGTTCCAATTAGAAATGGCACTAGAAGGCCTGTCAAAGTGTCCCAGATAGCAATCAGGTGGCACACCTCTGGGGTCACATTTTTTGTGGATGAGGCAGTGGTTCATATTCCATTCCTGCTGCATTGAACAAACTTAATTTGCAATCTTCTTTATTACAATTGGACTCTGATTTATCTAACAGCATGTTTGGGAAAGGAAGGAACATTTTAGTGATTGTGTTTTAGGAAATGGCTTAGGATAAGGTCTGAGCCACTTCAGCATTCCATCTCTGGGTGGGACACTTGATAAGCATGATTTCATTGGCATGGTGGCTCACGCCTGTAATCATAGCACTTTGGGAGGCCAAGAAGGGTGGATGACTTGAGGTTAGGAGTTTGAGACCAGCCTGACCAACATGGAGAAACCCTGTCTTTACTAAAAATACAAAAAATTTAGCCAGGCATGGTGGTGCATGCCTGTAATCCCAGCTACTTGGGAGGCTGAGGCAGGAGAATCTCTTGAACCTGGGAGGCAGAGGTTGCAGTCAACCAAGATGGTGCCATTGCATTCCATCCTGGGCAACGAGAGTGAAACTCCGTCTCAAGAAAAAAAAAAAAAAAAGAGTAGGTAAGAGTAAGTAGGTATTATTATTCCTATGCAATAAATGGACAACTGAAGTTCAGGGAGCCAAAACAATAAACTGACATTACAAAAACTAGTATTCCTTATCCACATAGCTTTAAAGTCCACTTCTGGAACTAGGTCTCATGCCTGTTAACCTTTTCAGTATAACAAACTAACAGAAACATATTGAATCATAAACAACGATTTATTTGCACATTCATTTTGGGCTGGGCTCAGCTAAGCAGCTCTTCTGCTAAATTCTCCTTAGGTCAAGTGTATGTGCATAGTTATTAGATGGTGAGTGAGGCTGTTTATTGCAAGATGGCTGCATTCACATGTCTAATGAACTGGGATTTCAGCTGGGATGTTTGTCTTTTTTCTCATGTCTTTTCCAGCAGGATAGCCTAGTGTTCTTACAGAGTGGTGACAGAATTCCAAGACTCCAAGTTTGTGTGCAAGTGCTCATCAAGCCTGTCTGTGTCAAGTTAGCTTACATCTCATTGGCCAAAGAAATTTACATTATCAAGCCTAGAGTCAATCTGCTGGGGAGGTGGGGCAGCAGGGGAGAGTGATTTTCCTAACAGGTTTTAGGAAGCATAATTTATTGAGGGCTATTACTGTAATAATCTCCCATAGTGGTTTTCAAATCTAGGTCTGTTTGATTTCAGTGAAAGCTGCTTTACCCATCAAATAAAGTTGATGTCATATTGCTTCAAGGTTTCTTATATGATTTCTCTGTCTATCACATTATCAACATCAGTAAAATGATGAATTAAAACCCATACACATCCACAGGCAAAATTTCCACACACATTTCACAAATGAACTGACAGGTATGCACAAAAGTCAGCCCAATTTAAAAAGCAAGAGACCCAATGTCAAAATGACACAGGAGCCAATTAAAAGAGTTTCCAATGGCCAAATCTGGAGCAATCTATGCAACTAAGTAAAGGAGTATTAGATTGTATCCCAAAGTATAGAATAAATATCCATGAATTCTTTCTGCTATAGATAAAAAATTAAGAAAGAAAGAAAAGATATATCTCCAATGTAGAAAAACTCCCCCCCCCCAAAAAATGTATATGGATCCTCCATCCTTTAGAAGGTGGTACATAACCTCCAACATCTTGGTGTGGTCTGTGCATAGTGACTTTCTCCCAAAGATTACAGTATGAAAAGGAATGGAGGGATAGTAACTTTGCAGGAGAGAGATTTGAAAAGCATTACTTCAGCCAGGTGATCAAGTCAATATCAACAGTGATAAGTTGAGTCGTGTTAATGGTCTGTATCCTTGATATGATATAATGAAAACGGCACTTTACCTCTGTGTTCTTCCTCTCCAGAAGCCTAGTCAGACCCCCTGAGCAAAGTTTTAAAAATTGTCTGGGCTGGACACAGTGGCTCATGCCTGTAATCCCAGCACTTTGGGAGGCCTAGGCGGGAGGATCACGAGGTCAAGAGTTGGAGACCAGCCTGCCAACACGGTGAAACTCTGTCTCTACTAAAAATACCAAAATTAGCTGGGCATGGTGGCGCTCGTCTGTAATCTCAACTACTCAGGAGGCTGAGGCAGGAGAATCACTTGAACCCAGGAGGAGGAGGTTGCAGTGAGCCGAGATGGTGCCATTGCACTCCAGCCTGGTTAAGAGAACAAGACTCTGTCTCAAAAAAAAAAAAAATTGACGAATATTCCTCAGAATTCTCAAGGTCATCAGAATCAAGGAAAGTCTGAGAAAACTATCACAGCCAAAGGACCCTAAGACAACATTACAAATAAATGTAATGTTGTATCCTGGATGGAATTCCGAAAGAGAAAAAGGATATTAGGTAACAACTACAGGGCTCTGAATAAAGTATGGACTTTAATTAGTAGTACTATATCAATATTGATTTGTTAATTGTAAAAAATGCACCATCCTGCTGTAAGATATTAACTGGGTGAGGGCTATTTGGGAACTCTGCACCATATTTGCCATTTTTCTGCAAACCCAAAACTGTTGTGAGAAATAAAGGTAATTAAAAATAAAAGCAAAAAATCAGACTAGAAATGTATTCCCAATGTAGACAGTAGACAAAGAGCTGATATTTTTAGCATACAAAAGTATTAACCAAGCTAATAAAAAACCACAGGACCTCAATACACAATGAAAAAGGGACACACACTAATTATTTATAGTTAAAAATAAGCATAAATAGGCACATGGAAAGCACAGTTCAGCAACTAGTAATGAAAAATAATCTATGAAATATGAATTACTTTAACTGTTTTAAACCTAGAACCATTTAAAAAATAATAATATTCTGTGTGATTAAGAAGCTGGCCAGGCACAGGGGCTCACACCTGTAATCCCAGCACTTTGTGAGGCTGAGGTGGGCAGATCTTTTGATGACAGGAGTTCCAGAGCGGCTTGACTAACATAACAAAACCCTGTCTCTACTAAAAATACAAAAAAATTAGCTGGGCGTGGTGGTACACACCTATAATCCCAACTACTGGGGAGGCTGAGGTGGGAGAATCACATGAACCTGGAAGTTGGAGACTGCAGTGGGCTGATGCTGTGCCACTGCATTCCAGCCTGGGGGATAGAGCAAGACTCTCTCAAAAAAAAAAAAAAAAAAACCAGAAAACAGAAAAACCTTGCAAGAGATGATAAATCAGTAAACTACAGTTGCAAATTAATTTAAAAATCACTCAATTTGTTAATTATTTTCTTCATAGTAATGATGCCATTTTTTTTCTTGGAAAGTAATATATATGTAGTATATTTTCCATAGAAATATAATAATCATAGAATTATTTATAAATATATAAACTTAGAAACTACTTACATCCTCAGCAATAGAGGAGTAAATTTTCCTTTGTTCACCCACTTGATAAAACCATATTAAGTAACTAAAATGAGATACTTTTTCTTTTTTTAAAAACAAAAAAATTTATTTCCATAAGTTTTAGGGAAACAGGTGGTATTGGGTTACATTAGTAAGTTTTTTGTATGTTTGTTTGTTTGTTTTTTTCTTTGAGGTGGAGTCTCGCTCTGTCGCCCAGACTGGAGTGCAATGGCACGATCTTGGCTCACTGCAAGCTCCACATTCTCCTGCCTGAGGCTCCCAAGTAGCTGGGACTACAGGGATTACAGGCACCCTCCACCACGCCCGGCTAATTTTTTGTATTTTTAGTAGAGACGGGGTTTCACCATGTTATCCAGGATGGTCTCAATCTCCTGACCTCGTGATCCACCTGCCTTGGCCTCCCAAAGTGCTGGGATTGCAGGCGTGAGCCACCACGCCTGGTCATGAGTAAGTTCTTTAGCGGTGATTTGTGAGATTTTAGTGCACCCATCACTCAAGCAGTATACACTTAATCCAATTTGTAGTCTTGTATTCCTCACCCGCCTCCCATCCTTCTGTCCAAGTCCCCAAAGTTCAGCAGGTCATTCTTATGCCTTTGCATCCTTATAGCTTAGCTCCCACTTATGAGTGAGAACAGATGATGTTTGCTTTTCCATTCCTGAGTTACTGCACTTAGAATACTAGTCTCCAGTTCCATCCAGGTTGCTGTGAATGCCATTAAGTTGTCCTTTTTTATGACTGAGTAGTATTCCATTGTGTGTGTGTGTATATATTATTGTATATATAGTATATATAATATATACTATATATAGTATATTATATATAATCCACTCATTGATTGATGGACATTTGGGCTGGTTCCATTTTTTTTGCAATTGCAAATGTGCTACAATATACATGCATGTGCAAGTATCTTTTTCATATAATGACTTCTTTTCCTCTGGGTAGATGTCCAGTAGTGAGATTGCTGGATCAAATGGTAGTTCTACTTTTAGTTCTTTAATGAATCTCCACATTGTTTTCCATAGTGGTCGTGCTAGTTTACATTCCTACCAGCAGTGTAGAAGTGTTCCGTTTTCAGTGCATCCATGCCAACATTTGTTTTTTTTTATTTTTTTATTTTTTTGAATATGGCCATTCTTGCAGGAGTAAGGTGGTATCACATTGTGGTTTTGATTTGCAGTTCCCTGATCATTTGTGTTGTTGAGCATTTTTTCAAATGTTTGCTGATAATTTCATATCTTCTTTTGAGAACTGTCCTTAGCCCACTTCATGATGAGATTGTTTTTTTCTTGCTAATTAGTTTGAGTTTACCTGACTTCAAACTATACTGTAAGGCCATAGTAACCAAAACAGCATGGTACTTGTATAAAAATAGGCATATATACCAATGGGACAGAATAGAGAACCCAGAAATAAACCCAAATACTTACAGCCAACTGATCTTCAACAAAGCAAACAAAAACATAAAGTGGGGAAAGGACACCCTATTCAATAAATGGTGCTGAAATAATTAGCAAGCCACATGTAGGAGATTGAAACTGAATCCTCATCTCCCACCTTATACAGAAATTAACTCAAGATGGATCAAGGACTTATATATAAGACCTGAAACTATAAAAATTCTAGAAAAAATTCTAGAAAATAACATCAGAAAAATCCTTCTAGACATTGGCTTAGGCAAAGACTTCATGACCAATAATCCAAAAGCAAATGCAACAAAAACAAAGATAAATAGGTGGGACTTAATTAAACTAAAGAGCTCCTGTACAGCAAAAGAAACAGTCAGCAGAGTAAACAGACAGTGGGAGAAAATTTTCATAATCTGTACATCTGACAAAGGACTAATATCTGAAAGGATGTTTTTAATAATATTATAACAACATAGAAAACTGTCAATGTAAGAAAAGTTGATAAGTGGCCAAATGTAAAAGTTATCCATATACCATTATGCTTACATTAACAAATGCATAGATTTAAGAGACTGAAAGAAAATATATTACCTCTGTCAATAGCTTTATTTACGTTTTGATCTAGTTGCAGCTTTTGTTCTTACACTCTTTTCTGAATTTTGATTTATGAATGAACATTCTATTTGAACAACAATCAATAAAGGTTCAAAAAATATGATGAAGAAAAAGAATTGCAGTTTTCCAGAATAGCAAAATCTGTTGTATTTGTCAGGCAGGGCATTAAAATCTTTGTTTCAACTTATCCCAGACTATTTTTGCACTATAATTGAATATATATAAATGTTATTAATAAAAGTAAACACCCAAATAACTGATATGTTTTACGGGTCCCCCTAGACTTGATTTGTACAAAAAGAAAAAGTTTATAGAATTGAAGAGATGACCATCTATACAGATCATTTTGAGATCCTGTCGGCTTGTCTGCATATCTGTGTGTGTATGCACAACAAATACAGAGATCTGTTGGGAAACACTGAAAAAGAAAAACAGTTATTTCTTTAAAATTGTCTTTTTTAGAATTGCTTAGGTTGCTTTGTAATTTACTGTTTGCTGTTCATATTTTTTCTAATTATTTTTAAGTGGAACAGTATAAATTGATTTCATTTTCCCTTGTAAGAATGTTTGCTTTGCTATCAGGAAAGGATATTTTTCTCTTGAACCTAAATATTACCTTACAACTGGATCCTGAATGTTCTAACAGGTACCCATACGTTGATGGATAGGTTGATTGATTAGGTCTGCTCCAGTCTGAAGGCAAAGGGCTGGACCAGATACTCCTAGGAGGGCCCTGCAGCTCAAAGGTTGAGATTACTGCCAGTCTTGCTGCTGTCAGTGAGTATCCCCAACTAACGTCATCCCTTTGTAAGACATCAGCTGTCACTGGAGCCCAGGCAACAGCAGACAAAAGCAGCTGATAACCATCCCCCAAACCTGATAAGGTTTTCTAGACACCCGGAAACTTCTCACATACTGAAGTACTTTCTCTAGACAGATGAGAAAGCCGTTTTAAAGGTCCACAGTCTGACATGTAGCTCAAATTATTTGAGCCCAGATTTAAACCATTTTAGAAGTGCACGAGACATTTGGACCCACGGGCTTCCTGGGACAATAGCCTGAAACAAAATTAGCAGTAGCACAGAGTCCAGGCAAAGGGATCCAATTCCGGTTCATTGTGGGGATGGAGTGAGTCTATTAAGACATTCGTTTGTCAAATAAGAATAATCACATTTTCTGCATAGGGTTGCTATAAGAATTTCATTTTAAAAAATTAAAAGAGAAACATCTATACAAATTTCTTAATAAAACACATGGCAAATAATAAGTGTTCCAGAAATATGAAGCATTATTTAGGCAGAAGCACAACTTTGGCCTTACTGAGAATAGATCTACCTTTTCAGAACTTCAGAAAATTTCCAAGGAGTAAATGACTAAACTCAGAGAGGTAGCACCCACATTCTAGTCTTTTTTAAAAATAGGTATTTATTTTCTTATCTTGCTTATAGAATGGTAATGAACAAAAAAAAGTTAAGAATGTATTGGATAAACATTCTCCATAGTTAGAATTATTTTAAAAATAAATAAATTGAGAAATGTCACTTTTCTGCAGAAAATTCTTCAAACACCTAAAATCCTTAACAGAAAGCATATAGGGCCTTCACCTCTGCCTACCCTTCTAACAGATGGAGAAACTCCAGCCACATTAAATAGACTTTCTGACCTTCCATTGAGCTCTACTCTTTTCCTGCCTCCAGGCTTTTGTTCAGGCTCTTCACACCCTGGAGAGCCCTTTCTTGTGGATCTGACTGCTTGATTCTTATTAATTCTACAGATTTCCTTTAAATATCACTGGGTCAACAGGCCATCCTGACCCTGCAGTCTTTAAGTTATGTCTTGTTCTGTTATTCTCTCTTATAAGACACTGTGATTTCCCTCCTTTACCCTTAGCACTTATAAGGAGTTTTAATTATGTAATTATCTGTGTGTCTGTGTGTTAAAAGTCCAACTCCTGTACTGGGTTGTCAGCATGGCATGAGGCAGGACCATGTCTGCTGTGCTCATTATCTCAAGCCAGCACGTGGGGAAATGCCTGGCACACCACAGGCTTTGCATAAATTGTGGCAAATAAACCACCGAATGAGTAAATGAATGAATGATATGAACAGCAATATTATTATGACTGCAATTTTAATAACAAAGCTGAGGGCACTCATGAAAGGTTCCCTCTTGGCAGGGTGAGTTTTCTGGATTTTTTGTTTGTTTGTTTTTCCTCTACTCTGCATTCTCTTGGGCTCCTCCTTTTGGAGTTTCTTAAGTTCAGATCTTTCCTGTAGCTACTTCACCTTCCCCTGCTGGACTTCCAGAGGAGAAGCATCTCGAGCTCTCCCTTCACTTACCTCCTAGTGACACACAAATCATGCTCCATTCTGGGTCCTTTCTCCCTCCTGCCAGAAACCTCCTCTCCAGCTGCCTGCTGAGTAGGATCCCATCAGCTACACTGGCTATGATTTCCATTACTGATTAGGGCCTCATGTTGACCTCTGCTGCGTGCATCTGCGTGCTAATCCGTGCATCAACACACATGCGGACTCGCTAATGGAATTCCTGGCATAAGGAGAAGATCGGGGAAGGGATATTCCAAGGATGGGGGCAGGGAGTGCCTACAAAGCCTTTCTTTTCCTCCACAAATCGCCTCTCAAAGACTCAAAGAACTATACCAGTAAGGTGAGACATATGGTCAAATGGGTTTAAAAACCAATCAACAAATAAAAAAAAAAAAAAAGAGACTGCCTAATAATATGAACAGTGTGATCTTGTTACAGTAACAAAGAAAGTATATGTAAGCATAGTTAATGCCTGTCAGGATATGTCCCCAGGGGTTTAATCAGGCTTATCTGTTTGTGGTAGAATTAGGGTTTTGATATGTATTGTATATCTATATAATTACATTTTAGTAGGTATTCTGTCAAAAAAAAACCTCACTGTGCTTTTGCAAAAGAAAAACTAATAATTTAAAAGCAAATTGAAGGCTGGGCATGGTGGCTTACGCCTGTAATCTCAGCACTTTGGGAGGCTGAGGTGGACAGATCACCTGAGGTCAGGAGTTCAAGACCAGCCTAGCCAACATGGTGAAATCCCGTCTCTACTAAAAATAAAAAAAATTAGCTGGGCATGGTGACAGGCACCTATATTCCCAGCTACTCGGGAGGCTGAGGCAGGAGAATCACTTGAACCCAGGAGGCTAAGGGTACAGTGAGCCGAGATCGCACCATTGAACTCTAGCTTGGACAACAGAGAAAGACTCTATAAAAAAAAAAAAAAAAAAAATTCAAAAACAAAAAAAAAGTGAACTGAAAGAATGAAGGAAAGCAGGTTAGTCTGATAGACTATTCTTCAGTGGGAGGTTTGGTTCTTTCTCTCCCTGCAGAAATGTCCTCGAAGTACCGACAGCACCATCTTGCAAGATTACCATACGCATCCGTTTGATGACCACACAGAATGGAGACATTAAAAAGACTGAGGTAAGAATGGACAGGAGGTTAGAAAACTTGGTTATTGCCCTGGGTCTGCTGTTTATTCATGTTGAGCTGGGCCTCTCCTCTCATCTGTTAGCTGAGCATTCTGGCTTAGATTGTCTCATAAGCACCTTTTAAAAGCTCCAAACTTGTATGTCTCCTACAGGCCAGGAAATTGTTTTTCCCAGAAACTTTTAAAGAATCTGTTGGACTGAAACTTTTGGCTGTTGTCTTGCCCTGGTTTCACTTGGGTCTACTAAAAAATAGTGTAGCTGTAAGTTCTGGAAGAAACCCTGTGAATCTTGAGGAGGGTAGGCATATAACTGATCATCCAAACCACCACACCGGCCAGTAGTAATTATGCTTGAAGATCAGGCATCAACGGAGACTGTCCTCACTACAACAGGGCACTGGGAGGAGTCCGGACTTCCTGGTCCAGCTGTTCACATGTGATCTCAGCCAGTAGACTAGCAGCTCTGTAAAGAAAGGGAAAGGGATTGTTCTATTTCCCTAATGGCAGCTTCCGTGAATAAGTGCCACTAAAATAGGTCTCAGAATAATGAGTAAATGAAGGAGCTATGATGTTTGTCAAGTGGAAAACTGGGCTGATGACATACTGAGTTTCGTGTGGCATCTGGCACACAGTCACGGAAGTAGTAATTTCGGTTGTGCTTCTTCCTTTTCACCCAGTCTTATAGATGAAAAATCCAAAGCTTAAACTAGCCAAGTAACTCATCTAAGAAATAATGTAAGCTCCACAAGGGCTGTGATTTTTGTCTAGTTCTTCTTTTCTTTTTCATAAATTCTATTCTTACTTAAATTTTAACTTAATTTTGCTTAATGTTGTGTGCATATCTACATATTTAATTTACAACAAAATGCTACCCATTGTTAGTTAGATTTAAACTAGAATCCTTGGCTGTTGATGTCCATGCCAGGAGTTTCACAATTATACTTCCTGCCCTATTTCTTTCCTATCCCAAAGACACTTTCTGCACTTTTAACCTTGATGAGATAGAAAATACCTCATCATTTTTCCCCCAGGAAATATGGCTCAAGTAACTCCTTCTTGCCTATCACCACATGAGTGCAAGCATACCTTAACTGTGCTGTGCAAAACTGTCTTTAACGAATATTGCTTTTAGCTCTAAAATTAGGTACATATTCCTATGGAAAAAAACAAAAAACACAAAAACTGAGGCTGGAGCAGTGGCTCATGCCTGTAATCCCAGCACTCTGAGAGGTCAAGGTGGGAAGATCATCTGAGATCAGGAGTTTGAGACCAGCCTGGCCACCATGGTGAAACCCCGTCTCTACTAAAAATACAAAAATTAGCCAGGTGTGGTGGTGGTCGCCTGTAATCCCAGCTACTCAGGAAGCTGAGGCAGGAGAATCGCTTGAACTGGGAGGTGGAGGTTGCAGTGAGACAATATCACGCCACTGCACTCTAGCCTGGGTGACAGAGTGAGACTCTGTCTCAAAACAAAACAAACAACAACAAAAAAAAAAACCTGAATAATATTTCCTGCAAAATTTATGTTAATGTTTTGCTAAATGACATTTCCATTGTCTGAGACATGTGGCTTTAATGGAAGTATTATATCAGAAAAATGTAGAGAGGAAAGCATAAGGTAACTCAAATTTCTTTCTGGCTCGAAAAACTCTCGAGTCACTGAAGACAGTTTTGCCAAAAAGGGTTGGCAAGAAGCAGTGATATTTGCAAATTGTTCAGTGGAACTGCTTTTATTTAGTCAATTTCATCTGGGTGTCCAACGGGTTCTCTGCACAGGGATATGTTTCTTAGACAATGACAAGTTTTACACCAAATTATGAGCTATAGCTGAAAATATAGTCACAGAATGTCATTCCTGATTTGTTTTCGAAGCTGAAGCTACGTGGCTAGAAATATCAAAGGGGTGATCCATGGGAGTCTAAATGCTCAGTTTGAGGAGTAGGAAGACTTGAAATGACTGTGGAAATGGGCATCGAAGCAGAGAAGCATGGCCAGATTCCTTGCTCCAGGAAAGCGAGGAGAGATGGTCCCCTGAGCCAGCTGGCGTCAGACCAGTGAACTCTCCACCAATCCCCAGCAGCATCATTCCCTCATACATGGATCCAACTTTGCAACTGAACTCTGCATCAGAGATCCAAGAGAGAATACCTCCCAGAGGGCTAAACTAAGCTCTTCAGAGTTTATGCTCAGCTTGTGGGGGGAGAGCCGTTCTTCACTGGCTTAACACCAAGACGATTTGAATATTAAAAGGAGCCAGTCAGGAAGGAACAGTGTTAGAATAAGACTGGCTTTGGAGTCCAGAGAGACAGGTTTAGAATTTCAGATTTAGCTTGGAACCATGGGGAAAGCATAATCTTCTTTAATCCTCAATTTGCTCATCTGTAAAATGGGGAGAACTTTTGCCTTATTAAGTTGCTCTAGGATGTGTTTAACACACGTATAAGGAGATAATAAATTCCAGCATTCTCCTCCCTCTAGTTTGGAGAGTAGAAACATTTTCTTAATAATGTCTGTCACTGGAATGCAAAGTCTGCCTACTCAGAGGGACCTAGAGGCTGCCTGAAGCTGGAACATACTTGGGGATAAAAGAACATTGTGCTATTTAATCAGAATCATAAGATCATCATGTGTGTCACTTGGGGAACACAAAGAATCAGAGTTTTGGTCTTTGTCTTACTGACCTATCTTCTAAAATGGTTTAAGGTTCTCCAGGACCTCACTGTCTATAGAGACTCACTGAAGAAAGCACCTTCATTTAACCAAGTCTCTTGGTTTTGTATTTGCTGCAACTTGGTTTGACTCTAGGGTTGTGTCTGACTGAACATGTGACTGATATTGGATCACATTGCCTCAGGATGGTGACCTTCCTTTCATGTGGGCTAGCACTAGATAGATATGTGTTCTTCAGTGTGGGCTAGAGAAGCAGTCTGGTCAGTTAAAAAGGGAATAGTTTGGCATCAGATCTGTATGGGCTTATGAAAGGGTTGACCTTGAGCAAGCTATGCAGCCTCACTAAACCTCAGTTTGCTCATCAGTAAAGTAGAGACATTATTCTATCACATATCTTTATTAGAAGTAATGTATACAAAATGTTTAACACACATAATAAGCCCTCAGTACACCACTGTTGCAAATATTTCAATGTTAAATATTCCGACTTGAGAACTCACCAACATTCCTTGCCGTGTACTCAATTTAACTCCACACATGGACATGCACACTCACACCATTTTAAAACTGATTTCATATTTAAAAGTTGTATTGGGGAAATAAATATTTTTATTATTATTTTACGAAAATGTCAACATCTATTTTAGATATAGGGGTACAGGTGCAGATTTGTTGCACTGGAATATTGCTTGATGCTGAGGTTTGGAGTATGGATCCCATCACCCTGGTAGTGAGCATAGTAAATTTTATTTTAAAGGTATAAAACAATGTCCTAGAGATCTGCATGTTTCAAAGACCTCCTTTAATCACATACATACTTTTTCAGAGGGAAAAAGAGGTGAAAAGAAGAAAAGTATCCTGTGTATGTCAAAGAGAAAATTAGTGACTATTTCCAGAAATACTCAATTACTCTTCTTGCTAAATGAAACAACGTTACAAGGATTGTACTATTGCTCTGTGTCTAATGTGGGTGTGCTCCCATTAGTCTACTTTGCAACTGTCCCAAAAGTACAGTCCAATTAGTCAGTATAGTGTTGACTGAGCCATTTGTGTATTGATTGAAATCTCACCATTTTATTGCGTGAAGATGGAAAATCGCCCCAACTGGAAAAGCTTGTGCTATTTTCACTCAAGTTTTAGAAGAAAAGTCTCCCCTTAAGACCTTTACATATGATGAGATATTGTCTGGGTTATAGTTAGTAGGTCATTAAAGGGACTGTCTGAAAGATCTGGCCACACAATGGAAGACTGGTTCAGCTTCCTCCATCTGTGTGATCTTCATAGGCATGGACACTTCTGTTCTTATTCCTGCTGTGCTCATTGCCTGTTTTATAGAAACCCTAGGAACGTTACTTAACCTTTCTGAGCCTTACCATCCTCATTGATAAAGCTTGAGAGAGTAATCCCTAGCTGAAGGAGTTGCCATCATAGTCAAATAAGGCAGCAGGTACAAAGAGCTTAAGAAAGTGTCTGGAGCGTAAAGGGGTTCCGCAAATGACAGCCATGATTATTAGCATTGTGAATTCCTCAAGATGTGTTCAGTTCCTTCGTGATTCTTAAGCGCTTTCGGGAATAAATGACAGAAGAAAGTGAAATCATTTGGTAAATTCTGCATCTAGGAAACCACTTAATGGCAGGCAAATTGGCCTACAGTTGGTGACTGTTTGAAACATGATTCATTTTCAAAACTTTGAACTATTTTGAGAAGTTAACTATATCATGCATTTTTAAACAATTATAGTAACACAGCTTTTGCCAAAGAATGACATAATTTGACCTTCCTTGGGTAAAGGATGAGGACATAAAGATAATGAAGAAGAGAAGAATAGAAGAGTTTTATACCAAAGGGACCAACCAAAAAAATGTTCAATTTTTTAAAAGTTCAAATTCTTTCAAGAATTTGGTAACTTTCACAATTCTCAGCTTTTATAATTTTTTCTACTTCATCTCTATTTCCCCAAGCATGTGAGTAATCATGTCTAAAAATGCTTAACTTCTTACTGGCTGTGTAATATTAGATAAGTCATTTAATCTTTTGATACCTCAGTTTCTTTATCCATAACTTGGAGATAAAATAATATTTATATATAGTGTTGTCAGGAACATTCAATAAAATAATTCAGAAAAAGGACTTAGAAATGAATCTGTTTTAAAGTCATATTTGAAAAAAAAATTAAGACTAATTAATAATAGTTAACTTTCTTCTTCCTCCAGACTTCTAGTTTTAAATACAAACAAATGAAGAGTTCAATGAGGTTAACCAGGAGAATCAGAAAAACTTAAAAATGGCAGCAGATTCAGCCACGAGAAACTGGGAAATGTGGGAGGTGGCAGTTTCAAAGTGGAAATGACTCAGGGCTGGTTCTCTGGATCTGCAAGAAGGAAGCAGGGAGAATGAGAAAGCTTCCTTCAGACAGAGATGAGATCCTTAAGTGTGACCCTCAACTCTGTTGCAAGATAACACAAGGCCTTAAATGTCCCCCCCACAGTGATACAAGTTCTTCAGATAAAGGCACTAGGTCATTCTCTCGTCAGAATGACCACCATCAAAACCACTAGAGAAGACTGGGTGCAGTGGCTCATGCCTGTAATCCTAGCACTTTAGGAGGGCGAAATGGGCAGATCACCTGAGGTCAGGAGTTCAAGACCAGCCTGACCAACATAGAGAAATCCCATTTCTATTAAAAATACAACATTAGTGGGGAGTGGTGGTTTACACCTGTCATCCCAGCTACTCAGGAGGCTGAGGCAGGAGAATCACTTGAACCTAGGAGGTGGAGGTTGTGGTGCGCCAAGATTGCACCATTGCACTCCAGCCTGGGCAACAAGAGCAAAACTCTGTCTCAAAAACAAACAAACAAACAAACAAACAAAATGAAACAAAAAAAACACCAAAGGATATTTTAAACAAAGTCCTTATGAACTTAATTGTCTATATTAAATATTCAACACATCTTTCTAAGAGGACATTCCACCTGTAAAGGGTAAACATATGATGGAAGCATTGCCTCCTGAGAGAGCACAGTGTTCTGATGAACAGACTAAAAGTAGAGGCGTGTCTTAGAAACATGCCCCTGATGGAACAGTAATGGCCCGTGAATGTGTGTTTCCACAGCCTGCACCTACACATCTACACACATGCCCATGCACACGCAGGAAGTGTTCATCTAAGACCGGACCTCTTAGAAGAGAGCTGGCATACATCCATGAAGGCATGGGCTTCCAGGCAAGTCATCTTCACTCACGAAGTTGAGTACCTTCATAGATATGAAATGTTCTCAGCCATCACAACCTAGCTACAACCAAGTTATAAGCTCTAAAAGCTTCTGCCTTAGGTTAATGTATCACAAAGGGTGATATCCCTCCTATCATGTTGTTGAAGATGTCAACATTTTAAGTAATATCCACGCTTGGCATGTCCCTTGCCACCTGACTATTCCTAGGATAAATCCTAACATCCCGCATATAGATGATGGGCTTCATAAGTAAAGAGTAATTCATTTTGGTAGCTCTAATAATGCGGAGATCAAGGCCATACAAAGTGAATGTTTGAAAGTAGGAGGGAGAGAAGGATGAAAGAAGGAGATAACAATTAGGGGAGGGAGTAGCCTGAATGCCTTGGTCCTAATAGTTGCAAATGTACAACCAGGCACATCTTCCCAATAAACTCACTTCTATTAATACCTGCTACAAAGCCAAGCCTAGGCCTGGCTACTGACATTAATCTCTTCAAGGTAAACAGAAATCATCCTTTATTGGGGCCATCTCAAAAGGTAATGAACTCTTTACCATGATAACAAATTCTCAGATCACTGAAAAATTAAAAACAAAAACCAAAAAACAGAATTCTAGAATCTGGTCAGAGGAGAACCAGCAGTAGAATTCAAAGTTCTAAAATAGAGGTACAGTGTTGTGTTCCACTTCGTACATGTCCCAGCGCAGAGATATCACCAGGCATTTCGTGGTTGCCCTACAAATAGTAGATGAATGAATCACAAAAATAAAATTAACTCAGCCTGGCCAACATGGTGAAACCCTGTCTCTACTAAAAATACAAAAAAAGAAAAAAAAATAGCTGGGCATGGTGGCGGGCACCTGTAATCCTAGCTACTGGGGAGGCTGAGGCAGGGGAATTGCTTGAACCTGAGAGGCAGAGGTTGCAGTGAACCAAGAACGTACCATTGCACTACAGCCTGGGAGACAAGAGTGAAACTCCATCTCAAAAAAAAAATTAACTTTTAGATTGGGGGAAACTATTGTTATTAAATGTTTTACTTGTGGGAAAAAATTTAAAGAGTTTAGTTATATTCTCCATGATTACAGTAAGAATGCAACTAGCTTGTCTCCAAGTGTCTACAGCATTATTCTGTCCCAATGTAAATGAATGAACGTTGTCACACCTGTAACTGATGTTGCAAGAACCAGAGAGTAAGTAAAGAAAAATCAGTGTGGAATGGGAGAGCAATGTGTCCTTGCTTACGCTCCCAAGATCAGATATACTTTGCATCTTCATAAAATCAGATCTTGGACTAGCTCTAATAAATATGAGCGAGTGCATGGTGTTGAACCCAAAGCTCTTATCCTTTCTCTAGCCTCGAATTTCCAATGCAACCTTTGGCACAACCCTTTACCACTTCCTACCTGTGGGATAGGAAGGGTGGGGATCAACAATCTCTTCAGTCTCTAATCCCTCCGACCACTTTAAAAAGTTGTTAATTCTACAGCATAACTCCATGTTTTTGTGTTCTGAAATCACCATTGACTGAGCTGCTGCAGAGACAACCAATCGTTACTCAGGACAAATATTTTGTCACATTGCACAGAAAAGACAGGAGGTAGTGATGTACTGTGAGTCTCTAAACTTTATCGTAAAGCAACCAGAAAGAAGGGGATATTTTGTAAATCTTGTCAGTGTAGTGTCTATGCCAGCAAGAACTTCTAAACAGAAGTGCTGTGAATTCAAGGCAAAAGATTTATGATGCTGATGGAGTGGTAGGTGGGAGAGATCCTTCTAGTAATCCAAAGTAAGGCAACATGGACTATAATTGGCATCTGAGGTTTTTTTGTTCTTTTTTCCCTGGGAGCTCTCTGCTCGGGCTTGATGCTGTTGTTTTCCCCGAGAGGGAATGCAGCTGTCGCTGTATGTCTGGGGGGTAGATATCCATCACCCGGAACGTATCACAAACTATTAATAATGCATCACTGCAAATCTACCTTGTCTCCATAAACACCCTGTCTCCAAGTACAGATAAAAGGTCCAACAAGCAGATGTTGAGATTTATTATCCCCACATTTCCCATTTCTCTAAGGATGGTGCCCAGTATCTAAATTCTCCTGTGGGTAGTGTGGGAACGGGAAGCTAATATTTACTGAGTAACTTCTGTGTGTCAGTTTCTTATGTGAATCATATTAGCAGCCCTCAGAAATAGGTTTCATGAACCCCATTTTGCAGATGAGGAAACTGAGGCATAGAGAGAAGTGACTTGCCTAACAATACTCAGCTTGCAAGTACCAGTGACATGATGAACCCTCCTCCAAGAGTCTTACTCTGGAAATCTTTCTTCATACTCTGTAGCAGATGACCATTAGATGGTTTGGGACTTTGCGTTTTTATCTTTCCTACTGTACCTACCATACTATAGGGTAGGTACTAAGACACGCTTAGCCAGATTGAATTTTTAAAAGGTGGACACCCAGAAAAAGGCCTACAGAGCTCCTATATGGAAATAAATTCCTACACATGAAGCAGGGGTAAGAACCTACAGGGCACAGAGCAAGTTCTCTAAGAGCTGATTGCTTCCTAAGACAACTTCGCCCTTGTTCTTCCTGATTCTTTGTCATATACACAGTGTCTGTGACTGGGTTGATAAAGAGTCAGCCCTTTTCTAACCCTTGATTACACAATATAGCCAGTTGCACTCATACTTGTCTGTTTTGATCTATATATGTCTCCCCTGCTTGGTCAGGGAGGGGCTGTTTCATGCGGTCCCTTGACCTTGTATGTTAGCCTTGTGTATGGGCAGTGGAAAAACAAACAGACCAACGCTGTTAACCCTCTGTGCTCTGTGCTTCTGCCCCTCCCTACCTACCACATTCTTAACTCCTTTTGAGGAGCGAACAGTGGAGCTACTTAACATTCAATGGGCCACAATTCCCTAATGCATGGGGCACACTGTGCTAAAAAGTTATGAACATCTAGTTATCAGTGCACTCTTCAGACCAGCCTGCTTCATCCATGCAGCTGATCTGGGAAGAGGGCCATTCAGGCCTCTATTAGAGATTTAAAGAAGAGAGATGAGGAAGACAGCCACAGCTCCACTACAGTCTCCTTAGTGCTATAAGGGAAGTTACAGAGTAATGCCTGAACTAAGAATATAATTGATACTATGTTTCCCCATAATTATGGCTTCAGTGTGGGTGTAGCCCCTTAAGTCCACAAATCCACAATGGAGGAGGGGATTTGGGCACCAAAATCCCACACAAATTTCTAGCCTCTCTCACTAAATTGTGTTTTTTTGTGAAGGCCAGGAAACTGTCAACATTTGTACCATAGCTATGTAGAGTGAGCTGGTAATTATTCTCAAATCATCCAAATTAGGTCACATTTTAATCTCTATTATACCAATGAGGAAACTGAGGCTTGCAAATAATTCAGGTAGCTTACCCAAGCTGTACAGCTGATCAAAGGCAAAATTGAGATTTAACAATGGCCTAGAGAAAAATGCATTTTTTGGTTTTGAGTTTCAGCTCTGGCTGTTTAGGAGAAAGCAACATATATCCTTAGCCCTCAAGGAAATAAAAAAAAAAAAAATGGAAACTTAAATTCCCCAGGTACCCAGGTGCCATTGAAGGAAATCATTCATCCATTTCCCTTTGAAACAGTTTCCAGAGATAGCCCAAATGTTGTGCAAGGGAGTTCTCGTAAAATTAGGCATTGCTCACCGGGGTCCATTTCTGCAGCTACAGGAGAATGAAAAACCCCAAGTAGTCATAAGAAAAATGAACAATTTTACTGACAAATTAAAGGTTTGAGAGGCAGCAGGAGAAACTGCTCAGCTGCAACTTCAGAGAAAACTGCACTGAACATTTCAAAGCCTCCACTTTAATTATGAAGGGAGAAGCTGTGGTCTGGGAAGTGGTCCCCAATGGGTGTGCACCCAGCATTAAATATGCCCTCTTGTACTCAGCAGGGTTTGAAGCTTTTTAAGGAGGAGCTGAATAGCAGAAGAGAGAGGGGTGGAAAAGAAAGAGAGAGAGAGCAAGAGGGAGAGAGGAGGGAAATGTTTGCTCTGTCAGAGAGAAGTCTTGCCTTGTTCATCATCAAATTGTACACCCTAAGAATGGGATTTTAGAGATTGCCAATTGCAAAGTGAAGACCAGAATTGGTGAGTAACTGGCCCAGGCTCCTCATCTTGGCGATAAAGCCTGGCATTCATTGAATAAATAAATAAGAAATTTTGATGAAGCACCTTAATATAAGTATAATGTGTGCTATAATGTCCATAATCACCATAGTCCATATTCTGTTAGCCACATTTTATAGAAAAACAAGACTGAAGCTTCAAGACTGAAGTTTAAGCATTCTATTCTACATTTTATAAATGGCAGAGCAATTGCTATCTTTTCCTATGTCCTCTGAACTCTTCAAAAGCCTCTAAGATGTATATGCCTCCAGGAAGTCTTCCTCATTGCCTTGGGTCAGGGTTCAGTGCCACCACCTCTGAGTTTCTAAGCCATGCTAGTACTTGCGACTTGTATTGTAACGGCCCGTTTACGTTCCTCTATCCCTGACTAGACATTGAGCTCCCTAAGCCAGGCAACTTGCTAGCTTCGTTTGTGATCTCACCCCAGCCCTGGACATAGTTCAGTTGATTGTATGAAAGTGAGATCTTGAACACTCTTGAATCTTCTTTTCCATCCTCGAGGACAGTAGTCGCTATTCAGATCTCCTTTCTCACACAAAGTCCAAGTTCTCAATCTTGATCTCCTTCCTCTTTCTTCCTCTTCACCATTCTCCCTCTCTCATTCCTCATAAAACTCTGCTGTCAGCTCCATTCAGGAGGAAAATTACTCAATACATGACATTACTCTAAGGCATAAGTAATAGAAGAGAGTACTATTCATTTTTTATCCCAGAGATGTCTGTAGTTTCAGCAACAGAATGTCATCTATTGAGATGCAAATGATAACAGCAGTGATGACAATAATAGTTAATATCCACTAAGAATTTACTATGTGCCCTCCTTTTGCAAGGATTTCCTCATCTAATTCTCACAACAATCATGAAATGCATGAAGTATCCTCATCCCTGTGTTATAAATTAAAGAACTAAGGCTCATAGAGGCCAAGTCCTCACTCAAGAACACACAGTCATAATTGGAATGTAGCTATGTCTAATTTCAAAGGCAATCAAGTTTCTTACATCAGCAGACTTAAAAAACATGTTAAATATAAGGAACAGCAGAAATGGTCATATATTGACTGTCTATTATGCACAGGCACTATTATACACTCCATGTATGATAAGTCATTTACTGAGTTAATGCACCCAGAAATAAAGTTAGTACCTTTGTGTGGATTGATATAAATGGGAGTTATGGAGCTAAATTGATTTAGAGAGGTTACGACAGGCAGCTGAACCAAATGACCTCTTGAGTTTCATTCCACGATTCACAGACACTATTCCAAAGATATATGAGGCCACATGACAAACCAGCAAGGAAAATATACAGGTCTTTAAGCGTCATTTTATCACATAGTGAAGGCAGGGACTTCTCTATCTTTGCCTTGGAGTTGTTCCCATGGGGCTCCATGGTGTGACAAATTGGGTACGTGGCACCTCCTATAGGAAGGCCCTGCTCCCGGTGGCTGCTGGGCCACGTCTTAACACAATCTCTGGCTTCAGGGTGGAATGGCAATTATTTAAAATTGGCTCAGGTCTGCATACTCCACTGGATTCTTTTTTATCCCACTTTAAGTCTTTCCCTTGGGACAGCTTAAACAGCTCTATCTTTTTAATGACAAACTGTCCATCGATAGGACTGGAAATGAAATCAAGCTTTTGCTTAGCAACTAGTCCGTTTATTTATTTTCCAAGTTCATGAGTTTATATGCATGCTGCTTTTAATGGGCAGTGCATAAAAATGCCTCTTTTTATTTTCTTCTCATTTACATTGTTGCCGATAATGGCTATTATCAAGCCATTAGAAGCAAGAAAGTACTGCTTTTGCCTTCCAAGATGGGCTGCAACTGTGTATGCGCTCTCAATGCAGATTGGCCAATATGTTAAACTTTCTTTTTTTCATCTTCATCTGATACAGATAGCTTTATGTCAGCAATATAATTTTCCTCTTGATGCATGGAATTATATAACTAAATATGTATATATGTAAAAGTATATATGAACATACACTTACACATATAAACACAAAGTAAATACCGACATCATATATGTATATACACAGACGCACAGACACAGACACACATAGACACACACACACAGAAAGAACTCTCCTTTTTCAACTAAAATGAAATTCTATGGCAGAAAAGTAAAATAAATTCTACGCCGCATGAGATTCTAAGACTTTGTTATATAAATCTATGACACCACGGTCTGTTTTAAACAAAAGAAAGGATGGACTCAGTCCACATATAGCCCATTGAAGTTTTCATAGTTAACTAAAGTCATTTTTAGGTTGTGTCTGAGAGGCACAGCCATATGGATAAAAACAAAGGAATGTCATTCTTTATTCAGATGTTCCCAAATGTCTACTTACTGTACACTGGCAAAATCATCAAATTCAAGAATTGACATTTTTTAAAAATGCATCCATTCTTTTGGAGTGATTAGATTATTTCACTAGGGGAGAAGAGGGGGTTCAGTTTTGTTTACTGTAGCATTTTAGGTCAGATGGGCAAAGTGAAGATAAACAGCATTTGTTGAGTATCATTATATTCTTGGTCTTTTAGTAAACACTATTTGACGTTGTCATCTATGAGGAAGGTCGTGCTTTAACTTCACATTATTTCTGCGAAGTATTATCTACATTTTATTGTTGATCGAGCTGGGACAGAGATCGTTGGCAGCTAGAAAAGATCAGATTGACAAAAACACAGTGAAGGAAGGCCCAGGTATTTGGTAGTTACAGAAACGTTAAGCCTGGTTCTGTGATTGATATCAAGACCTGGAGTGACAACATGTAGTAAAGCAATGGTTCTCCACTGAGGGATTTTGCCCACCAGGGGACAATCGTTATGTCTGGAGACATTTTTGGTTGTCACATTAAAGGTGGAGGTGCTATTGGCATACAGTAGGCAGAAGTGGGGGTGCTGCAAAACATTCTAAATGTACAGGACTGCTTCCCACGATAAAGAAATACGAGGTCTAAAATGTCAGTACTGCAGAGGTGGAGGAAGCCCCCCTCTTCCATCTAGGACTCCAAGTGTTCTTCTGTATTTTGTAGTCCTGGCCACTTTTATGCATCAATTCTAACCAAGATCTGGAAAACAAATGTGACATTAGCATGTGTCTTAGGACAAAGCGTAAGGTAGAGGAACGAAATGCCAACCCTGACTCTACTACCTATAACTTACGCATCTAGGGGGAGTGACTTACCCTCTTGGTGACTCAGTTTCTTTGTCTGCAAGTTTAAGAAAATACTAGTACACACCTCATCAGGTTGATGTAAGAATTGGATGAGATAATGCATATAAAGAGTTAATGAGACAGGGTGCAGAGTAAATGTTTAACCGCTTAGTTGTTATTTTTATTTTAATTGCTGTTATTTTAACTTTTTGGTATTTGCTATGACCATTTTCTGGAGAGCACTCAGTTTTTAATACTGTATTTTCCTTTTTGAATTAGGAATTGTTATTTTTATAGACCAGTTTTCAGTTCACAGCAAAATTGAGTGAAAAGTATAAGGAGTTCCTACACTACTCTTGTCCCCTACAAATGCACAACCTCCTCCACTATTGGTATCCTGCACCACAATGGCACATTTTTTTTACAATTGATGAACCTATATTAACACATTATTATCACCCAAAGTCCACAGCACACTCTTGGTGAGGTACATTCTATGGCTTTGAACAGATACACAGTGACATGTATTATCATGTACTATTATATATAATAGTATCATACAGAATAGTTTCACTGCACTACAAATCCTCTGTGCTCTGTTCCACCCAAATCTCACCTTGAATTGTAGCTCCCATAATCCCCACCTGTCATAAGAGGAACTCAGTGGGAGGTAATTGAACCATAGGAGCAGGTTTTTCCTGTGCTGTTCTTGTGATAGTGAATATGTCACACGAGATCTGACGGTTTTATAAATGAGAGTTTCCCTGCACATGCTCTGTTGCTTGCCACCATGTAAGATGTGACTTTGCTCCTCCTTCTCCTTCCACCATGATTGTGAGGCCTCCCTAGCCATGTGGAATTGTGAGTCAATTCAACCTCTTTTTCTTTACAAATTACCCAGTCTCAGGTATTTCTTCATAGCAGTGTGAAAATGGACTAACACACCCTTCCTTCCCTGCTAACTCCTGGCAATCACTGAACTTTTTACTGTCTCCACAGTTTTGTCTTTTATAGAATGTCATATACTTGGGATCATATAGTATGTAGCCTTTACAGATTAGCTTCTTTCATTTAGTAATATGCATTTAAGTTTCCTCCCTCTTTTCTTATAGCTTGACAGCTCATTTCTCTTTAGCCAAATATTTCATTGGTTGGGTATACCTCAGTTTATTTATCTGTTCATCCACTGAAGCATATCTCAGTTGCTTCCATATTTTGAGTGTTGTCGATATGCCATAAAGTTTCACAGGTAGGGATTCAACCAACCTTGGATTGAAACCTGCAGATACAGAGAGCCAACTATACTATACCATTTTATATAAGGAATATGAGCATCTTTGGATTTTGATATCTGTGGATGGCCCTGAAACTAATCCTTTATGCATATCTATTTTGTTTGATTGATATCTAAGTACATAATTTTGAGGGGCACTAATATAAATGGCAATGTGTTTTTAATTTCAAATTTCACTTGTTTGTTGCAGAAGTTTGAGAAAGCAAATGGATTTATATATTAATCTTGTATTCTGTAAATTTTCCATAATTTTTTTATTAGTTCCAAGAGGTTTTCTGTTGATTATTTTGGATTTTCTATTTAGATGATCATGTCATCTGTGAACAAAGGCAGTTTTATTTCTTCCTTCCTGATATTAATAACCTTTTATTTCCTTTTCTTCTCTTATTGGATTTGCTAAGACTTCCTGTATAATGTTAAAAAGGAGTGGTAAGAGGAAACATCCTTGTCTTGTTCCTGATTTTAGCAGGAAAGCTTGAAGTTTCTTAATGTTAAGTGTAATGTTGATGTAATGTTTTACTAACGTTGTTTATTAAGCTTAAAAAGTTCCCTTCTATCCTTATTTAGCATATATATAATATATATATTTATATATTATTGTGTATTTTATATTATATATAGATATTATCATGACTGGGTGTTGAATTCTGTCAAATGCTTTTTCTACATCTATTGATATGATTATGTGATTTTTCTTCTTTAGCTTGTTTATTTGACAGATTACATTTATTAATTTTCAAATGTGAAACCAGCCTTGTATATCTGGAATAAATCCCCTTGGTTATGATTATAATTCTCTTTTTATTTATTTATTTATTTATTTATTTATTTATTTTTTGAGACGGAGTCTCGCTCTGTCGCCCAGGCTGGAGTGCAGTGGCCGGACCTCAGCTCACTGCAAGCTCCGCCTCCTGGGTTTACGCCATTCTTCTGCCTCAGCCTCCCGAGTGGCTGTGACTACAGGCGCCTGCCACCTTGCCCGGATAGTTTTTTGTATTTTTTTAGTAGAGACGGGGTTTCACCATGTTAGCCAGGATGGTCTCGATCTCCTGACCTCGTGATCCGCCCGTCTCGGCCTCCCAAAGTGCTGGGATTACAGGCTTGAGCCACCGCGCCCGGCCCAATTCTCTTTTTAAAAACCATTGTTGGGTTTGATTTGTTACTATTTTAATGAGAATTTTTTATCTGTGTTGATGATAAACATTGGTCCATAGTTTTCTTTTCTTGTAGTGTCCGGTGCTGACCCCATTAAATGAGTTAAGAGGTATTATCTCTGCTTTAATCTTCTGAAAGAGATTATAGAGAATTTGTATAATTTCTTCCTTCCATGTTTGGCAGAATTCACCAGTGAACCCATCTACAGCTGATGCTTTCTGTTTTGGAAGGTTATCAATTATTGATTCAATTTCTTTAGTAGATACAAGCCTATTTATATATTTATTCTTTTTACATGAGTTTTGACAGATTGCATATTTTAAGAAATTGATCCATTTTATCCAGGTTGTAAAATTTGTGGGCGCAAAGTTGTTTATAATATTCTTTTATTATCCTTTTCAATTCCATGGGCTGTATAGTATGTATCTTCTCTCCTTTCTAATATTAGTGATTTGTTTCTTGTCCCTTTTTTTCTTAGCCTGGTTAGAGGTTTCCCAATTTTACTAAAATTTTGTAAGGTCTTTTTCAGTTTTGTTGATTTCCTCTATTAATTTCCCATTTTCAGTTAAGTTAATTTCTCCTGTAATTCTGATTCTTTCTTTTCTTCTGTTTACTTTGGATTCAATTTTTTCTTCTTCTTTTAGTTTTTTAAGATGGATGCTTAGATTGTTGATTTTGAATCTTCCTTAGTTTCTAATATATACATTCAGCACTATAAATTTCACCCTAAGTACTATTTTTGCTGAATCTACAAATTTTGATAAGTTGTATTTTCACTTTTATTTAATTCAAAATATTCTAACATTTCTCTTGAGATTTTTTCTTTGACCCATTTGTTATCTAGAAGTGTGTTGTTTAATCTTCAAGAACTTTGGTATTTTCCAGCTATCTTTTCATTATTGATGTCTAGTTTAATTCCATTGTGGCTTGAGAGCAGATATTGCATGGCAGCTATTCTTCTACATTTATTAAGACATGTTCTATGGAACAGAATTCAGTCTACATTGGCGAATGCTCTATATAAGCATGAAAAGAACGTGTGATATGCTGTTGTTGGATGAAGTAGTCTATAGATGTCAATTATAGTCAGTTGATTGATACTGCTGTTGAAAATACTTACTGATTTTCTACTAGCTGTATCTGTCCATTTCTAATAGAGGAGTGTTAAAGTCTCCTGTTATAATAGTGGATTCATCTATTTCTCTTTGAGTCCTATTAGCTTTTGCCTCATATATTTTGATATTGGTTGTTAGGCATATATACAATAAGGGTTATTATATCTTCTTGGAGTATTGGCCTCTTTATTATTGTGTAATACTATTTTTTATCCCTGATAATTTTTCATGCTTTGAGGTTTTCGCTGTCTGAAAGTGATATAGTTACTTCCATTTTCTTTAGGTTAGTGTTATTAATAGCATGGCATACCTTTCTTCCATCTTTAACTTTTAATCTATATGTCTTTTGTATTTAAAGTAGATTCTTTTAGACATATAGGTTGGGTTTTTATTTTTTAACCACTCTGGCAATATCTATCTTGTAACTGATGCATTTAAAGCATTGATGTTTAACTTGATTACCAATATAGTTGTATTAATATTTACCATATCTGTTACTGTTTTATATTTGCTGTCCTGTTCTTCTTTTTTGTAGACTCCCACACTTTAACTGCTATTTATGATTTCAAATGAGATTTTATAATTCAATTTTTCTCCTTTTTAGCATATCAATTGTGCTACTCTTCTCACTTTTTAAAGTGATTTCCCTAGAGTTTGAAACATACATTTAGAACTAATTCAAGTCCACTTTCAAATAACACTATACTACTTCACAGATTGTCCAAGTACCTCATAATTACAAAATGTCACTAATATTTCCCTTGTGTTCCTTGTATCATCGCTGTCACTCACGTTACTTATATGTAAGTGTAAATATATGTTTATATATTTGATATATATTTGAATACATTGTTGTGATTATTATTTTGAAAAACTATTATCTATCACATCAATTAAGGATGTGTTTGTTTTCCTTGAAATTTATTTATTTATTTTAATTTTTAAACTTTTATTTTAGGTTCAAGGATACATGTGCAGATTTGTTATATAGATAAACTCATGTCACGGGAGTTTGTTGTACAGATTATTTTATTACCCAGATACCAAGCCTAGTACCCAATATTTACTTTTTCTGATTCTCTCTCTCCTCCCATCATCTACCATCAAGTAGGTCCATGTGTCTGTTGTTCTCCCCTATGTTTCCATGTGTTCTCATCATTTAGCTCTCAATTATAAATGAGAACATGGGGTATTTGGTTTTCTATTCACACATTAGTTTACTGAAGATAATAGCTTCCAGCTCTATCCATGTTCCCACAAAAGATCCATCAGAGAAATGCAAATCAAAACCACAATGAGATACCATCTCACACCTGTTAGAATGGCCATCATTAAAAAATCAGGAAACAACAGGTGTTGGAGAGGATGTGGAGAAATAGGAACACTTTTACACTGTTGGTGGGATTGTAAACTAGTTCAACCATTATGGAAAACAGTATGGCGATTCCTCAAGGATCTAGAACTAGATGTACCATATGACCCAGCCATCCCACTACTGGGTATATACCCAAAGGATTATAAATTATTCTACTACAAAGACACATGCACGCGTATGTTTATTGCGGCACTATTCACAATAGCAAAGACTTGGAATCAACCCAAATGTCCATCTGTGACAGACTGGATTAAGAAAATGTGGCACATATACACCATGGAATACTATGCAGCCATAAAAAAGGATGAGTTTGCGTCCTTTGTAGGGACATGGATGCAGCTGGAAACCATCATTCTTAGCAAACTATCACAAGAAGAGAAAACCAAACACCGCATGTTCTCACTCATAGGTGGGAACTGAACAATGAGATCACTTGGACTCGGGAAGGGGAACATCACACACTGGGCTTATCATGGGGAGGGGGGAGGGGGGAGGGATTGCATTGGGGAGTTATACCTGATATAAATGATGAATTGATGGGTGCTGACGAGTTGATGGGTGCAGCACACCAACATGGCACAAGTATACATATGTAACAAACCTGCACGTTATGCACATGTACCCTAGAACTTAAAGTATAATAAAAAAAAAAAAGATATGATCGCATTATTTTTTATGTCTGCATAGTATTCCACAGTGTGTAGGTAACAATTCTTTACCCAATTTGTCATTGATGGGCATTTAGGTTGATTCCATGTATTTATTATAGTGAATAGTGCTGCAATGACCATTCACACGCATGTGTCTTTATGGTAGAATGATTTCTATTCGTTTGCGTATATACACAGTAATGGGATTGCTGGGTCAAATGGTAGTTCTGTCTAACTCTTCAACAAATCACCACACTGCTTTCCACAATTATTGAACTAATTTACACTCCCACCAACTGTATGTAAGCAATTGCCTTTTCTCTGCAACCTTGCTAGCCTCTGTTATTTTTTGGCTTTTTAATAATAACCTTTCTGACTGGTGTGAGATGATATCTCATTGTGGTTTTGATTTGCATTTCCCTAATGATCAGGGATATTGAGGGTTTTTTTCATATGCTTGTTGACAGGATGCATGTCTTTTTTTGAAAAAAGTCTACTCATTTCTTTTGCCCACTTTTTAAGGGGTTGTTTGTTTTTATCTTGTAAGTTTAAATTCTTTACAGATGCTGGATATTAGACCTGTTTCAGATGTATAGTTTGCAAATATTTTCTCCCATGGAATAAGAATGCTTTTTATCTTACCTTCACTTAATCGTTCTTTGATGCTCTTCTTTTCTTTATGTAAATGCTAGTTTCTTACCTATATCATTTTTCGTCTCTCTGAAAAAATGTTAATATTTCCTGCAAGGCATGACTACTGGCAACAAATCTCCTCCATTCTTGTTTATCTGAGAAAGTCCTTATTACTTCTTCATTTTTGAAGAATAATTTCATACAGTGGAGAATTCTTACTTGCTTTTTATTTCCTCGTAATGCTTCAAGTATTCCACTCTATTTCTGTTTGCATAATTTCAGAGGAGAAATTTAATATAATTCTTATCTTTTCTTCTCTATAGAGAAAGTTTTTTCTCAATTTTTTCAAGTTTTTTTTTTTTTTGAATTTTTGATTTTCTGATGCTTGAATATGATGTACCCAGGTGTAGTTTTTTTGGTATTTATCCTGATTGATGTTTTCTGAGCTTTCACCTGTGGTTTGATTTCTGATGTTAATTTGAGAAAATTCTTAGCCATTATTGGTTCAAATATTGCTTTTGTTCCTTTCTCTTTTTCTTCTCCTTTTGGCATTCTTATTATGTGTGTGTTGCTCTTTTTGAGTTGTCCCGCAGATTTTAGAATATTGCTCCGTTTTTATCAGGCGTTTTTTTCTTTTTTGTTTTTTCTTCTTTCTTCTCAGTTTGGAAATTTCTATTGTCATCTCCTCAAGCTCAGATTCTTTCCTCAGCCATGGCCAGTCTACTAATGAGCCCTCCAAAGTCATTCTCTGTGTGTGTGTGTGTGTTTATGTCTAGCAAGTTTCTTAAATTTTTTCTTAGAGTTTCTACCTCTATGTTTTCATGTCCTTGCATAGGATCTACTTTTCCACTAGAGCCCTGAGAGAATTATTTTAAACTCCTGGTCTGATAATTCCAACATCCCTGCCATATCTGACTTTACTCCTATGCTTGTTCAGTCTCTTCAAACTGTGTTTTTTGTATGCTTTAAAATTGTTTGTTGATAGCTGTATTTGATGCACTGGGTAAAAAGAAGCTGCTGTAACTAGGCCCTTTTAATGTTGTGGTATCATATGGAGGGAGAGACAACATTCAATAGTCTTATTACTAGGTCTCAGCATTTTAGCAAGCGTGGACCTCTGAGCTGTGAACCTTAAAATATTTCTCAGTGTTTTTCTCTCCCTGGGACAGGATGACTAGAGTGAACTGGAGTTGGGTATTTTCCTTCCCCTATGGAAGTTAGGATCTGATAAAACTACAGCAGATTAGGTTCTGTTTAAGTAGTTTTTCCCGAGAACAGACCTTGTTAAGTAGAACAGAATGTTCTGGCACATTTTAAGATGTCTTCCTTACCTTTCTAGCAGCACGAAGGGATTTTTTTATTTTTATTTTTATTTTTTTTTTCTATCTTCACTGTGAGGACTTGGTAGAGCTCTTGGAAGTAAAACTGAGAAAAGTGTGAAGACCTTTTTATGACTTGGTAACCCTGGAGTTTTTGACCTTTGAACTCGGGCACACTGAGCCTTCAGCAATTCATTAGTTACACTGTAGGTTTTCCTACACTGACACTGGCTCCTCCGGAGATTTCTGCTCATAAGTTTCTGTTCCTGTAAGTTGTGATTCTCTGTATCCACCTGCATCTTCAATTTTGGGGGCAGCAGTTTGCCCTGTGACCTCACTTCTTTGATGGGTATTAGAGGAGTTGTTGATTTTTTAGTTTCTTCAGCTTTTTACCTGTTGTGAGGACAGAGCAAAGACTTCTAAGCTCCTTGCATGCCATACTGGAAACCAGCTATCTTTTCTTTTTTAAGAAAGCTTTTATCTCAAGGCTAGGTAGACTTGCTTTCACTCACATTTGATTATAGACTGCAGCAGAATCAGAATGAGGGGGAGAGGGCAGATTTGCAGAATGGAGCTGTAGGCTATTTTTAAGCAACATGCTTTTCTGTGAACACTTCCACAAACTCTTTCAGTATGATATTCTCTGTTTTACCTACATCTCTAGAGCACCTTGAAAGTTCCAGTTTCCTCTACACGTAAGAGCAGCATCTCCACAGCTAGGACTCATCGAGCATGTGGGATCAGAGCTTTGCCTTTCTCCCCTACCTGTTCTTACTCAGCTATAGAGAGCATCAGGCAGCCCTGGGAGCTCACTGCAAAAGTCTTGGGTGTCTTGAAATCACTGTCATTCAGCATGAGAAAGACTGGAGCAGAGAGGAAAGGAGTGAGAATGGAGGAAGGGAGACAAAAAGCAGGAAACAGGTATTATTAAACTTAGCTGGTTCCAGAAAACTGCCTAACGCTACACTGCCAATCTGTGAGGAAGTCAGCCTTCAAACTCCGGAAATCTCTTTCTCTCAAGCACCTTGCTTTTCTTCCTCAGAGTCAAAGGAATCCCCTGACTAGAGAAGCTATAAACAGGACCTTGAACCCAGGTACTTATAAGAAAGGCAGAGAGAGGCAATCTTGTTATTGATAAGACATTGTAAAGAATGAAATGGAATGTGCTCTTTACTGCTTCCCAGAGAAAACAAGGAAATAAGAAATCTCCACCAAACTAATCCCCTAGAAAACAAACTTTCTGCTGAAAGATGAGAGAAATTTCTTGTGTTGGAAATCCTGATAGCTGTCTGCCTTCTGCCCTATAATTGGCTGGCAACACCCCTGAGTAGGCATGGTCCATAGCCTCCTTTGCCATTTGGGAGATGCCACTCTCTTTTGGGCCCTCATGAATCACTGAACAATTCCTTAAGCAAATTGTCATTCTAATCAGAGTACATCAGTCCTACAAAAAGTAAGTATTATCAACCCTGAGGCCAGGTGCGGTGGCTCACGCCTGTAATCCCAGCACTTTGGGAGGCAGAGCTGAGCGGATCACAAGGTCAGGAGTTCAAGACCAACCCTGACCAACATGGTGAAACACCGTGTCTACTAAAAATACAAAAATTAACTGGACGTGGTGGCAGGAGCCTGTAATCCCAGCTACTCGGGAGGCTGAGGCAGGAGAATTGCTTGAACTTGGGAGGTGGAGGTTGCAGTGAGCCGAGATCATGCCACTGCACTCCAACCTGAGTGATGGTGTGAGATTCTATCTCAAAAAAATCCCTGAAGGATGATTGAAGGTTATGGATGATATTCATAGAAAGTGGTACAATTCTTCATCATCATTGTCTCATCAGCACCATGACCATTACAATCATTATCCTTATACTCTTCATCACAACCAACATCACCACCACCACCATTATCACCATTTTCATCACCACCACCATCATCACCACCATTACTACCATTATCATCACCGTCACTATCACCAACATCATTATCTTCACCACCACCACCACCATCATCATCATCACCACCACCATCACCATTTTCATCACCACCCACCATCATCACCACCATTACTACCATTATCATCACCATCACCAACATCATTATCATCACCACCACCACTACCATCATCATCATCACCACCACCATCACCATTTTCATCACCACCACATCATCACCACCATTACTACCATTATCATCACCGTCACCATCACCAACATCATTATCATCACCACCACCACCATCACCATCACCACCACCATCACCATTTTCATCACCACCACCCACGATTATCATCACCACTACCACCACCGTCATTATCACTATGCATTAGAGCCTGGTTTTATATTAAATATTTCATTTAGTTTCTACCGCATGAGGCAGATAGGTGTTATTACATAATGTTCCTTTCTTCATTGTTGAGAAAATTCAGGCTCAACTGAGTGAAATAGCTTATACAGGATCATACTTGGCAGGACTTTCTTCAGTATACAACCCTTGTTGACAACTTGCCCATTCTTTTAGGCCTAATGCAAATGTTCTGTTTTTCACTAAGTACCCTAAATCCTCACTATTGGTGCATCTGTTGTGACAGCTTATTCTAAATTGCATTGTGCGTGTTGGTATAAGTTAATTGGACATTACATCTAACCAACAAATGAGAGGGTGGTAGACTCTTATTTTTCAGCACATAGTCAGCACTTAATATATTAAATAGTTGCAGTATCCATGGCCTTGGGATAAGTTTTACAAGATTGTCTATCTTTTTCTGGATCCAAATTAAAGCAGTAAAATATACATTTATCTATCTAATAAGGTTGTAATTGAAATACTCTCAGCTTGAAAAACACAAGATAAGGAGAAAAAAATGTGTTTAACTCCAAGGCTGACCAAATTAGATGTTTTCTGGGAGAAAAAAAAACAAAAAACAAAAAGAACAAAACTTCCCAGTAGAGATAGAACTTTTGATTTAGCCTTCATAGGAGCCTTGGGCATAGGGCCAGACCACTCTGGCCTACCCTTCACCATGAGCTATCAGTCCCTTGCAAGGTTAGAACTCTCACAAGGTTATGGCTAATTCACTTGTTTACCGGACAGTCAGTGAGCTCTTCAATAGCAGAGACTTTTACTCATTTACATCTCTGATTCCCTATCCAAGCACAAAGCCAAGGATACAATCAGCACTTTGTACAAATTTTTGGGTGAATGAATGAATTTGTTTTCTTTGTTTATCAGTTTTACAAACTATAACATTTGAGGAGGCATGCTAGGTGAGCCCTCAGGGAACACTAGTTCTCACATGGTAAAAGGTTATGGGAATATTAGGTCTGGTCTAGTGTAGTGATGGCCGAGGTAGGCTTTTTTTTCCTTTGCAGTTTCAGAGAAGATAAAAAAGATTTAATCAGGTAGACAGAGCCATTAATTTGGCATTACCTCTGCAAGTGAAATGCATGACTACTACAAGTGAAATGCATGACTACTGACTAGGAAAAAGCCCAGAGGATGCTCCACTCTCCTTTTTCATTTTCTGAACTTCTGAGGTTACAGATCAAGGTTAATGGCACAAATCACCACTTCAACACCCATCCACCTGCCCCCCTTCCCCCATTGCATTCCTGCTGCAGAGAAGGAGGAGGAAGAGAGAGAGGAGGAAGAAAGCTTCCACGGGGCGTTAGGTTTGAGTGTGAGAATAGTCAAGACAAAGCAGGGGAGGACTGGAGATGAAGACACCCTTCCCTCTACTCAAGGCACAGACAAGACAGAGAATTAGGTAACCATGGGGATCCAGAGAGTAACTAATTCAACCGGACCCTCAGGTTAGTCGAAGATGTGAGCCTCTCAAGATCAGGTCATCACTGGCTTCATGAGGAAAGGCTCAGCCACAAACAATGGGATATTTGATTGGTGAAGAAAGATCTTGCAGCATCTAAAAGACTGTTGATCTGAACAAACATAGATCAGAAAATACCAGCACACCTTTTCTCCACACTGAGTGCCTTTGAACGACACTTGGGAGAATTGCGTAGAACAAAATTATGGCAGTATTCTTTAGGGGAAACTTCTCAGTACTTTATGGCCCAAACCAGAGGACTGAACTTTCTCTTTTTTTATGTAGAGAAGCCAAGATAGATGGCCCAGGAGTTTATAGAATATTCAGATACGTTGTTATTGTCTCTTACCTGACTACTTAATCACTTCGTAAGTGGACTTCCAGCTTCTATTCTTATCTCTTTCCAACTTATTCTCTTCACATCCAACAGAGAGGCTTTAGAAATTCAAGACTGACTATATCATTCTTCAGGTAAAACACTTCAGTGCCTTTGTGGTGCTTTTAGAGTAAGTAACAAAATATTAATATTTTTAGCAGGGTCCTGTGCGACCTGACCACTGCCCAGGTCTACATGTTCTCGTGCAACTCTGTCTCCATCTGTGTGTCTCAGCGACATCAGCCTCCTTTTACCGCCACAAATTCCATGGAAACCTATCCCTTTATGTACCTACTCTTGACATATATCTCATCTCTCCCATAGCCCTCAGATCTGCCTTCATATCCCCAGGAACACTTCCTCTGAGGAATCAGCCTAGATCAAGGCTCCCTATCATATATCCTCAAAGTACTGTGCACTTTTCCTTCATATCACTGGAACTCAGATTAGTCAATATAATATTTTGTGTGTGTGTGTGTATGTACATATATGCCTATATGTACATATATATGGAGATACAAAGTAAATATATATATAGGTTGCATATACATACATATGCAAGGAAAACCCAAGCCTATCTATAGTCTGGGTTCTCCTTGGGCATATCAAATTGCCTGCAACACAGTAAGTACACAATGAATATTTTTTGAATGAAAGTTGTGGAATGTTATCTCAAAAACAAAAACAAAAAAAATACCAGGCATGGTAGCTCATGTCTATAATCCCAGTACTTTAGGAGGCCAAGGCAGCAGGCTCTCTTGAGGCCAGGAGTTTGAGACCAGCAGGGACAATGTAGCAAGGCCCAACATTTACATTTTTTAAAATTAGCTGTGCATAGTGGTGCTGTAATCCCAGCTACTTTGGAGACTGAGGCAGAAGGATCCCTTGAGCCCCGGAGTTCAATGCTGCAGTGAGCTATGATCTTGCCACTGCACTCCAGCCTAGGTGAGAGTGAAGTGGCAAGAGTGAGACTCTGTCTCTAAAAACAAAACAAAACAAAATAGGAATTAAGGTAAACAGTGAGGCTAATTCAGGAATTAGCATGTTAGTGGCCCAAGTTATTCAACTAAGAAAAAAATTTTGATTTCTATTTCTATATGTGTATGTGTGCATGTGTGTATACACATATACCCTTCTGATTCTGTCTTGGTAGTCAAGTATAATATATCCAAAGCAACTGTGAAAATTGTATTAATCCCAACTTAAATAAATGAGAAAGAGCCCTATATTTGAAATTAGGAGGCAGGGATTTAGATTCTGGCCCCAAAGTATTTACTTGTGTTACCTGAGTTTATTATCTCAACTCTCTGAATTCCCTTTTTTCATGTATGATTAATGATATATTTATTCATTCAATAATGTTAGGAAGTCCTACTGTGTGCAAAGCTGGCCTAGATATTTAGTGATCGCAGAAAGCAAGAGCTCCATTTCAGCACGTAGGAATCTTCCAGTTTAACAGGAGACAGGTGTATAAATAAATCTTTACAGCAACAAGGTAAATGCCATTTTCAAGACTTGGACAAAGATTACAGGAGCAAGGGAAGGAAAGAACTTCAGGATGCTGTTTAGAAGTGTCAGGGATAGCTCTCCTGAGAAGACTGTTGTGAGAATTAAGTTAAAGAATGAACTCACCTACCACATAAAGAACAGTAATGGGCACCAGCCCTGGGACCAGAAAGTACTTAGTGGAAATCCTATTCCACTACTCATGCACTGAGTGCTGGATTTCTACCCAAGCCCTCTAGGGCCATTTTCCTCATCCACAAAATAGAAGTAATAACCTCTCCCTTGCCATTTTGGGATGGAATTAGAGATATATGCAAAATGCTTCTTACCAGAAGATCCATCTCACAGTAGGCACTCAGAAATTGGTAGCTGGAAGGATTCTTTTTCCGATATTTCTTACTATTTCTTTTCTTTCTTTTTTTTTTTAGACAGAATTTCACTCTTGTTGCCCAAATTTGAGTTCAGTGGCATGATCTTGGCTCACTGAAACCTCTACCTCTTGGGCTCAAGCAATTCTTTGCCTCAGCCTCCCGAGTTGCTGGGATTACAGGTGACCGCCACCACACCTGGCTAATTTTTGTATTTTTAGTAGATGTGAGGTTTCTCCGTGTTGATCAGGCTGGTCTCAAACTCCTGACCTCAAATGATCCGCCAATCTCAGCCACAGTGCTGGGATTACAGGTAAGAGCCACCGTGCTCGGCCTGTTTCTTACTATTTCTAAGTGACCTCATGAGGTGTGGATTTGGTCTGGCAGATGCTCCTATATTAAAAACTTCAACCATCTATCAATTTTCACGCCTTGTTTAAGGCTCATCTCAGACATCTGCCCCTTTAAGACACTTTCTCTCATCCCTCACGTCAGATTAGACCCTTTCAATTCCGTAATGTTTCTGTGTCATTTGTAACCATCACATCAAATGAGAAAAACTCATAGGGTGGACTACCTTTCTCTCATGTCTCCAAAGCTGCCCCTGTAGTGCAAGGTCTTTCCCTGCTACCAAATATGGCAAGCACTTGAACCCTATGCCTCACTCTCAGTCCCTGTGAACAGTTCTCAGGTCAATTCACCAAAAGCAATCTCTCTTCAGAAAGTGTAATATCTAATCCCATGGAAAGGTCAAACTTCAATATTCTTTTTAGTCTGAGATTTCTCTCCCTCCCCAGTTGTGCCCCAGTGCAGACATGAAAACTGCAGTTTCAGGAGGAGAGCCTGTGTGTGGACAGCTTCTTCCCTTCCTTCTCCCCCAGTGCTTTGACATCTTTTTATTTCATTTACTGAGGTTCTGAGTCTCATCAGCATGGGATCATGAGAAGAAGCACAGGGAAGTTGTTATGTGGCTGGTAGTCACGTAGCAGTGTGGCATAGGGGATGTGCTATTTAGAACTGACTTTCTCCAAATCATTTGTTTGTTTCTTTAAAGACTCCTCAGCCTCCTCTTACCCACTGTTTTTTTCCCAGGAAGACGGTATCTCTGTTTTCGTTGGACAATGACTTGTTCTTTAGTCACCAGATACCTAGATTCTCAGCTGGGACCTGTTCGACCCTCTAGGCAGCCCTATTTGGAAGCAGTCCAATAAGATGCCCTGCCAATCTCTTTTCCTCTTCTTGTGTGTGTGTGTGTGGTGGTGCAGAGGAGCAGTATTGCTCTTCTGAATCATGGTAAGCACTCATACACCATTTGCAGGGTCAACTTTAGGAGTGGAGGCCTCCCAACATGACATTCTCACCTTTGCTCCACTATAAAAGTTTCTAGCATGTATTTTTCTTGTTGTAATGTTTGTTGTTGAGGCAGGTGTCAGACACCAGTCTGCTGTGCCACCAACATTTCAAGAGACATACATTGAATTTTCAGAGTAGTACTTCCAAGGCCACCTGTGGAAGTTTGAAAGAAGGAATTACCCTCTTCCCCTCTCCATTGTGGAGAGTCAGGGACACTCAGTCTGCTAACAGCTCCCTAAAATCTGCCCCCTTTAATTTCCCATTTTTTTTCATGTGATACAGTCATTTAATAACTAACATCTTAATTTTCCAACTCTAGAATGTCTCTTGTCTCGATCAAAGCTTCCCCTTTTAACATTGCACTTTCCCATTATTATTGGTTATTATGAGTTGCTCCACAGTCTTGGGGATCTATTAGAAGGAAGTATGGCATACGAATTTGCACTTGGTAAACTGTTTCCTTATTTATTACACTGGAGAATACACAGTGATTTAACTCCTTTGTGAGGAAATGATATTAAAGAAGAAAAAAGAAAACCATGAAAGTAGGATTTGAAATGAATGCAACTACTCAAAGGAGTTTAAAAAATAGTCCTAGAAACTTGTTAAATATATTTTACAAGATGTTCTAATTATTCTATAGCTCTCAGACCCTAATTGGTCAAGGGTATGGTAGTCAGCTGTGTTGCATATAATCAAAGTGATATAGATATTTGGCTGACCAGGCACACTCTTTAATTCTCTTAATAAGCATATTAGCAACAAAGCAAAATAAATTTTAAAGCATCTCGGTAACATTGTATGGAAAGAGTTGTAAGTGAAAAATAAATGTCCATTTAAATTATTGAAATGAGACTGTAGTATTAATACCACCTTAATTGAGTTCTCTATCTTAAATATGAGCTTCCACACATGAAACACTGTTAATTAAATGATTGTCATGTTCCTCAAGCATGAACAATGGGGATTTCAGAAACATGACATTCATTCTTGGGAACAGAATTCTAGCCTTCTCTGTTGTTGTTGTTGTTGTTGTTGTTTTCTCACTAAACAGGCTACTAACATTTCTGGAGCCCCAGGGCCTGAAACAAAATACGTACTTAATAAAAAGTTACCAAATAAATAGATAAATTAAAAAATGAAAGAGTGAGTTGATCTCTATGCTGAGCACAGAAAACTTGTCTTCGCCAGTTCAGGCTGCTGTTATTATAGAACACAATAAAGTGGGTGGCTTAAGCAACAGACATTTATTTCGTATAGTCCGGAGGCTGAAAGTTGAGATCAGGATGCCACCATGGTCAAGTTGTTGGCAAGGCCCACCCTCTTGGTGTACAGACAGCTGGCTTCTCACTGTATCTTCACATGGTGGAGAGAGAGTTTTGGTCTAGTCATCCCCTTACATAATGGTACTAATTCCATCAGGGAGACTCACCCTTATGATCTCACCTAAACCTAATTACCTCCCAAAGGCTCCACCTTCAATTATCACCATATTGAGACTTAGGGATTCCACAAATGAATTTGGAGAGAGACAAACATTCCATCTATACTACCTACAGATACTGCATTCAAGAAACCCAAGTCTAAAGGAGAAGAGAAGTAAATGTTTTGATGCAAAGACAAGAAACACAAAGTTGAGACCTCACAAAAGGAGCTTGCAGACTTGTAAAGCAATCCTTCCCCTTTCAGCTAGAGTTGGTTCTTGAGATTAAATTCTGGCCCTCAAACCAGGGCTTCAGTGTAGAAGGAGTAGATGAAGAGCGCTACAGCACTTAGCTATGGAAGAACTGACTTGGTACCTTCTGCAGGGCCTAGCTTGAGAATGGTGAAGTGATGCTAAAAGAATGATCTGAAATCCAGCTGTCAGCACATCCAAGGGAAAAACACATGGACAGTAGGGCAAGCAGCTCAAACATGAGGACAGATAAAAATTCATCATCCAACCATTCATCCAACAAACATTAATTGATCATTTACTATCTGCCAAACTCAGTTCTAAATTCTAGGGGTACAGAGTGAATGAAAACAGTCATGGCCTTGCATTTAGGCACTTTTGGGTCTAACAGAGGAGAAAAGCAATCCATAAATAAGTGCAAAAGGAAAGGTAAAATTGCAACTGAGATAAATGCCCTAAAACAACTTTTCAGAGTGCTAAGAGAATGTCTAAGTGGGTGACTTTGAATTAACTAGGGATGTCAAGCAGTGGAGGGAGATCAATTTTCTGACCCCAAAATCTGAGCTGTTTCTAAGGCTCAATTTAGCAACAGTGATGCAGTTGGTTGCATAGTCCCTATTTGATTTCCTTCTTTTTAAAAATATATATTCTTCCATCCGCATTCACATATCTGTCTTCTGTTTCTGTGTAAACTTTTTTTTTTTGTGACTTGTGCCAGCTGTTGTGATGGTTGATCTCATTTCACAGAAAAACCATAAGGGATTAAAAAGAATGGAGGAATCAAGACAGACTTTCATTTGAATCCTCGCTCTGTCTGTTACCTCCTGTGTGCCTTTGAGGAAGTTGCTAAAAGTTTCTGAATCCATTTCCTTATTGAGAATCACCTTTTATAAAATAATTTTACTGCATAAGCCATAGAAGATGAACTTCAGATAGAATTTTGGAAAACAGAAAGGAAATCTACAGTCTCATTGCTTTAATGTGTGAGTTTTTATCCTTACCTCTTTGCTTTCCATCTTTGCAGGTGTGGAACACACTTGTATATAATTGGTGTATAATCTCAATGTGCTTGGCATTTTGAATTCTGTATCCAATGTTTCTGTATAATTTGCCCAATTAACATGGACCTCAGCCCGTGTGACTTTTGAATCTTGCTAAAATTTACATATTGGTTACCAGAGAAACAATTTCAAAATTTGAAAAGCAGGTGCCTGGAATACTGAGACAGTGACCAGGGATTTGCCTGCATTGTTGGAGGGTATGAGAGGTGAGGTCAGTGGAGGGGCCTCTGGGTGAGGTTTTAGTTCTCCAGGAAGGACAGGGAGAGGGAAGGTCAGCTATTTCAGTTCCTAATCAACTTGGGATTCTTCCCTGATTATGCCCCTGCCTTCTCAATAGGAAAAGGGAGGCCTAAAGGTGAAGGGCGGGATACACAGGGCTGGTCTAATTCCCTGGGATGACCGGGGCCTCATTTGTCTAATTCAGGTCTTTCCCCAGTTGAGAATCGTGTTATGCAATAAAAAGCAATTGCTTATTTAACATTTCAGGCTTAGCAATAATTTAACTAGTACATTTATTAACATGTAATATGAAGATTAGAAATTAGAGTTTGAAATAACTTTGAAAAATAGTTATTCTCTATTTCAAAAGTAATTTCTTGTTATTATGAATAGCATGAAAATGACTAGGAAAGGTGTGGCGGAAGTGAGTGAAGAGAGGTTGGTTAATGGGTATAAACATACAGTTAGATAGAATGAATACATTCTAATGTTCCATCGTAGAGTGTAGTGACCATAGCTAACAACAACGTGTTGTATATTTCAAAAGAGCTAGAAGGGAGGACTTGAAATGTTCCCAACACAGAAATAATAAATACTTAAAGTGATGGATACTTCCAATATCACTATGTGTAGTATGTGTAGTATGTGATCACTACACATACTATAATGTAACAAAATATCACATGTGCCCACAAATATGCACAATTATTACATATCAACAAAAACTTAAAGAAAGAACAACATAAAACAACAAAAAAGCATTGATAGAAAAATGAATTACATATACATACATATATGTAAAATTTGCAAATATGTAGTACCTATCGTATGTTATAGGGGACCGATAATTTTGCTTCTATATTTGTACACTTGAAATAGTTATTGTATATAAATGTGCTATCATTTGAAAACGTAGAAAATGCCATATATACAGCTTTTTTCTTTTTTTATTTGAAATTACATTGACAGCATTTTTCCCCTGACATTACATACTCTTAGAGCATAATATCTGTAATTGATGAATTTCAGTGCATTGTTCTTTATGGAAACATTTTTAGAATTTTCCTCTGTTGTCAGGGATTTGGCTGTTACCAACAGTTCTCTACTATAAACAACAACAATCATGTTGAACTATCTTATACATGCAACTCTACCTGCAATTCATTCTTTGGATAGATTCCAAAGAGTTAGATTAGTTAATTTAAAAAAATAGATATTTTAAGGCTCTTGATGCTTGACGCTAAATTATTTTTTGTAAGAATTTCTATTTTCACCAGGAACGTATGAGTGTCATCTCATGGGACCCTCACCTACACTGAGGGTATGTGTGTGTATAATCATCACCAATTTACTTCTAAAGTCACCTCTCTCATCAATGGGCTGATTCTCAATTGTTCTTACAAGTGTTTTTACCACTTGTACATTTTTTTTTTTTTTTACTTTTGTGAGAACTTCATTTTAATGCTACATGCTCATTTGTGAAATATTCTCATCTACTTTCTTTTTGTATCTGAATCACTTATATTCTACGTACTTTCAAAAGGATTTTAAGTCCCTGACAGAAGAAAAAAATGCAATCAAAACACTACAATCGGGCTAAACAAACCATGCCTCACACATGGATATTGTAGCTTAATAGACACTTTCACATGAATCCTTCCATTTCATCTTGACAAGATGTCTGGCAGGTCTGGGTAATTGCAACCCTCCTTATATAGATGTAGAAACTGAGGCTCCTAGAAGGGAGGTGTTGGCGCTGGAGCAGATAGTTGTTCTCTGTCAACACCAGAACTGCCTCTGCCATCTGTTTCATCTCAAACCCACGCTGTCACCAGGTCCAGTCCATTCATTCAATAAATATTTATTCAGGGCCTGATTGCTATATGCCAGGCACCGTTCCTGGCATTAAAGATCCAGCAGAGAACAAAAAAGACAAAGTACTGCCTTAAATGTTAGAATGGAAGGAGGACAGGTGAAGATATATATTGTGCTAAGGAAAGGAAAGCTAGAAAGAGAAATGAAAGGGAGTGTGGGACAGAGGGTGAGGGGGCCAGGTTGGGGAGTGCAGGCATTACTGTTTATTTTGTTTTCTTTTCTTTCTCTCCGGTACACACAAGATTGCCAAGCATTAAGATTCTCCTGCAGTTCCAGGCTGCAATCCTTTAAATGAAGACAGACAGAGAGCTAGGTGGCTGCAGCCCAGCACTACACCTCACCCCTCCCTCAGTGTCATGCAGACAAAATGTATTCAGAAGTCAGAAGTGAAGTTGTGCAAATCCATCATTGACACTGCCTTCAAGGTTACCTCAGGGGAGCTGAAGGTACCCCTGCCAGAGAGCTGGATGGATGATGATGGGGACAGAAATTCTGGGGGTGTTGTAAATGGCGGCCGCTGCCTCTATAGGAAACCCAAAGGGAACACAGCAGAGGAAGAGGTGGTGGAGGAGCCACTGCCCTCTCGAAGGGTTCAATGTCATTCTGCGGATGCAACCAAATAACTTTTTCTTCCCTGCTGCTCCTCCATTTGAAATGACAGCCCGAGCTCGCTTTTTCCTTGATTGTGTAACTCTGATTACAGACAAGGCCAAGGCAATCCCAGGGCATTACTACAAAGCTAAGGGGTCCCCAAAGAACTAAAGAGTCAGCTCCACAAAAATTCCAGTTCCTAGCATGAAACTGCAGTATGAAAACCAAAGGGGCAAAGAAAAGGTATGTGCATTCACATCACATAGCAGTGACTGGAGTCCTGAGCTGTGTCGGAAGGCTGTGAGATCACATTTGGAGGTACTGATTGGTTTTGTAATCATGGCCCCATCGTGCAGTGCCATGAGACTTAGCTCCGTGGCCAAAGACGATGGCATCCCCCAGGAGTCCTGTGAGGTTGCTGCTGTTCTCTTAAGACACCAGGTAGCCATCTGATCCTCCCTGAACAAACTAACTGGGCAGACGGGTTTGTTAAACCTCTCTTGGTCTGACTTACATGAAACAAGAGAGTTATTTTTTTGTTTTGTTTTGTTTTAAAAAATAAACCTGTCTTTGGAGCCTCCTGCTCTTAGTTTCCAAGTCTTCTTTGCACACTAATATTTTAAGAAGCAGCAAACATTAACTGAGTATCTATTGCATGCCATACATTGTACTCTGAGCTCAGAAATGCACACGACTGACTACGGAGGAAAACAGCTTCAGTGAGAGCATCATAATAGCTACCCCCAAGGTCATGATTACTAAGCTCAAAAGTCTCTAAGCACATACATACACACACAGACAAAGAACCAACAGAGTTGGGGCCCTGAGTTTCCATGCTTCTTAGCAAGCCAGAAAGAACAAGTGAGCTATGGACCATTGGAATCCCTCAGCCAGTCTTGTCCCATCCAATGGCATCACCTTCCCTGCCTCTCTACAGCCAGGAATTCTCAAGACTCTGATTAGTCAGGGCTCCTAAATTCAGTTAGAGCTTTTCTACTGGTATAGTCACTCATTTTATTCACTTGGGTACCAAACTATCTATCTTGCCAGACTGTATTGCGCTGGTGATACAATGTCAAACATATCAGATACAATTCCCATCTTTGTGAAATGGTCACCAAATTGAGAAAACCAAGATTATATGAGTCCTTTAAAAATAGTATCCATGTGCACTAGAGAAGTATGTGTGGTTCTGCAGGAATAGGAATGGATAACAGAAATTATTGGGAAGCATTTAGGGCCCCAAAAAGGATCTTGGAATGTGTGTGTGTGTGTGTGAGAGAGAGAGAGAGAGAGAGAGAGAAAAAGCAGGGACAGAGTTTGAAGAGGAAACCCACAGTCTTCCACTTAATGGTTTCTTGAGTGATATCAGAACACAGCCCCTATTTCCAATGCAAATTCCCGGCTGTGGGCTGACTCAGTGTTGTACTTAGCATAGGAAAGAACCAGGCCCCTTCACCAGGTGTTGCTGACCTCAATCTCGTCTCCTTCTCCACACAGCTAAGAATGTTCGCCGACACAGACAGGAGCCTGGAGTCTAAATCTTACCACTTTAAAACATTTGGCTGCTCCAGGCAGATTTTTATCTACATCAAAGAGAAGGAAAAGCTGAAAATGGAACCTGGAGGGAGTGAAAAGGGTGAATGTGGGTGTTGAATGAACACAGATGGTCAGTGTGGAGTTTCACTCCAGAAGGGTTTGTTTGTTTGTGGAAAGAGATAGGGGCTGGGCCACTGCTCTCAGGCACCCCCGCTCAGCACCAGACAGGTCTGGCCCCAACTGCATCCTCTGTCAGCAAAGTTGCACTCTCCTGGTCTCTGTTGGGCTTTTACTCCTTCCATTCCAACTTATTTTTAACCAGGAAAATATAATGAACTATAATATGTTCATATTATATTAATAACATATTATAGTTCATTATATTTTCATATGCCAAGCTAAACATGCATGTTACATGCATTTTCTGTTTTAATCCTCACAATGTTCCTACTTTGGTGACATTATCACTGTACTTATTTCACACAGGAGGAAAATCAGAGTTAGGAAGGTAAGCATCTTACTCCAAATCCCGAACCCTGTGAAGATCAGACCAGGATTCAACCCCAAGGTTAAGGCCACACAGTATACCACCTGGAAATGCCAAGGTTTATAAGGAAGCAATAATCCAGAGATTTACCTTTCTGCTTGGTGATTCATTTATTTCCAGTAGTTTTCTTTCTTTTTGCATGATTTTCTTTTATACATAGTTGATATCTGTTTGTTTATGAATGAGTATAACTTTGTATCTTGCTTTTTTAAAAATATACTATTATGGACATATTATCACCAGAAACTCTTGGTAACCATGGTTATGAATGATGTAATAGTCTGCATAGTATCAGTACAAAGTATGAATGTGTATATCATAATTTATTCACACCAGTAAACTCTGAGTATATGTTTCAGCTATTTCCCTTATTGCTTTAATTGCCCGGGGACTATAAATCATGCTGCAGTAAGTATCTTTCTATATGCAACATAGTGCACTTATCAGCGTCCAAGAGTAGTAACATGTTAAGAGTTCTTGAGGTAGCTTCAAGCAAGGCTTGATTCCCTTCTTAATAATAACCATATCTTGGCAATTATTCCCTCAAGTTAAAATAATGGTACCTGGCTTATATGCTTTATAACTGTTGGAGTTCCAGTGTGCCTGTGCACGCACACGTGCATGCATGTGTGTGTGCACTCACACGTAGTAAAACTGTGTAACGTTAGCTGCTGTCGTGATGATGTCGATCATAGCTCAAGTCACACAGCAAAGCTCCCAGCTCTCCTTTCCTCTGTGCCTAATACTTGAAATAAAAGACATTTACAGTGAGTAAGCAGCTCTATGCACAGACTGTATTAGATACTCAGGTCAGCTTCTTGAGTCCTCCCCAGTACCTTGCAAGCAGGAGTTCTGCAAGAAAATGAAGCTAAAAATGAAGTAATACTCCAAGGTTTTTTACAGCCAGGGCATACTGGGCATCTTGAAGATTCAGAACATTTCAGAAGCACAGCCTCCTTCTACCAAATCATACCACCCTCCTGAGAGGTCCCGCATAACAAACCTTTAATGTCTCAGTTGCATGTATGAACCCAAAGTGCAATATAAATACATTTTTCACTTTCTTTGTGACAAGTCTCACATAATTTTTTTCTGCGGAGATTTCCCCAAATATCTTCATCACGTGTCAAAGATGTTTCCTCTTAGCTTCCTGCATTTTTTGGCTTGCAGTGACTTGGGATGGCCCTGCCCCCACTTCACACTTCACTTTTCCCTTGTAGAGATGTAGGAAGGGGGTCTGCAGCCTGCTGTGCTTGGCTGCAGTTTATGGGGAGGGAGGTTAAGCCGAGAGGCGCCAGGCACTGCTTCAATTACACTTTGCTTGTTCCGAGGGCTTTAATCATGACCTCTTTCTCAATAGATCCTTTCAGAAAGGCCAGGGGGAGAAAAGGCAATTGGAAACCCTGGTAGTAATCAGGGCCCCAGACCTTCAATTCCTTGAGAAACAAGGTTGGGACATAAGGCTCATTAAAGGGAGTGGGGCGAGCTAAGAGAGACTAGCCATTCCTGAAGGAATCCATATGTTTTGGGGGTGAGGTGGGAGTACACGGAAATCATAAACAATAAGTGGAAAGAGTAGGTGATAATAATTAATTGCTAGTTTTAATTAGGAGGTCTCTTAGGCCAGATGTTCGTTGAAAAAGAATGACAACCCCTCCTGAGATATGTAATGAAACTTCAACCCCCACGGCTGGGAAAGGGGGTGGAGATGCAGAGTATGGATGCATGAGAGGCATATAGGCCTTTAGCCTGAAGCTTCCTGTGCTGGGGGAAAGGAAGGAGAGGGCACATGTGTGTTTTTGTTGGAGCCCACCTTCTATCCCCCAGACTTAGTCATTTGTATTCTCTTTTGAGCAGTCAGTTCAGCAGAGCGTGCCTGCTTCTGATTAACCTAAGGAGGGTGGCTGGGAGACCTAACTTCTTGCCTGGACTGGGCTGTCTCAGGAATCTGGGCCTCTGTGCACTGTCTGGGACTCATTGTTCTGGGGAAGGAATGGGTGGAGGCATCCTGTGAGTCTTCCTCGGCTCTTGTAGACCGCAGGCTTTTGTACCACTAAGCGGGGTGTAACACGTGGTTGGCTGGAAATCTGGTGTGAATAAATTATGATGTACACATTCATTCTTTGTACTGATACTAGGCAGACTATTAAGTCATTTACAGTTATGGTTACCAAGAGTTTCTGATGATAATATGTCCATAATAGTGTATTTTTAAAAAAGCAAGATATAAAGTTATACTCATTCATAAACAAACATATATCAACTATGTATAAAAGGAAATCAAGCAAAAAGAAAGAAAAAAACTGGAAACAAATGAACCACTGCGCTGAAAGGTAAATTTCTGGATTATTGTTTCCTTATGAACTTTCACATTTCTAGGCCGTGTAGAGTCCAGCCTTAACCTTGGGGTTGAATCCTGGTCTGATCTTCACAGGGTTTGGGATTTGGGATAAGTTGCTTACCTTCCTAACTCTGATTTTCCTCCTGTGTGAAATAAATAGAATGATAATGTCACCAAAGTAGGAACGTTGTGAGGATTAAAATAGACAGCTCTTTTTCCTATAATGTGTTTACTGTGGGCCAGACCATGTATTAACCATGAGCTACCAGGTATTAAGTGTCAAACTCCTTAGGGAAGAAACATGGAGATGGGAACTTGCCCAGTGTGATTGATTAAGAAAATAAAATAAATATTTGATAGCAAAGTAGGGTGACTATAGTTAAGACAAATGCCCTGTACACTGGTGATGAACATCCTAAGTTCCCTGACTTGTTACTATGCATTATATACATATAAGAAAATTTCACATGTACTCCATTAACTTGTGCAAATAAAAATAATTTTTTTAAAAAAAAGAAGAGAACAGTCATTGTAATAGTAGCTAACATCCCCTGGGCACTTTCTAAGCAGCTTCCATGGAATATCCCTTTGAAGTCCCAGGAAAAACACCATGGCATACATCTATCTAATGTTATTTTCTAGAGATCTCTAAAGCTCAGGAAATTAATGGGACTTTCCAAGGCTCACCCCATTTGTGAGTGGCAGAGCTGGGATTTGATCCCAGGGAGAATATGTCCAAAGATTGGTCTCTAAGTTTTCATAAGAGGGAGGGGAACAATACCGAGGAAAGGCAAGAACTGGGCAAAACAGCATGGGAGCTGAAGGCAGAAATAAATGACTTCCCTTTGGGCCAGGAGTCAGCCAACTTTTAGAGTCAGATAGTGCATATTTTATGTGTTCCAGGTCATTCACTTCCTGTTGCAACTCCTCAACTCTACCATCATAGCGCAAAAGCAGCCATGTATGCAAATGAATGAGTGTGGGTGTGTTCAAATAAATCTTTATTTACAAAAATGGGTGGACTTGACTGATGGGGTATAGTTTGCCAACTCCTGTATAAGACCCGCATCAGAATTTGAGATTTGGAGTGGCTTTGAGAGAGGTTATAGTTGAAAATCCTCATTTCAGATTAACTGAGGTTCCTAGAATCCAGGGATTGGATTCCCACCACTAGTACTTTGTTTATCTGTTAATTAACTTGCCTAGTATCACACAGTTGACAAAAGGCAGATTCTGGACCTGAATCCACATCAGTTTAACTATGGAACCCAACTAGATTCTGCAACTCTGTTAATACAACTGATTGAAATGAATGCCTGGATGGGCTCTGCTCCAGCATGTTCCAGTGTTGGACAGAGAGTTATCAATGGTGAACAGCACTCGCTTGCATTTCCCACTGACCTTGTGACCTTGAACAAGAGATCAGCTTTTCTGAGAGTCAGCCTTATGCTGCCTTTACCAGATATGTCAGCAAGATCAGGGACCTCATATCCAGATAGATTTTGTTCTGACCATAGGCTTTGGGATCTGTAGTTATGAGACCTTAGGCAACTGTAAGACTCTCTCAGAAATAAGGACTGTTGCTTCCTACTCATATCTTTCTAAGATAACTCCACCAGTATCCCTGCCACCACAACCTGCACATGTTGCAACCAAGGCATCTCACTTGAATCATTTTGCAAACTCATACCCTCATCATAGGTTATTGGACCTGACCCAAGGCAAACTGGTCCACTGGCTGAATTAAACCAATAAGATTCTTCTGAAAAATAATTTGCACAAGGAGGCATCTCCAGAGTTGTGGTAGGTGAGTCTTACTGATGGGGAATAGACATGTCAACATCCAGCAACTCTTGATGCTGAAGTGTCTGAAGCCTCACTGGCTCTTGTCCATGGTAAGGACTTCTGTAGTTCAGCTACTCTCCAGCTTTTGAGTCTTTTGAATTTTGGATCAGTTTGGTCATAGTCCTACTTTTTAGGAGCTAATGTGTCCTAAGACGCCCATCTACAATACAAAAATAATGGATAGGTGTTTCATAAAGTTTGTCCTGAGAACAGAGCTAATGTAAAGGAGCCAAAAGGATAGATCTGGCAAACAATAGGCATGAAAACATGTTTGTTCCATTCTTGCCATTTACTTTCTGAAATGATGATTCAGGAAAGGAAGTATGATAGCTATACTGGAACCACAGACCCATGTACACTTATGAGTAGGAAGACACTGTAAAAGCTATCCTGAGCAAAACACTGACTCCACCTAGAAAGCCCTCTGGCAGCCTTATTGACAGACACCCTCTCCATTCATGCTTGAACAACCCCAAAGGGAAAGAGCTCATCCCCAGCATAGTGTCTGACTCCAGTGTTACATGGCTCTGATTATGCAGACCCTCTAATTTGTAATGCACTAGACATGTGGACTTTTTTATTTGTAATGCAATACACATGGCCTCCTTGGAATTTTCTCCGCTCATCCTTGGATTGCACTTTTGAAGCCGTAGAGAAGGAAGTACTGGAAGTTCTAAGAGGCAATATGCAAAATATAGAAATAGGCCATGTGTTGGGATGGTGAAACCATGAGGAATTGTGTTACCTATTCACAGATACCATCAAACATGGCCAAAGTTTTTCTTAAATTTTTTAATAATGGACATACCTTAGGATTGAAGCATTTGAAGAGGAGGGATTTTGCTCCTCGTTTTCCTTAAGTTATTTGTTATCCAATCAAAACATCTCCAAGTCCTGCCATTGCCTCTCATGAGGTACAATTTCCTTCTCTGTATTTCATCCAGCTTATCAACATCTCATGAAAACATGGAACTCAGAATAAAAACAGTAGGTAACCTGGGAGCTGACCAGGGTTATCACATTCATTTATTTTTCTCCCTGCTTTGCACCAACCCCAGAGCATATGGGGGAATGTAGTTCCTCCATCCCAACCCCTTCATCCTGTTATTCCAGTGGGTCCTATTAGGAGATAAACAACAACTTATAAAAATAGTCGACATCTTTTACTGTAACAATCACCCCAGGAAGCCTGTGCCTATGGAAAAATCATAAGTGAATCTCCTGGGATTATACACACAGGGCCAGTGGCCCTTATGGTATGTCTTCCTCAAATTATCTCCCCGAATCTCAGCCTTACAATGACTCTGTAACTTTCATTTCCTCACAGGATTTGGTACTGACCAGTGCTTGGTTACCATCTAGTATCCAGAGAATGCTTGAGATATTTTAATTCAAATTTCTACTTTCCTAATTCAATGCCTTTTGTACAACACTCTGGAAGAGATTTTAGCCTTTTTAACATTCAATTTGCCATGTTTGGTTATAGAAACTGCCAACTCCCATGTTCTAGTGTTGGCATTTTAATGAAGGCCTAAAACAACTGTAGGAAAATAAATGAACAATGTGAACACCACCTGGCCTAAGCAGGGCATGTCATAGTGACAGGCATGACCCAGACCACGGGTCAATTAGTGTTAATTCATTAATTATAGTCCAGGAGGGAGAGCATGCATTTGTATTATGAAAGATTATTGGAGGGTTTATTTCTTTGTGAGCCAAGTCCCAGGACCATTCACCATTATATCTGCTGAGAAGCCAGCATACACATTGTACCAAGTGTGTCAGGAACTAAGGAAGTCAGGATAGAATTTGGGTTGCCTCAAAGCAATTTGCCATGTTCCATCCCCTTGCCTCTTTGCATCTCAGCACCTGCAGCCACTGAACCAGAGGCAGCTGGGCTGAGCCACGTGCAAAGTTATTCCACTGTGATTTGCTGTCACTGAAGACAGCCAAATCTCACAGCGACCTACCCAGAACTCTTGAAGAGCTGTTTTTCTGTTCCTGAAAACTAGAGCCTTAATCCAAAGGGACTAGAAGAGACTAGAAACATGCAGAGACTAGTGTTAGGGGCTGCTTCAGGGGGCAGTAGCACGGTGGAAGGCTGTGGTTCCCAAATGTTAGTGCAAATCCAAATTAAATTACTTGGAGGTTTGTTAAAACGCACATCTCTGAGTGTTTAGCAATTCTGGGATGAGGCCTGGGAATTTGCATTTGTCATGAATTTTTAGGTGATGCTGATACAGCTGGTCCAAGGGCTGTACTGAAGAGCACAGATGTAAAGGAGGAAGGTTCACAATTAAGAACACACAGGTTCAAGTTCCACCTTTGAGACTTATAACCAGGTGGCTTTGGCCAAGTCACTGCACCCTTTGAGTACTAGAGTATTATTGTTGTCATTGTTGTTGCTGCTGCTGTTTATAAAATGTTAAAATAATCCCCAGGTCAAAACGTTGTCCCGAGCCACAGTGTCCCTGAGCCTATGGCAGGAATCAACATATCTAAGTCTCAGCCTCTCCAGTTTAGAGATTTCTGAAAGAAATAAAAATAGAATTACCACTCTACTGTGTGTTAAACTACAGTTATTCACACAGTGGAGCTTCAGTCAGTGTCAGGTCCCTTCAGTTGCTTGGGGTCCCTCTGTACCTGCACAGGTGAGCCTCCTAGAAATGACGCTATCATTTTCTTTTGCAACTACATCCTGTGACTTTTTAACTTAACAGACCTTCCTAATATGCCCTTCATCTTATGCTGGAAAAAACCCACATTGCCCACCACACCAAAGAGTACTCAAACCCACGGACCAGGCCAATGGAGACAGGATGTCCCTGTTGTCTCCACATCTGGCCTCTCCAGCACAAGCCTCTAATTTTCTGTGGCTCTCGCTTGGCCTCCCTTCAATGTGGGAGGGTAGTGTGGATAATGAGCCCCATCTGTGGGGCAGCTGGGTTCTGAGGCCCCCCTTCTCCATGCCTTTGAAGAGTACATCCATGTTCTGCCTGGAGGTCTCCTGTTGTGACCAGCATTTCTGTTTCCCATTAGCAGTGCGGAGAATATCGAAATGTTAAAAGGAGGAAGCAAATTAATGCCCTTTTCTGGGATGTGCTGAAATTGACCAGTATGGAGGATGTTGCTACACATGAGAGTGTCTTAGATACAGATATTACTGCACCTACAGCCAAAATGGCAACGATTTCCCTTCCATAACGGCAAAGCATGTTGGTGTGGTGGCTGAAAAACTGTGTGATTTAGAGTCAATATATTAGGGTTTGAGTTCAAACTATTCCACGTGTAAGTCACAGTGACCTTAAGCTTAGGGCAGGTGAAATTACAGAGAGCTCTACAGAGGACTTTGAGTAAGATCCCTGCTCCAAATTACCTTAACATTGTTTTCTAAAGCAGAAAGTAGTAATTAAGAAAACTTGAGTGTACTTCAAGATATTAAAACTAACTGACCATTCTAGACATATGGACTCGAGCTTTTCAAATATAAAGTCTACAAGTTAATTTCTTTTTCTAAACTTTACGTTCATCTGTGAAATGACTGCCTCCAAAATCCCAAATAAGGTGAGCCTGAAATCCTCTCTGAGTCTGTATCTATGGGATCTTTAGTTATCCCTAGTTGTTTCTCTCTGAATGGTTCTGGATAGATCTTGTGTAAACTCAAGGATGTTTGGTTTTATTCTACACCTTTGACATTTGCTAAATGGAGCAAAAACATAAATGGTGCTGAGCTTTCTGACTGTCACTGAGCAGCAGCCTTTTGTCACTTACCAGTTCTGTGAGTCTGGCCAATGTGCTTAATCGTGCAGAGCCTCAGTTTCCTCACATGTAAAATGAAAGCTAAAACCTATCTTTTAAAGCTGTAGTGAGGATTGCTTAAGAAAACATATTCCTGGTACATAGAAAATGCTCAAAACCTGTTATAAACCCTTCCCCTGCCTATACTCACCCCTTCTTTCAATATAAGTTCCCCGCCCCCCCGCCCACCAAGTCCTGGAGGTAGGTGAGTTCTTTAAAGTTGGATAATCTAATCTTGTGTTTTTTTTAAAGAATGTATTTTGTTCACAGTTATTTTAACTTAGAGAGGGTTAGTTATGCCAAGACTCTATTCAGAAAGTGTTCACAGCAATGGTGTGCTGGTAAATGTTTGACAATGGGCTCTCTGGAAAAGGTGAGGAGGGCAAGCTGCAGTTCGCTGAATTCCATACTGGCTGATTTCAAGCTACCAAGGAGACATCGCTGGTCACAAAGTTTGGAAGAAATGAGCATACTTGGCTTATCTAAGCTGGTGAGAGCTGGCTCCAGTGTAGCTAGGGGTTGCAGGATGAGGAATTGGCCATTTGAATATAGTTATAGAATACAGCAAGAAAGAGAGAAGGGCAGAGATGGAGCACAAACCAACAAACAAAAATGAAATAAAATAGCAAATGAAAGGAAAAACAAAAAGAAAAAAAAAGACAGAAACAGAGGCCTTAGATATCATCCCTTCCAATTATTCTATTTTGCAGGCAAAACGAGGGACCAGAGAGAAGAAATAAGCTTCCCTCCGGTCATCCCTCACATCGGTGGTGGACTTGGCATACCAAACCAAAGGCTTAAATACGTGTGATTAGAGACCAAGCATTCTCAAGAGAAGCTAGAATTAATGAGTGAAACTGAGCAAATAACACAATAGTTTGAAACAAATAAAGCATCACCCCACAGTTAAATCTACAATAAAGCAATGACTTCCCTGGACAAACCCCAACACTCAGCTACTTCGAACTCAACTAGCCAAAAAGACTTACGACTAGTCTTGAGAAATGGGCTGTGTGGGTGGAAAATGGACAGGTGCCTTGGTATTAGAGGCATCTCCAGCACCGAATGTCAATAATTCTGTGATTGAAGGGCCTGCCATTTGGCACTTAGCTGCCACATAGGAACTGGCAGTATTAACCCGCAGCTACAAGCAATTAACATGCACAGTCTTGTGAGACTTGTTGCAAAATTTGGTGGAATTACTCTGTGATTTCTCCCTCTAGCATTTGCTTTGCAAAAGGAATAATTTCTTTTGTGTTTCAGGTTTTACGCCTTGTGATGTCAATATGTATTTAGACCAGATGGTCCAACCATCTTAGGAAATTCAGAGCTGCAGATCCTTCTTCCCCAAATTGAAAAACTCAGCATCCCAGTTAATGCCACAGACTCCCGTCTGTCATGATGGTGTGTAATTATTTTGAGAGTGAAAGAAAAATTTAGTTTTAGGGATTCCCCAAGAGTCAGACACCCTGGTTAGCCTTGGCCATCCCAGTCCAATTCAAGGCTCTGCCACTCACTAGCTAATCTTTTTTTTTTTTTTTTTTTGAGACGGAGTCTCGCCCTGTCTCCC
>NW_012116699.1:3019943-3040645 GCF_000951035.1 Colobus angolensis palliatus | reverse complement strand
AGTGCAGTGGCGCGATCTCGGCTCACTGCAAGCTCCGCCTCCCGGGTTTACGCCATTCTCCTGCCTCAGCCTCCCGAGTAACTGGGACTACAGACGCCCACCACATCGCCCGGCTAGTTTTTTTGTATTTTTTTTTAGTAGAGACGGGGTTTCACCGTGTTAGCCAGGATGACCTCGTGATCCGCCCGTCTCGGCCTCCCAAAGTGCTGGAATTACAGGCTTGAGCCACCGTGCCCGGCCGCTAATCTTTTAAACCTAATTCTTCAAACATCCCCATCAATTTGCAAAATCATGATATTGAATTAATTGCGTCAGAGTTTAAAGAATTACAGAGCGAGAATATGAAAGTTTGAATTCTTGCACTGCCACGAAATAGCACAGTAACCGTACATAATCTCTAACCTTAACATCTCTAAGTCTCAGCTTCTCCAGTTTAGAGATTTCTCAAAGAACTAAAAATAGAACTACCATTTGACCCAGCAATACCATTGTTGGGTATATACCCAAAGGAAAATAAATTAATCTACCAAAAAGGACAACAGCACTCATATGTTTATTACAGTTCTATTCACAATAGCAAAGACATGGAATCAAACCAGGTCCTCAACAATGGTCGATTGGATAAAGAAAATGTGGTACATACATACCATGGAATACAATACAGCCATTAAAAGAACAAAACAGTCTAGTACAGCAACATGGATGCAGCTGGAGGTCATTATCATAAGTGAATTAACACAGGAACAGCAAAGCAAATACTGCGTGTTCTCGCTTACAAGTGGGAGCTAAAATTTGGTACACGTGGATGTAAAGATGGGACCAATGGACACTGGAGACTGCTGGAGGGAAGAGTGAGGGAGAAGATAAGGGTTGAAAACTATCTATTGGGTACTATATCCACTATTTGAGTGACAGGACCAATAGAAGCTCAAACCTCAGCATCATACCATATAGTCATGTAATAAACCTGCACGTGCACCCCCTGAATCTAAAATAAATAAAACAAAACAAATCTCAGCTTTTCACATAAAAAAGGATAAAGGTAATATAAAAGAGGTTTTTGTGAAGACTAAATGAGAGTGCATGTTATGTACTCAGTGTTTTGCCTGGCATAGAGCAAACATTTAGTAAATGTTAGCTTTAAAACTGTATCAATATTTTAATAACAAAATTAAGAATTTTGTGACCCCATTAAATACGTAAGGTTACTAATACTCAAAAGGAAGTTGCTTTTTCAAAGACAGATAACTAATATTCAAGCTGAGGTCTCTATGACTCTGAATGCTATTAATATATTGTTCATGATAACATGATTTACAAGATTTCCCTCAGATAATAGGGTAGCAAGTGCTCTTAATAATTATTGGAATTGCTATTTTTTCCCATATGATTATGATTGGGAGTCTCTGAACAAGGTGGAAAGTCCAGCAGCTGGGCAAAAGCAACCTTGCAAGTTCTGGGACAAGTCTCTTAAACATTCTCCAGGCAGTAGAATTGCAGGAAGCTGGGGGCCAGTCTTATCTTTGTTGTTTCTGCCTCTCTGAAAGGGATGGGTAACAGACATGGAATGGGGAGAATTCTCAGGCAGAAATGAGTTCCCAGTCTTCAAATGACCAGCCACATGTTATGGGCAACTATAGAAAATGGCAACAATCACTTTGGGAAACCACACTATGCTAGGTCTTCCACGGTTTATGATCATTCTTAAACTGGTCTAAGCCATTTACTTATAGGGGAGAAAAATTTTTCTGACGAGAATCATTTTCTAGTTTGACAATTTTATTTTAGTGTTACTTGATCTACTTTGAAGCCTCCTGGGAAATCTATGTTACATTCGACTTCTCTCCATGTCAGCCTGTTAGCTATTAGATGGCTAATTTGCTTCACAAGATATGCCGATATGAGAGGCACTCGGCTCGTATTAGGAGTAGAATTTCACCACTCAATGATCAGGTTGTTTATGATTAAGACAGAAGAGCAATCCAAACACAGTAGCCAATGAGAATGCTCTCCAATCACCTGTAATCACTGCTCTTGGGTTTCTAATGGAAGTAGTTTCATTTGGTGCCTATCAAACAGCTAGGATTTATCCTAAAAATAATAATATACTTTGATTTGGAAGTAGAGACTATAGGAAGCCTCTTTCTCTCTCCTTGTGTGTGTGTATGTGTTTTCCTTTTCCCCTATTTTTTTTCCGATATTTTCTTTAATGGAGCAAAATGAAGAAAAAAATTAAGATAAACTATGAAAATAGCAATATATGGAAACTAAAATAACTTTTTCTAAGGTAGTTCAGTGAAACACTTCAGCTTTGGGATAAGATAATCCTGGATTCTAAAGTCATCATTTGTTATTTATAAGCCACACAGCTCTGAAGTAGTTAATAAATTTTCCCAAGCCTTTATGTCCTTATGTGTCAAATGTAGATAATCTGATAATTTTTTTCAAGGAAAAATTGGAAACTGAATGAATAGCACTACAAACATGATGGCAACGATTAGAGAATTCTTGAGGAAATATACTGTTGTCACTCTTCTGTAGTTAAGTAGAATGAGTTGGCACCAGGACAAGTTGAATCTTAACTAAAACAAAGTTTGTTTCCAGATAGTGAGATCTATGGAAGTTGAACATGTGCTGTAGAACTTCTTATGCCTTTATTTAAGAATCTGCCTTGTCAAAGGTAGGACGAACCTCAAGTTCACAGTCATAAAACACTCTTGCACTGTCTGAAATAGGGGAGAATTTCCATGTGTGTATGCCTTGAGTCTACAGAGGAGAAAGTGCTTGGACAGCTGACACCACACTCTACTCTTGCCCCAGAACTTAGGTTGCCTATGAAGAAGATAAAAAAGAAATAAAAAAAGATAATCCTAGTGTTCTGAAATTACACATTTTTTATGGGACCTTAGATGAATTGTCTAACTTTAGTTGTCCTCGGGTAGTCATTGCATAAAATAAGAACACCCCTGTGTCCTTCCCAAGTGTCCAACCATCTACTTTAGTTATCCAGAAATAAAGTGAGAAGAAAGTACAGAAGGTGTGATGAATCTTGAATAGTGTTCAAAGCAAATTTCACAAAGTCCCTGGTAGACAATCCAAGAAGGCAAATAGAATGTTCTATACCAATCACTCATGTCTTTCTTTTTCTTATTCTTTTTCTTTTTTTATACAGGGTCTCTGTCACCCAGGCTGGCATGCAGTGGCATGATCTCGGCTCACTGCAACCTCTGCCTCAGGGTTCAAGCAATTCTCCTGCCTCAGCCTCCCTACTAGCTGGGACTAGAGATGCCCGCCACCGTGCCTGGCTAATTTTTGTATTTTTAGTAGAGACGGGGTTTCACCATGTTGACCAGGCTGGCCTCAAACTCCTGACCTCAAGTGATTCATCCACCTTGCCCTCCCCAAAATGCTGGGATTACATGTTGGCCCACTCATGTCTTTATTGTTACTCTTTGTTCCTCTTTGTTAAGCTTTGTGTGGAGGTGCTCTTTGGGGAGAAATAATAAAATGGCAGAGACTTTGTTAGGATAAAAACAATGGAAATTAATTATAAGAGTCCATTTTCATTAAAAGGAGAAAGGTGAGTTTGTCTTGCAGCTATTCTAGTCTGGGGTTTCTGAAAGACTTACACCTTAAGGATAAGTCAGCATCCTGGGATACAAACAGAGGCATAGGATAAGGCTTAGAGTAATAATGGCAGAGGAGAAGAGCGAAAAATCAGATAAAGAAAAAGAATTTGGACTATTTATTTGAGCTGGATCTGTATGGACTGAGAAGACAACTCATAAAAAATGTGAAAGAGCATATTTTGTAGACATTATGTAGATTCTTTGTGGATGAAAGATGCATTTCAGCTATTAATAAGACTTTCATTCTTCTAATTAAATATACATGCAATGTTCATCCAGATGTATGGGCATCACGAAATGACTCTTCAGAATTTATCACCATAGATGTGGGCTTGGCCACCAGGCAGGTGGGCAGCCAGGGGAATACAGAGGCCAGATGGAGTGATCAGTTGAATAAAGTACAATATTGGCAGTGAGGAAAGGCCCTGTACTCTGACTGGAGAACCCCCTGCAAAGTTGTACTTGTATTCATAAGTTAAAATACTTCACCAGCCATCATTTTATAGAGAATCTGGGTAGGATGGCATTCAGGCAATCATCCATGAAATCACTTATTCAGCTTTTGAATGAATGAAAGAAAGTGTCTATAATTAGTCAGATGTGAGATGGATAGAAAAGATGGTCTTTAGTATCCAACAAGTCAGGACTTGGTAAGTGCTTAGAAGTTAGAATGTCAACCAAGTAGACCTTTGTTCATGGAGAAGAGATAAGATGAGATTGGAAGATGCAGAAAATAAACCAGCTGTTTGTGAAACAGTGAATATTAATGAGTCAGGATTGTGCTCTAGATACACACACTCGGGTAGCAAGACTAATTCCAGACTCTATTGAATACGGCGATCAGTCTTGTGAGCTATTCTTAAGCTTGAGTGGCATTGGTCCCCAAAGTGGGCAAAGTAAGCACCTGAGGTGAAAGTCTTTAGCTGCTGAAACTAGGCTAGGCTAGATTAGGTCAAGAAGGAACTGACAAAATGACATACATTGAAGCACAAGCTCAATGGATATGTCCTTATGCCTCAAATAACTACCAGAGAAGAGAAAAACAACAAACAAACAAAAAAAGAGCCATGTGTTTACAAGGAGAAGCTGTGCAATTAACCATGCTTGCACTTCATTTGTATGGCCTTCGGTTTTGGGGAAAAAACGGCTGTGAGTGTAGAGATGGCTAGGGGTAAAAGTGTCTTTGCCTAATTGAGGAGAAGTTCCAAAGAAGCTGTGCGACAAAGTGTAGTGACAGCGTCCACCCCACTCTGAGTAGTGAAGCTCTCAGGAGGAGAATAAATATATTAGTGTCATTTTAAAGGTGTTCATTCTCTCCATTCAGCTGCATAATGCAATTATTTAGTAGTTCAGGATTCTTTTAATTCTGTTTGAAGAACTTAAGAGGTTAAGGGCTTGAAACGATAAATGCATTATTAATATTGCCTCACAGAAACATCCAAGTTTATAATTTTTGAGGTAGATAAAAGAAAAAAAGACTAATAGGTTTTTACTCAGTTTTCCTCCCTAGTAAATTAACCTACCGAACCTGTGAGAAATGTATAAATTAGACGTTATTAGAGAAAGTAATAATGGACCAAAAGCCATCATCTAAAGGTTTTATTCATTAGCAAGACTCATGTGTACAACTTTAGTTTTTGGGTTTCTTCTTGTCCTAAATTCTGCACAGCTGGAAAGAAAGAGGGTAACAGCAAGGGAAGCAGAAATTGTGGCTGGGTTCATACTAGTAAGGGTGCATTCTTCTATATGGTCTGATGTAATCCCAATCAGTCTATGTGACAGTTACAGAAGGCAAAGTGCATGGTGATAAAGAATGTGGGCTTTGGAATCCAATAGATCTGGGTTCAAATACTAGTTCCACCAACCATGAATTTTGTCACCTAGGCAAAACTATGTTTTATTTTTCTCACCTACAAAAAGAGATATAATAATTTCTATAGCATTTGATGAGAATTAAGAGATCATACATTTAAATTAAACATGTGCCCAGAAATTGTAAGCATTTAATAAATTAAAGCTATTAGGGTTAACTATTAGCATTATAATTAAAATTGATATTAAAATTACTATTAGTATAGTATTAGTATTGTTATTTTAGAATATGTCCTACAATACCCATTTGACAACTGAAATTTAGATGACTGAAGTGACTTACCTAAGATCATAGGGTTAGTTTGAGCCATAACCAGAAACATCTTACTTACATTTTTAAACAAATTTATCTTCTGTAGAGTTCAGCTACTTCAATTGCAAACTCAGATTTTTGCTCAAGTTCTTATTCTAACTCTTCTTTTGGACAGTAGTCACATACTGCTCACAAGGATTTTCACAGATGTTATTCAAGTATTTCAGAGAAATTGGCAAATCTCACACAGTTATTATTTTTGTTAATGGATGCAGTCTTTCTGTGGCCATAATAGTGTATCAGGTGCCAGGTTTGTCATCCCATGGTAAACAACCATAAAATTAGACAAGATAATGGAACAAATATGTTCAGGTGTTAGAAAATAGAGTAGGACTGTGATCCTTCAGAGAAGATAGACATGTGAGGTTAGCCCATGTTAACCTTGGATTGTTTCCTTGGGATTTACCAAATCATGTCAGGGAGAAGTAGAAGCTAAGCAGAAAGGTTAGCTTTGCTGAACAAAGGAAAGACAATCAGAGTTTAGGGACCTGAAGTAACTAGAATTTTTGCTACAGGTTGTCAGAGAGGACAGAGCTGTGCTATTGACAAGGGTTCACCCCTGATCCTTGTCCATGAACTGGCCTCAGTCATCCTGGGCAAAACTCCAAGGCCTAGTAGAGAATAGCTGCTCCAGAACTGTCTGAATGAAGACCCCAGAGGCTGCACTGACTTTGCTGATGCTCAGGCTTTTAGTTCAGAGCCCATATATGCCATTTTTTAGGCTGAGGCCCTTGCCTTAAGTAAGAGCCATATTGTATGACTAAAGAGAAACCATAATATATCTATCTTCCCTAATAAAGAATAAAATCAACCTCTTGTATCAGAAGTATCCACCAAAAGTTTAACTCTGTACAAGAATAAAATTAAGCATTCTTTAAGCTTTAATCGAGATAGATAACATAATCCAGACACCTAATGTTTCATCTGCAATGTCCAGTATATTATAATAAATTATTAGACATAGGAAGCAAAAAAGTGACCATCAAGCAAATATGTGTTAAAAATTGTCCTTCAGATGACCTAGATATTGAAATTAAAAGTATTATGCATGTGTCCAATGACGTGAGGGAAAGATCATTGTAAAGAGTGCACAAATAGGAAGTAGTATTAGTAAAGAACAAAAAAAGTATAGAAAATAACTAAATGGAAATTCTAAAACTTAAAATACAGTACCTGAAATTTAAAAAATTTACTGTATAGGCTAACAGTAGATTGGAGATTACAAAGGAAAAGGTTAGTAAACTTGAAGGCAAAGCAATAGAATTCATGAGTAGACACTTAAAAATCATTTAAAATTAATTAAAAAATGCAAAATAATTAAATAGGGAAAGAATTTTTTTTCAGTAAATGGTGCTGGGACAAGTGGATATCCACATTCAAAAGAGTCAATCTCTACCTCACACCATATTCAAAAATTAACTCAAAACACATAATTGAACTTAACTGTGAGAACTAAAATTAAAGATTACTTAGGAGGAAACATAATAAGAATAAGACTTCTTCTTCTTATTATTTTTTGATACAGGGTCTCACTCTATTGTCCAGGCTGGAGTACAATGGCATGATCCAGGCAAATTGCAACCTCAACCTCCTGGGCTTAAGTGGTCCTCTCACCTCAGCTTCCAAAGTAACTGGGACTACAGGTGTGTGCTACCATGCCTGGTTAAATTTGAATTTATTTATTTATTTATTTATTTATTTATTTTATTTATTATTTTTTTAGAAATAGGGGCTCACTATGTTGCTGAGGTTGGTCTCAAGCTCCTGGGTTCAAGTGATTATCTTGTCTCAGCCTCCCCATACACTAGGATAACAAGTGTGAAGTGTGAGCCACCACATCTGGCCTCTCAGAGTAAATCTTTATAAATTTGGATTGAGTGATGACTTCTGAAGTCAATACCAAAAGCAAAATCAACAAAAGAAAAAAATTGATAAATTGAACTATATTGAAATTAAAAACTTCTGTGCTTCAAAGAACACCATAAAGAAACTGAAAAGCCAACAAAAAGAATAAGATTAAACGTGTGCAAAGTATTTATCTAATAAGGGAATTGTGAATATAGAATTGGGAATTTAGAATATACACAATCTTTACTACTCAACAATAAAAGACAACACAAATTTTAAAATGGGTCATGAATTTGAAAAGATATTTCTCCAAAGAAGGTGTTCAAATGACTAATAAACACATGAAAAGATACTCAATATCTTTAGTTATTAGAAAAGCACAAATCAAAGCAACAGTGAAATATTACTCCAGACTCTCTAGAAGCAATATAATAAAAACAGATAGACAATGATAAGTGCTGGTGAGGATGTGGAGAAATTGGAGCCTTCATTTATTGCTGCTAGGAATGTAAAAATGCACATCCACTTTGAGAAACACTTTGGTAGTTCCTAAAAGCGTTAAACATATCTTTACTATATGTCCTGGAAATTATTCTCCTAAGTATTATACTTCAAGAGAAATAAAAACATTCATCCACATATAAATGAATACACAAATTTATATAAATATTATTTATAAATACATAAAAATTAGAAAAAAACCAAATATATTTCAACTAATGAATGGATGCACAAAATGGAGTACCTCCACAAAATGGAATATTATTTGAAAATTAAAAAATGAATTATGAGTGTTAAAGCTCTACTGCAATTTTTTTTGTTTTTTACTGAACCCCATCCTTCCTCAAAAATGAAGTACTGATACATGCTATGACATGGCAAAAACCTGAAAACGTTTTTCTACATGAAAAGAGTCAGTTACAAAAGACCACATATTAAATGACACTTATATAAAATGTCCAGAAGAGACAAATCTATAGAGACAGTTACTATAAATCTATAAAAACAAATTACATTAATCTATAGAGGCAAATAAGTAGATTAATGATTGTTAGGTCCGGGGGGAATGGAAAGGAGGATAGGCAGTGGTTGCTCATGAGCACAGCATTTATTTTGGAGTTGATGAAAATGTTCTATAATTAGAGAGTGGTTTTGGTTTCAAAAACCTGCATATAGACTAAAATTTATCAAATTGCATAGTTTAGAAGAGTAAATTTTATAATATGCAAATTATAACTCAATTAATATGTTATATAACAGAGTTCCAGTGAACTATGACACAATATCAAGTGGTTTAATACGTGTGTAATTGAAGTACCAGAAATAGACAGATAATAAAACAGAAAAATTATTTGAAGAAATAAAGGCCAAAATTTCCCCAAAGATGGTGGAAATTAAATTACATATCCAAGTTCTTGGAACCCAAGCAGGATAAATACAAAAAGAAACATGGTTAGAAACTTCAATCTATCTGATGAAATACAAATATGAAAAGGAACATCTTAAATATAGTCAAAGGAAAAACATTTAGTATACGATGGAGATCCATACTATAAATGATATCTGGCTTCTCATCAGAAAGAATGGAAGCCAAGAAACAATGAAGCAGGATTGTTAAAATTCTCCAAAAGCAACTGTCAACAGAGATTTCTATATTCAGAAAAAAAAAGTACCTTAGAAATGAGGACTGGATTAAAAAATTTTCAAAAAAACACAAGCTGAGAGTATTTGTCACAAGTAAACTTGCACCACAAAAATTGCTTAAGAATTCTTTTCTGGCTGAAGCAGAAATGGCATCAGACAGAATTTTAGAACTTCAGAGGAATGACAAGCACTAGAAATAGTAAAAATTTGGATAAATATAAAAGATTATCTTTTATTGCTTTTTTTATTGCTTTCCTTAATTTTTTAAGGACAACTGAAGACACAAATTTTAAAAAATAACTACATTTGGAGGGATTTATAACATATGCACATATGAAATATTGAATGATATTAGCACCAAAATGAGGTGATAAAATTACACTGTTGTAAATTTCTTACATTTTACATGAAGTCATATAAAATTAATTATTCATAGACTTGGATGAAATAAAGATGTCTATTGTCATTTTTAGAGCAACCACAAAAAAGTAAAGAAATAGCTAAATAGCAATATAGCAATTAAAAATAATGGAAAAAGTAGATTCATCCTAGGAAGACAAGAATGGAGGAACGGGAGGCAGCAGGAACAAATAAAAATCAAAAACATGACACTAGACTCATATTCAACTCTATTAATAATTATGTGAAATGTAAATGAACTAATAATATGAATTAAAAAGCAGAGATTGACTACATACAAAACCCAGCTATATGATGTCTACAAAAGATGCCTTTTAAATATATAGATCCAGTTAGGTTGAAAGTAAAAGGTTGGAAGAAAAAAAGATATATGAAACAAACATCATAAGAAATCTGGATTGTCTGTGTTAATATCAGTCAAAGTAGATTTCAAGATGAAGGGTATCACTAGAGATAAAAATAGGTGGAAACCTCCTTTCAAGGTCCTTGTATTTCTATCAGTATTACAACCTCAAAGTTATTTCACATTCCAGATCATCCTATGTCTATAGAAAACATTTATCACTTCTCACTCCTAATATAAAATACTCTGAGTGTAATTGCTCATGGTGCAAGATTTGTGGCTGAGAATCTTTTGTGTGTATCTTCCCTCAGCTCCCTCCAGATAGGTGGAACAGAGACATCTCTGATGTGCTAAAGGAGTTTCTCAGCATGAGAGACTGTTTTGATAGAGGTATGGGTCCTATAAACCATCTATTCAGAGTCCTTAATTATTTTATTTCACAAAAATGCTTCAAGCACTGTCTGTGTACCAGATAGTGAGGTAGGTTGTATGTACATAGAGGCAAGTTTGATCAGAATCATGGTCTTCAAGAAACTTACAATCTGTACAATAAGATTATGCTGAAACATGATGTTTTACATTAATTTTCTTGGCAAATTTGGGGAGAGAGTATCTTTAACTACTATTAAAATAAAACCTCCTCCAAAACAGTGTGGAGACTGATACTGCTTTTAAGTTGACAAGACCTGGGCACTGAGCATGAATCAAAGTGTTTCAAACTTTATCTAGTGTTCTGGTTTGGGTCACATTGGCAAGACAATTTCCACTTACTACCACCAGCCAATTTCATTCATAGACGTATCAATCATATTTGTGTCCCTGTCTGTTTGTTCTTGTTCAACAAAGAATAAATCCATCCTGTGTCTCCTTTCTCTTTCTATGTCCATTATAATCCCATAGCCTATCAAGGCATAAGTCTATTGTCAATACCTAACTCTAACTTTAAAAGATACCGTTCATACTCTGCCTATATCCCCTCAACACTCTCCTTCTTCATGTGGATGGCTTCCTATTGCTAGCACCTACAACTCTTTGCCCAAAGGTTCTTTCCAGTCACTAGAGCCACTAGTGCCTGTTCTACTAGCCAGAAGTACTGCAGAATTAACTGTGAAGGGAGCAATTCTCAATCAATGGCTGACAGGGCTTAGTGGAAAAATATCTCAACTTTCTCACCTTTCAAGATCACACAGAAGATTGTTTTACACTGTATCTGGAGTTCTTCAGGGAGAATTTATCCCAACTTCTCTCAGTAGTAAGCTGGTGAATTGCGTGTTCTTTATTGTCTTCCCTTTCCTGAGTTACTTCCCCCATCCTCCATCAGTGCTTCCTGAATTGTCTACCAAATTGAGCACTTGGGGAGAGACAGGGTAAGGCCATGTTTGACTGCCAGCAAAGTTGAAAGTATGATCAGAAGCTGGCAACTATAAAACAATTATAATGAGGGCTGGCACTTACAAATATCTCACCCAAGAACCCAGAGAAGGTTTACAGAGCCTCTAAGACTTCCCTATTAAAATCTCCAGAACCCAAGTTCTGGGAGTCATTCAGGAGCTCCAAAACCCTAGTGAGGCCTAGAGAGTATCTTGGATATACCCTCTGGGTTATGCACAGATATACATATACATGTACATATACATATACATATACATATACATATACATGTATCTTAGATGAGCCTGTGCATGGCAGTGGTAGCCAAGGTGCCCGGGGGGTTCATAATTTGGAAGATCTCATAGAGAAAGGACTGCATGTTTATAAGTATTTGTTAAACATGTTTCTACCTCAAACTGTACCCAGATCTTTATATCATAGTTTGTTTCTGGAGTAACCTAACCCAAAATAATCCACATAGAGAGGCAGAAGCTATTGTTCTTCTCTTGTAGTTTAGATAAAAAAGCTTGAGTCTTTTTTTGATCAACTTTCAACATAGATACCTATTTTCAGAAAAAAAATACTTCAGAAATGAGGATTGGATAACAACAATCCTCAAATCCAAACAAATTTAGGCAAGTACTCCACTCCACCTCTTACTATCTGTGTGGCCTTGGACAAACGAATGAATTCATGACTCTGTGATCACCTATATTTCTCCTGAAAATGACTGCCACACAACACAAACTATTTTCGACCAGAAAGGGAATTTATTTATTCACATACCCAAAAAGTCAAGGAGCTTTGTATAGTGTCACATGTGGTTTGATGTAACCACTCAAATAATGTTATTTCTTATTCATCTCTGGGTTCTGATATCCCCTTGCCAGCTGTGTTTCCATTTGATTTCTGTTTATAAGTAGCCAAGATGGTACATGGCAAGTCCAGAGTTAACTATTCTTTAAGTGCCTAGCCTCTGTAGAAGAGAGAGAGGCTCTTCGCCAATAGTTTTAGCAAAGCTTTGAATTGTAAAAGAAAACCCTGGGTAAAATATTGAATCCAGGTAGATAGTCCACATTTTAGGCCGTGCTTGAATGATGTCTCTACACCTGAAGTCTACCGTAGTGTCAGCCCTACAGAAATCATATGGGCTAAGAATGAGAGAAAAGAATTTCCCAAAGCAAGGATCTCTTTTATGAGGCGAAAAAGAGAGAACAGATGCTGGCAAGGAGAAATGGATGGGTTCTGCTAATACAATGACCTCAAAAGGCTAGTGTGAGAATTAAATGAGATAATCCTTTTAAGCTCTCAGTACAGGCATACGCTAGGTGCTCAATCTTTGATCACTGTCATTATTATCAATCATATTGAACGGAGCGTAATTTTCTCATTTATTAAGTACATAAAAAAGGACACACCTCAAAAGATTTCTGGGAAGATTTTAAATGATATCTGAAAATCGACATTAAGTTTTAGTGTTTTTTTCCTCCTCCTTACTTTCTCAAAGCTGGACCTTTAACTCCCTACCACTATGATAAACATTTGGTAAATGAATATATGAATAAATGACCACATAAATAAATGAATGCCTATAATCCCAAAATGCAGGGTGACTTTCATATGCCTCAAATCTCATTGCTTGGGGTTATTTTTCACCTAGAATATACCTCATCTTAGAAAAGTCACCTCTCCTGTGGTTGCCTCCAATTTGAGGTTCTATTTCAGGGTTATACTCTGCACAGGAAAGTGGTTCTGAGCCCATGTTACAGAATCTTCATTTTCAGATTAGTTTCCTATAAAGGAAAATATCCTTCAAGACACTAGATACAGGGAAGCCTGGAGCCAGAGACCCTGAGTACAATGTACAGAGGCTCTGCTGTGTATCAGCAGTGATTCAAGACATCATTGCCCACTCCCACCCCCATCCCCATTCACTCAGCATCAGTACCTGGGATTCAGTTGTCCCCTGGGACAGAAAAAGACAGAGGAAGGTTTTGATGCTTCCTTTAAAAATAAGATACCATTAGTTAGGCATTTTATTTTCATTACATGAAGTGAGCATACTTGTCTCAGAGAATTCAATCACCTACAGCCAACAAGAAGGGAAGGGATGATTTGTGGTTTTGCAGAACGCATTTCCTGTCTTGTACCGGGCATAGATTAATTTCACTCTGGCACAGCAAGTGCCACTGATGACAAAATCATTTAGCCTTAGTGCTTAATGCAAAGAAGGGTAAAATAGACGAGCACATGAGGCTGAGGGCATATGGACGATGCTCTTGCTGATGTCTCTTTTAGTGTCTGATTTCAATGCCGTATCATCCTGACCACATGATAATGTTTTATGAGCTTCTCCAGTTAGAGAAGCACAAATACTGTAAAGTGATTATAGACAAAAATGAGCCCCAAATTCCATTCACTGTGACTTAGTAAAATGTAAAATAATGAAACAGTAGCTGCTATGAGCTGAATTATATTCGCCACCCCCCCAAAAATTTATATGTTGAAGTCCTAAACTCCAGTACCTTGGAATGTGACTGTACTTAGAGACAGGGCCTTTAAAGGAGTATGTAAGTTAGAATGAAGCCATTTATCTGGGTGTGTTCTACTCAAATCTGACTGGTGTTCTCATAAGATGAGAAATTTTGGACACAGAAAGGGTAAATGTGCACACAGAGGAAAGACCATGCGAGGCACAGCAAGAAAGTGGCCATTTGCAAGCCAACAGAGAGGCCTCAGAAGAGACCACATCTTCCAATACCTGGATATTGGATGTTTAGCCTCCAGACTTGTGAGAAAACACATTTCTATAATTTAAGCCACCCAGCCTGGGGTAATTTTTTTTTTTTTTTTTTTAATGACAGGTCTAGCAAACTAATACTATAGCTATACTAATACTATAGCTATACTAATACTATAGCTAAACTAACACTATACCAATGATTGAGCACTTACAGGATTCTAGTTATGATACTAAATGCTTTTATAGAGATATCATTTAAGTCCAACAATAGTCTTAAGAAATATTGTAAGTTTACATATTTTCTAGATGAAGAAACTGAGTTTGTGAAAGAATAAGCAATTTATTCAAGGTCATGTTGAAAGCACCTGGTTCTAATCAGTTTCTCTAACTCTCTCCTTGGAATCTTTGTTTGAACTTCTGAACGTGGCTGAAACCAAGCTCAAAGTCCATTCACCAAACTCAGTATGCTCCTCCAGTGTTCTCTCCACCAAAGCACCAGATTTAAAAGGCAGAATTATTTTATTGCTGAAACCTGACTCAGTATGCTCCTCCAGTGTTCTCTCCACCAAAGCACCAGATTTAAAAGGCAGAATTATTTTATTGCTGAAACCTGACATCCTTCAACTCGAATCCATTGTGAAATCTTGTTTATTCGACTTCATCTTCTCACACGGTGGCTAACACAATAGATAATAAGATATTATTAACTCTGTAAAGGCAGAGCTGATATGATTAGCAATGAAATTGATAGGCATTGGGGATACATTACAACGAGGATCAAAGATGATTACACCAAGATTTTAATTCAAGGTTCAAAAAGGAGTTTGGAGGAGTTAACTGAGATCAGCCCTAAAGGAACTCATCAACCCACAAAATGCTTCTTCCTCTGTTCCCATCCAGAGGATGGGATCTCCATGTCCAAGATAACTGTTCTGGCTCAGACCATCATGTCTCATGTGAGTTAGCACGATGTCTCTCTGGCCTCTCCTCACCTTCTCTAATGCACTCTCCACTCTAGCCAGAATAGTCAGTTACCAGTTCCTTCACGGACTCTCCCCACTGGATAAAGGTCAGATAGATATATGGCCCACATGATCATACTGATTTCTCACTCGAGCCTTAAATAATATCCAGACGGAAACACTGGGCGAAGAACTTGATTAATTTGATGAAGCCTTCAACTCCAATCATGGCACAGTTGCAAATCCACAGGTGGTTCTTTTTCTGTCACACTAAGTCAATTTCCAGGAAACCTGGTTTAATATGACAGTGATATCCAGAGTTGACTTATTTTCACTGGGGCATGGAAGAAATCATTTTAGGTAGGACTCCCAGAGGCCAGATTTTGCCTCTGCTACTATGAGTTTGAAGACAAGCCAGGTCTCCATAACTTGGTTGCTTGCTCTGTAAAATGTAGTGTTTGGGGTACTGATCTCTGTGAGTCTTTCATGCTCCATAAGGAAATTACAACATCCCTTGCCACGTTGTTGAAAGGAAACAAGAAGATCTCAGGATGAGCTGGAGAAAGAAGGAAACAGAGTCAGGAAGTGGACAATTTGAGAGAAACACGAGTGCTGAAAAAAGAATGTGTGCATGCATTGCTTCAGAAACCAGGGACAAAACACGCTTGGGCTTTTCACCACCCTCTGAGTTTTTTCTACACTTGCCCAAGGAAGACCAAAAATAAGAGCTAATTTTTTCCCCAGAAAAAACAGGAGAGAAACCAGGCCTCAGACACACCTCTTTCCATCTGGACTGAGCCCAGATCCACCCAAGAGGGTGTGGCCATGAGGACTAGGCAGTTAGAGCCAGATGTCCACCCTTTCCATCAGCATGGAAGCCCTTTGAAACCACACTAGGCACTAGGCAAAGCGGTTTTTTTTTTTTTTTTTGTAAAGAAACTCCCTAAAAAAACTAGAATCAGATTCTGTAAGCAACAAGTTATCTTGGAAAGCAGCTGGAAGCATACACCCTTTTCTCCAGTGAGAAAATGAGGGCAAAGGAAAGTTGGATGACATATGGAGAATACCAGGATCTCTTGTCTCAGCACATGTATGAGCTATTGTTAGTGTAGACACCCAGTCTCATACACTGTTATGGTTCTTCCATCGGGAAATTGGAGTTCAGGATTAATCATCTCCTACTTTTGGATAGCTATTTTCATAGTTTATAGCAGGCATCGGTCACATCAGTAGTCAGGCATTTAGTGGACAGCAGAAAAAATAACCAGGGAATAAAACACAGAAAATAATAATTTGAGTAATTGTGTGCATAACTTCTGCTTATCGTATCTTTTCTCTGGGTGTCGGTTTACCCATATGAGACAAGGGGAAGTATGATTAAATAATCTCTAAGAATCATTCCAGCTCTATCTGTCTAAGACAGAGAACAGGAAAGGAAGATCCCCCACGGCAGTCAGGGAGGCAGCCCAGCCAGGAACCCAGGTGGCCGTGGACCCTGGGCAGCTCCAGGAATGAGGGGCCTGGCTACTGCATTTCTGGAGCATACCCCCCCACTCATTTTCCAAGCCCTGTGCCTTCTCTCTGGCCAAATAAACACAGCTGAGAGTTCTGGAACTGAGCTGCAAAGAAAATCAGCTCCTGATATCTTGCCCAATAAGCAAACAATGGCGAAAATGTTTCTCATTGTCGCTTTGTATTAATAACCTATTGAATCAACCCATTTTCGCCATCTAATCTTATAGGCCTTGCCACCATTAATTATCAAATATGAGATACAGAATTTCAACTTTCTGTACTATATAAAAGATTAAGGCTTAATAACCATTAATATCTTTATAAACAAAACAACTTTATAATCATTAATACCTCAGTGACCATAACAATAACTGTCATTTATAACGCACTTTCTAGATTCCAGACACATTGCCAAGTGCTTTCACATGTATTGCTTTGTTTAATTCATTTTCATCTTAGGAATTAGATTATTCTACGATTTCCATTTAACGTATGGGGAAACTGAGGCTTAGAGAGGTTAAGTAAACAGCCCACAGTCCCACAGCTAAGAAGTGTTAGAATCAAGATTCAAACTCAAATTGACCTGTCTCCAAAGACTACTGTCTAAACAGAACTGACTTGTAAGCTAAAGTTGCATGCCTTCAGAATTCAAAGGCATTTTTCTGTTTGTTGTGCTTATGCTTGTTAGAATGAAATTATTTATTGCCTCTTTCCACTTGTTTTGGTCAAGTTCACAGATCAGCACACATTTCCTGATCTGTGATTTTGCACATCCATCTCTTCTACCAGTAATCAAGCAAGAGAAGCACCTGCCGAGTTATTCTCTTAAAGGATGGGGTCAGATCACACCGGCCCACAACTCCAGCAGTTGGAGAGACAGAAGCTCAGATCTTCAAGATACTGAGGTTGAGTTCCCTTGGAGAGGCAAGGAGGATCCCAAAGGCAGGGGGAACAATCCTGGAAAGCTCCAGGTGACATCTTGGATCAAAATCCTGTAGGCCTGAATTATTTTTTGCTATAATACTGCACAATCTACAGAGTTTAGTGGAGCAGCTGAGTCAGGAACCCAGGCTGTTCACCTTGGGCAGCTCCAGGAATGAAGGGCCTGGCTACTGCATTTCTGCAGCATACCCCCGCCTCCTTTACCCAAGCTCTATGCCTTCTCTTCAGCCAAATGGACACAGCTGAGAGTTCTAGAACTGAATGGAAGAGGAAATTGTGGGACAGGAAGGGCGAAGGCTTTCCCACAACTCATCATCCAGAACTGTGTTATGTGGACATCCCTACTTCCAGTGGAGCCCGAGAAATATCTGTATGGCAGATGAAGTCAATGTGGAGAAGGGGACAAGAAGTATTGTCAACCATCACATGGGTTCTGCTCCTCTTTTCGACAGAAACCTTGATAAAATCCTCAAATGAAGAGTGATGTCATCCATGTGTAAACATGCCCAGCTCAAGAGAAAGTCCGGAAATGAGAGGCTGCAGGAATGTGGGAAGATATGAGTTTATCAGGATGAGCAGCGTATCTGAGAATGACCTAACTGTGTTGACCTATCTAAAATCTAAACACAAGCCACAGGGTGATCCATCACTGGAAACAGATACCTAGCTCAGTCACAGACAGTGAGCAAAGGTGGGAAACATTGGCCTTGTTTATTCCATATCGCACTGAATATACAAAGTTCCCACATCCTGCAACAGACAGAATGTAGTCCTGAGCAGAAAAGGGAAACTGACGGCAGTGTTATGCAGTGGGTCTCTTCTGTGGGAGTGACACTGACCTGGAGGATGTACTGCATTCCATACTCTAGAGGTGTCCTCTGATGTAGTGGAGGATTTCTTCTACCTCTTACAGCCTAGGAGAAACAGGTCTCAAAATTATCTCATTAAGCTACTGGCTGAAGTTCAGGCTGATTTTCCACATGCTTAGAATAGGTACATCTTGGTCATGAAGACAGAAGATTCTACAGTTGAAATGACTAAATTATGATCAAGCTTATACATTGGTATCCTGTAAACTTGGTTGAATATAAATTAATTTCCTAGGTATGGCCAGCTGTGGATGCCATCACAAGGCCGAAGACAAGACAATCCCTTGGACTTTGCTGACTCCATCAGATGACATTGCCGCTTACACACACACATAAACACACACACACACACACACACACACACACACACACCACACACACTGATTTTGTCTGTATGGCCAATTAACTTCCCTAGATGAAACATATCCGTGCCTGGTACTCTTCTAATTGTAGCATGAGACAGACTCAGGCTTAATAATAGAAGGAAAGATTCTCTCACAGTTAAACAGTTGCCCGAAGATGAAACACATTGCCTGGGGAGGCCCTGGGTTCTCTTTCCCTTGACATAGACATGCATTGTTAGAATATTGAGGAGCTTCCCAGCACCATAAGAGAAAGAACTTGAAATTCCTCTTGTCTCTGACATGTTGAGGTGTCTGGAAATTTTTTACTTACATCGTCTCTGAGCCTATTGCAAATCTTAAGAGCAATTAGATGGGTGTGTTCCTTCATTCATTGACTCATTCAGTCATTATTTTATTTATTCAGCTAACAAATATGTGCATAGTAAATACGTGCACATAACTCAGCGTGGGTTATGCTATGTGACAGGGGCTGAGAAAACAGGAAATAAGAACTCCCTTTCTTTTAAGGGGGTTATTCAGATCCTTGATGGTGCTATGTAATGGATTCTCTGATGGGGTCGCCCACATATATGCATGCTGCCGAATTGAGGGAAGAGGTTGTTAGTGTGAAAGCTTTCAAAAAAAATGTAGAAGGGTCATTTGTTATTTAATCCAAACCTTCTGGGTACTTAATAAAAGACATCGAAACTGTATTTTTATGTGGAACATCACAGGACAGTCATCTAGATGAAGAGCGGTGTACATGCCACCTTCATCTGTGTTCCAGGGACCATAGGTTATCAGAACTAAAGCTGCTCGTAGATAATTCATCACATCTACTTCTGTCATGTATTATGAAGGGAAACAGAAGCAAGAGGAAGTCTAATACCTTGTTCAAAGTCCCACTGTAATTTTTTGGCAGCCAAAACAGAAATCAGGTATTTGCTTTTATTGAACTTATGGCATGTCAACTTGATTTATTGCATTTTATTTTGGATTAATATTATCATTATCATTATTATTAACACGTATTATGTGCTTGCCATGTGCCAGACAGCTCCCAGTGTGCTTGAAGTGCTTGCCTCTTGGAATCTCCAAACTAAGCTGAGAAGGCAGGTGTTAACAGTCCTCATTTTACACGTAAGGAAATTATGGACCAAAGAATGTAATTAATTTGTAGAGACACTGAGCTAAGAAATAGCAGAGGCAGGATATGAACCCAGGTCTGAGTGACTCTACAAGCCCGTAACGAGGCATTATATCTCAAGGCTTTGTAGTCTGCTCTGGTTGGCTACCTGTCAATTCATCCTCCACATCTAGGATCATGAAAAATAAAACACCACTCTTAGAGCTCAGCTGAAAGCAGGCTAACGTCTGTTCGTGGAGCCTTATTGTGGGAGAAGGAGGTTTGCTGGCGATCGGTAGCATTTCCACCCTCTTCTGCCTGTAATGAGAGCACCCTCTGGCCAACTGAAACACAGAAATGGAGCAGAGAAAACCAGTCCAAGGGCCTGGCCTGCCTCACTGGAGACATTCACAGCGTTGCTATAACAAGAGCAGGAGCTATGATAAGGAGCTGGGAAAATCTGTTACAGTGAAGGTGACGCCCACATCAGGCTGTGGACATAGACCAGAGTCAGCCCTGGGACTCGCCCTGCGTGGGAAAGAGGGCATGGAGCCCAGGGTGCAAACTGTGTTTTCCTTCCTTTCCAAAGTGCTGCTGATTCCTGACTGAGGCTTGGTCTTTGTCAAGCCAGCTACTCAGGGTCAGGAGGAGCCAGGATCCCTTTTGGATTTGGTGCCTGCTCAACTCTTTTACTTTAACTCCTGCTCCTCCAACACCTTCATCCTATGTGCCAGCACAGAGAACTGTATTAACCTGTCTCC
>NW_012116699.1:2975158-3019526 GCF_000951035.1 Colobus angolensis palliatus | reverse complement strand
AAGTTCTCCAAGATTTATTCAATATGGCACTTTACCTGGAAAGGTCTCATTAATCTATAATCCATAACACTCCACTTGTTCAGATGAGAATGGCTTTAGTTCCTTTCTCAAGGGCAGTCACTACACCTTGGGGGAATCTCTGTTGGAACACTCCCAGTACTATAGTAGAACTCAGCTTAAAGCCAGCTAATGTCTGTCCATGCAGCCTTACTGGGAGAAGGAGGTTTGCTGACGATCAGTAGCATTTCCATCCTTTTCTACCTGTGATGAGAGCACCCTCCGACCAAATGAAACGACACTGAGAAATAGAGCAGAGAAAACCAGTCCATGGACATGGCTCGCCCCGTTGGAGACATTCACAGCGCTGCTGTAACAAAAGCAAGAGCTGCTCTTTTATTAAAATTGTGGGTTCATGTGTTTGTCTTCCTCAATGTATTTCTGTCATTTTGAAAGCTGAGACAGTGCTGTATTCTTCTTTGTGTTTACAAGATGTCGTGAAATAAACATGACATTGCAGATTCTCGATAAATACTGGGTAAAGGAGTATATGAATGAACAAATAAATAGACTGATGAGCTCAAATTAATTTCATAAAAGAAGCCCTGGCCCAGTAGATGGAGCCAGAAAGAATTAATCTTTTATCCCTTTCTCATGGGCCTGGTCCAGAGTACCAGGTATAGAAAGAACAGCTCTTGAACAACTATAGTGCAGCGGCTGGAGGGGGAGTCCACAGAGATGGTCCACATTGCACGTATGGGAAACTGTCGTTCAGGGAAGTCGGGTGATCCCCACTCACCATCCATCCCAGGGCTGGAAGACCTTCAAGTGGGCATTGGGCCAGCTCTTTTCAGGCAAGTAGTGCTGCCACCACTTTACAGATGAAGCAAGCATATTAGTTCACCAAATGGTTACTGAGCATTTATAATCGGCCTGCCGATTATAAGTGTTAAGAGTTGGGTAGGAGGGGAGATAGATGAATAAACAGAAGTACAAAACGTATGGAGGAGTGTCCCTGAACATGCAGCTGGAGACTAAATTTTCTTGGACGGAGAGCAAGGCTAGAATTTGGAAAATTCTCAACTTAGACCAATGTGACACCTCCTGGATTTAGGAATGGTCGCCTCTTTTTATTATCTATTCAACCTACCCATTTTGCTATAGACCTATTAACTTCCAGTCCAGTTCAGAGGGTTTTACATACTTTGCCTTTTTAAATCTCCCAGTCACTCATAAAATTAAGTTTAATTATCTCTGTTTACCAGATGAGGAGACTGAGGTTCCAAGTAGACAAGTAACAATAAAGTCTTCCGGCTTGTAAAGGGTAGAGTCAGAGTATACACCCAGATCTGTCTTTGTCTAACTCTGCATCTCCCAGTGAGCCATGGCTCACTTTGAATATGTACTGTGTCCCTGATGTATGGGTGTTCGAAATAGCATGTCCCAGACTTCTGTGAAATGCATGCCTTTCCAACAGTTTATGAGCGTCTACTAAATGCAGACATTAGTGCTGGGCTCTAGAAATTTGCATAAGGAAGACCAAGAAGGGTTCTAATTACTAAAGGGTCAGTAGTCCCTTGTGGGCTGGGGGAAGAGACAGAGCAATTAAAAGGCAGAAGTGCCAAGACAGATACCCCAAAGTCCTGCAGGGAACAAAAGAAAGTAACTCTGTCTTCCTAGGAAAGCCAGAGAGGTCAAGCATCATGTTTAGTTATTGATGGAAAGCTTCTAGAGATTTAATTTAGAATATAGTCAAGTCCATCTGGTGAGCACATAGCCAGGAAGTACAAAACTGGATGCAGAGGGTAAGTTTTAACAAGTCTGAGATGTTGGCAGCCTCTGTATTTTCAAGCTCTCTCTCCCTAACTCTGAGTCGCTAAACTGTATTCAAGAACTGGGTTAACCACCTTCAACCGATTGGCAGTTGATTCGTGATTGGGGTGAACTGATCACTTAGTAGCTTGGTGATTGATAGTGATTTCAAATCCACATGCATATTAGAAAACCCTGGGGAGCCTTAAAAAATACCAATGCTCAGGCCACACTTCAGACCATTTAAATCAGAATTTTGAGAGAGGGATCACGGGTCGGTAGCCTGAAGGAGGACACAAACACTCCTTATAGTAATTTTATTTTGCAGCCAGTTGGAACCTACTGCTATGTGGAAAAACTGCCAGTTTTGGCAGCCCTAACGCTATAGACAGGACTAAAGAAAAAATAAATTCCTAAGATAAATAAGGTAGGCAATGGCTGTTTATCTGCTCCTCTCTCCACAGGGCCTTTGCATAGCCCATTCCTTCTGCTTGGATCCTCAGCGCCCACGTCCACCCACCCTTCCACATTCAACTAAGTTCTCATTCTCCTAGCTCTCATCTCAAGGTCTCTTTCCCTATGGAGACCACCACATCAGGACGCTCTGTTATCTGTCCTCACGATACTTGCTTCCTTACTTCACAGCCCTTTCCTCAGCCAGCAATTGTACAACTGAGGGAGTAAACTTCTGGCTGAAGTCCATCTCGTGCACTAGACTGAAAACCTCCCAAAACTAGGACCAAAATAATTGTAATTTCCTCTGTCTATCACTAGGACCTAAACTGGGGACTGGCACAGAGGGATCTCTCAATAGATATTTTTTTTGAATGAATGAATAGATAAATGAATGAAAAAAAATGAACAAATTAGTAAAGATAAAAATTCACCTATACTCTAGGCCACAAAACAAAATCGAATCAGATCTAGTGTTTTTTTCTAGCTTTCAGGCTTTTGTGTTTGCTGTTTTGCTTGGTATTTCAACCTTAAATGATCTTTCCTGTAGTTCTACATTTCAAAATCCCTCTCATTCTTCAAAACCTCATTCCAAAACCTCATCCTGCATCATGCCTTTTCAAAACATCCTGCAGGAAGTGAATTTACTCTTTTATACACAACTTGGAATCTTAATTGGAATATGATACTCTTTGTTGCCTTGGGAACATATTATCATTTTTAAGAGATTATGAGCAACTTGAAGGTGGTACCCACCTAATTAATTCATTTCTGCCCTTTCCTCCATAGTACCTAGTAAAGTTCCTGCCATATAATAGATATCCTGTAATTATTATTTTTGTGCCTATATTAATAGTATATATCACGAGTAAGTGGGCAATGGACTTCTGGATTCATTTCTCAAATGCAAGCAAAGGGACAGTTGCACAGATTTTTAAACTCATACGTATTCTAAGGATCTAGCTTAGGAAAAAATTACTAATCCTTTTCTCTTTCCCTTTGTAGATCACACTCTAATATTTTTCCTCTGGAAGACAGAATGAAGATATGACAGTGGTTCTACGTGAGTTTGGATAATTATATTTTTCGTATTGCTTGGCAGTTAAGATTGACAACTACTGATTATTTAAGGTACTGTGTAATCTTTAAAAATAATTCAAAACACAAAAGTAATAATTGGATATAATTGCAAAACCAATTGATATGGTCCCAGCACATGCTTGAGTTTATGGGCCTCAGTTTTCCATCCGTAAAATAAAGGGGGTGGAATAAATCAGTGTTTTTCAGTGTTTATTGACCCAAGATACACACTGTAGCTCATTCAGAACGCATTTATTCATATGGTAAATATTTAATGAGCACCTACTATAGTAAATCAAAAACGTCTTCTTCTAGTAGAGAAACAGACACCTGTCAACAATTGTATAAATGCACGTACTACTTCTATGCCTGGTTTATAAAGGTATTTTGACAGAGTATAGCATGACGATTTTAGCTGGTCAGGGAGGTCAGGAATAACTACCACAATGGGAAAACCACTTTCTAGGATATGGGCAAGTATTAATTAGGGTTCTTCAAAGAAGTAGAACCAATATGATGTGTGAGAGAGATTTTTACTTTAAGGAATTGGCTCATACAACTGCGTGAGATGTCAAGTCCAAAATCCGCAAGATAGGCTGGCAGGCTGGAGACCTGGGAAAGAGCTGATGTCGTAGTTTGAGTCCAAAGGCAGTCTGGAGGCAGAATTCCCTCTTCTTTAGAGGAATCAGGTCTCTTATTTGCAAAAGCCTTCAACTGATTGGATAAGACGCAATCACATTAGGGTAATCTGCTTTATTCAAAGGTCAATTGATTTAAATGTTAATCTCATCCAAAAATACTTTTGCAGCAACATCAAGATTGATATTTAACCAATTATCTAGGTACCATGGCCTAGCCAAGTTGACGTATAGAATGAATCAGCACAGGGTAAATACAAAGGACAAAAGGAAGCCAAGGGTGTGTGGGGAATGACTAGAGGAAGGATGGTGGGAGAGGAGACCTAGGGCAGGCAGGGGAATGGCCACACAGGGCCATGTAATTGATGTGTCTCTTTTCTACAAGTAGTAAGCTTTTCAAGGATTTGAACCAGAGAATAGACATAATCAGACATGCTTTTCAAAACTAGCACTGTGGCAAAGGACTAAGATGGTGAAACGGCTGATGGGGAGGTATGGATGGATAGGAACATGCTACATATGTAAAGTGTGAAGCACCAGATGATGGATTTGACAGGTTGGAAGACCAACCAACAGTCCCAGTTCCAGCACTGAAAGTCCCATGTCCTGGCAAACCCCTCAGTCCCAGCAAATAGCGATGGTTGGTCACCCTAAAAAGAAATGCCAGTAATACTATTTAAGTTTCTGGGTACCTAAGGGTCATCCTGAATACTCTTCAATTTGCTAAGTTAGGTGTTGTCTATAGAAAACTGTGTGTGATGAACTGACAGCAGATGGATAAAACTTGCTGGAAAACATGTCCTGCAAGTCCCCTTTTAGCCTTATGTTCTGGATTCTCTAAACCCAGAGCAATGTGTGCAAAGGCAGCATCTCCCAGAAAGCCAAGATCAAGAATTTCAAAGAACAAAGCTCTTCCATTGAGGTAAAATTTTCAAATCCTCCTGATTTCATTTGATTCTCCAATGGCTACCTCAACCCAGTAACTTGCTAGTATCACAAGCATTTAATTCATTAATTTTACACATGGTTAGAGTTAGGGTTAGGGTTGGGTTAGGGTTAGGGTTAGGGTTAGGGTTAGAGTTAGGTTAGGTTTGTTACAGCAAACATGGAAACACGTTGGGAAAGTGTCAAGGGTGATAGATCTTTGCCTTTACTAGATAAAGAAAAACTCAGTGAAAGTTTTTCTTTACCTTGTTTCATCCCATTTGTGTTCCCTTTCCTGTATTTTGTTTGAGAGAGAGAGAATATTTTACCAACCATCACCATCTCATTCGTTTATCATTTATTTGTTAATTTCAAGAGAGTTGGCTTTTTTCATTATGAAGTGAATTGTGCTTACAAAAGAATGAAAAAACAGAGATGGAAAAGAAACATGAACTCACTACTTGAGCCCAAGAGCAGCTTAATTCCATTCTTTTTAATACATATTTTAATACCTCTGTATAAATCATTAGATTGCACAATCCTGTACACAAACAAAATTGCAAAAATTGTTTATCTAACCTCATATCTGGATTTTGTCTTTCAACATGAAAATGCTAATATTCCCTGTGTTGGGTCACATTCTTTATTTAAACGGAGTGCTTGATGATTGTGTGACAGCTCAGCAAATGTGTGCTTCCCAAGTTACCTAACCATTGGCCATTGATGAACACTCACATTTTCGTTTTATTATACCAACGAGACATTAACATATTTGTGCATAAAGCTGTTTTGTATTTTTGGTGATTTTTCTTAGGCTACATTCCCCAAAGTGGAATTTCTGGGTTAAAGCACTTTGGTAGTTTAATGCTGTTGACACATATTGTGAAATTGTCTTCCAGAAGGGCTGTAGCTATTTTTATGCATGCCAGAATGTGCGGAAATGTGTGTGGAATATGTGAAAACGTAGACTGGAGGGCATCTCGGTTAGATGGGCTTATGTGAGGGGCTCCTTCCTGGCCTTGGCTCAAACAGAACATCAGAATTTGCCTTTTCTCGTCAAGTGAGTTTTCAGCGGGAAAAGCATGATTTGAGAACAATTCCTAAAGGAAGTATCTTCTATAGGTAGCTGGGATCCGTGGGCAAGTTTTACGGCATCTCTTAATTTTTTGATTACTTACGTAACCTTTGTTTTTTACTATTATTACTTTTATGTTAGTACATTTGTTTTTTGTTTGTTTGTTTTTTCTGGGAAAATGTACACTTTCTTCAGATTCCCAGGAATTTCAGTGGTTAAACCTTTGTTGTTTCTTCTGACTATGATTCTCTTTTCTTCAGATAAAAGAGTGCCCAGAATTTTCTTTGGGAAATAGTCATTCCCCACACATAGCCCATTGGTTTGAAGGGAGTTCACCACTCCTCTAGGGGAGGACACTGATTGGCCAAAGGTGATTTCCATTTATCTATACCCAGCGATTGGATGAGACTGGCCACGTGACCCAATTAAGGACAATGAGATTCATGCCCACAGAGTGTTTTTCCAACTGTTGAGAGTGAGAAACCTTGTTTTCATAGATGAAAGCTCGGGACCTTGTGTGCTTATCTGCCCATCCTATGGGATTTAGAACAGAAACCTATACACCCTAAGGAAAGACTAACAGATGGGTGGAAGTCCCTGGCCTCTGATGACATCATCTTTGGTCCCAGGACCACCTATGCCTGAATCTACAGTCCCTAGATCTATGCCTGGACTCCTCAGTTCACTAAGGACTTTATGATTTATGTTTCTCTTACAGCATTTTGGGTTGGGATTTCTGTCACTCATCGTTAAAAGAGCCCTAAATAAGATACATAAAGGAAATAAGGTTGCTAAGACACATTGAGCCAAGTGCAGTGGCTTATGCCTATAATCCCAGCACTTTGGAAGGCCAAGGCAGGCAGATCACTTGAGGTCAAGAGTTCGAGACCAGCCTGGCCAACATGGTGAAACCCCATCTCTACTAAAAATTCAAAAAAAAAAAAAATATTAGCTGCATGTGGTGGCGCACCCGTGTAATCCCAGCTACTCGGGAGGCTGAGGCAGGCGAATGAATTGCTTGAACCCAGGAGATGGAGATTGCAGTGAGCCAGGATTCTGCCACTGCGCTCTAGCCTGGGTGATGAAGTGAGACTTTGTCAAAAAAAAAAAAAAAAAGTCATATTGAATTGAATTTCAATTTTTTTGTTTTATATCTGGGATTTGCAGGCCAGATAGGGACATTGACTTAACCAAAGGTAACTTAGAAAAGGAACTAAGATGCAAAGTCTCCCTTTTATAAGTATAAGGCTCTTATCAAATGCCTGATTTCCCTTCCGTTTCACAGAAAGATCGATAGTTGTACAAGTCTTTTCTAGTTATTTCTGTGTTATGTCCAGTGCACTGTTGAAGACTCTGGACATCTAGAAAATATACTATACACATTGCAATAATTGGAAATACCATATTTGAGGGTTTTTTTCAGTGTCCCTTTTACAATCAGAAAGTTTTCTTTAAAACAAAACAAAAAATAGAATCCCAGGTACAATTGCTAACACCTGTAATCCCAGCATTTTGGAAGGCTGCAGTGGGCAGATCATTTGAGCCCAGGAGTTCAAGACCAGCTTGGGCAACATGGTGAAATCCCATATCTACTAAAAATACAAAACAAACAAACAAACAAACAAAAAACCAGCCAGACGTGGTGGTGCGTACCTGTAGTCCCAGCTACTTCGGAGGCTGAGGCAGGAGGATTGATTGATCCAGGGAGGTGGAGGTTGAGTGAGCTGTGATCCCACCACTGTCTGGGTGACAGAGTGAGACCCTGATTTAAGAAAAGGAAAAGAAAAGAAAATTATTTCTTTCAATTGCTCAGAGCCCAATTCAGAGTGGTTACTTTTGGGTCCTATATTTTGAGTTGAAGAAACATTTGTAAAGGAAAAGCCCATTGTTTCTTATGTCTTTGGCAAGAGCCATGCATTTTCAGGGAGTTGGCTCAGTTATAAATGGAGTCAGTGTCTGGAGAACTCCAGGTCCATCTGCAGGACACCCTTCAACTTGGTTCTTTTGGAGTAGCTTCTAGCACAGGATTCAAGTCTCAGTAGCCTCCCGGTTTTTGGTGTCATGACTGAGTGCTGACAATGGGTACTTGAACTTTCAGTGTAATCTGGAAAACCTCATTAGTTATGTAACTCAGAATAACTCATTGGTAGATGTTCCAAGGACAGGAAACCTGACTGCACTTATCAACAAGGCACAGCTTACATTGTTGCAAACTGATAGAATGTTAGAGTTGGAAGGGCTGAGATAACTCATTAATACAGACTTCTCATTTTCCAGAGGTGGAAACTCAGGTTTCAGAATAGCAAAATGAGTTCCTTAAAGGCACACAGTAAGTCAGGGATGGAGCTAGGGTGAGTTTGTCTTTTTGTCTAACAGTCTTTTTAGGGAATTGGAAAGACTACCACTTCTTCCTCCTTAGTGATACTGGTAAAAAGACCACTTTTGAGCTCTGAAGATGCAGAAGCACAGTTAACCATCACAACCTCTTGGTTTATTGGTTTGAGGATATGATCACTGCTGATCACAACCCTTTGAAGTAAGATTTAGCTATTAAAAATTGGAACCAATTTCTAACCCGGTATTCTTAAGTCTGTGTGAGCACCATTTGGTAGCCCCAGCAACCCAACAAGATTCTCATTACCCAACCCCTAGGGGAGACTTTTGCCAGCCTACATAACGAGTCTGCTGTGATTCATCAGACTGGTATATAGCTAGTGCTTGAAGTTAGTGCTCACCCACACTAAAGAGGCCCTTTTGGGATAGTTTCTGCTGTTGTTCCAGACTAAAATTCTCCAGTCTCTCTTGCTGCTGCCTTAAATGCCTGGGTTGCAAATTCTGGTCATACATCTCAAATGCTGTACCTGTGGTTCTTCCTTTATTTGCCTAGTTATGTTTGAGATTGGTTAAAAACACATACATACAGTGAGCGGAGTTGCAGGTGATGATTTGAACAGGCAAATTCTATTTATTTAACACTAAAGGAACTTTGCCTAGCAATGCCCTTCTGGAGAACTGATTCTCAAATTCCTGGGGCTCCAGTAGCCCTGAATTCCAGGGAAACTAAGACTGGTACCTGAGCCTCTTCTTTCCTCTCAACCCCCTCACTCACTTCTGACCATTGCTGTGAGCATGGTTTTCACAATTTTAAGCAGCTCTTTCCAGATACTCTTTGCAGGAGTGTTGATAAGAAACCTAAACAAGGATGTCAGGGAGAAACACAGCTTAGAATGACTTTTGAAAGTCTCTGCTGGGTGCCAATGGCTCATCCATTTCCAGGTTTGTTTTGACTGGCTGTTTCAAAGGGTAGGATCAGTAGCCTCTCTGTTTTCATTTCTTTATCTACAGTGAAAGTTCTAGGTAGGCTTTTGTTTAGGTTTAAAAAATGGCTATTTTAGACCTAGAAAGACCATTAAACTCCACTACTTCAAACTAAAACACAATCCCCAAATGGTAAGTCTCATCAATCTACCTCCATAGTAGCTGGAAAAAACTGGGTCCTGAGGGTCGGGTAGTGGGAGTTGGCAGCAACAGATGAAGACCAATTCACTCCTGTGGGGGCCACAGTAGAGAAAAGGCTCTGTGGGCTGGGATCACATCTCACTGAGGAAGGGTCAGAGATGGCAGGGGTGTCAATCAAGGGAGGGAGGCTTCCTGGTCTGGTCACCACCCACGTCAAGCTTGAAGATATGGTTTCAGGCCTCCAACCCCCTCAGCAAAAATTGGTCTTTTCCCAGACCCCAACATTGGGGTTGGGCTCATTTCTGTCACATCTCTTCAGATACAGCCTTACTGAGTATTTCTACGAGACTTACATTGGCAGAGAAAACCTCTCCTCTGCAATTGTGGGAGATAAAAAGGATCCAGAGGTTAGGCCCAGTTGTGAAGTCAGAATCAAATAAGTCAAAGACCCAACTAATACACAGATTATCACACCCAAAAGAAGCTAAAATCAAATGTGAGTCTCCAAGATCAAGAACTAGGGTGTCCAACGTGGGCAGAATGGACACACCAATTCCATGCCTGTGAAGAGCAGCCTTCAGCACATTCTTGTGGGCTGTGGATATTGTTTCTGTCCTTGTCACAGTGTACCAGGAGCAGGGGGGACAGTGAGTTCCCAGCTGGTGGGACCATCTGGGAAAGTCAAGAGCTAGAATCTGGATAACTCCTTGGGAGATGTGATCCAGCAGAACTAGAGAAAAAAACATCAATAGCAACTGACTCGAAGGGAAGCATTTGAGAGGGCAGGAAGAGATGGTGTGTGCATTAACATGGTGTTGGTGAGTGGTGGCTATAGGAGAGTAAATTTGTTCTCCAAAATTTGCCATTTGCTCAATTCCAAGCCCCATTCATGGCCACGTGGCTACTGTGCAATTCCATCCCACTCTAGAGGAAACCGAGGCTTCCACCCCTCTCTGCTAGGTGCCCAGCACCTCTCCTGAGCCAGCAAGCCCAGCTCTTCAGGGCTTGATTGCCCTGTGATTAAGGAGGTTTGTTGGGGCCTGACACACTGAGAAAGGGGTGGGGAGGAGGCAATAAATATTTAATGAGAATTTTGCTTCTGGGCCTTCCTCTTACAGGGAGAAATGGAAATCAAAAGTCTTCATTGGAACCCCTGTTGTCGGAGGACAAAGAAATGTTCTCTCACTGCTGTGAAAATGAGCCGCTGGCTCCTCAGCAAGAGGCAGCTTGGAGAGGGGGAGTCTTTAATGAATCACGGAGCAAAAAGCCCTTTCCTGGAAGGAATTATCCCCAGTGCTTTCTCTAATAACACTCCCAGGCCTCAGCCTGATGGATGTGGAGTTATGGCCTTGGAGTGGAGCCTCTTGGGTTATGAGGTGGAGATTTATGCCACATTCCCCACCAGTGCTCCCCACCCTGTTCTGAGAGCAGAGCCATCAAAGTGGGTCCTGCAGCTCGCTGGGCCACACAGAGGGGCTGGTCGGGGCTTCAAATAACGTGATGAAGGACTAGAGGACAAAACTTTCTGAAACAAAGCCTCAGACATAGTGAGGAGCTGGATTTGTGGCTTTGGACAAGTCAATGCGATTCTCTGCACCTTTACATTTCCAAACCTGTGAGTACGGAGATAGTAACAATGGTACCAACCACACAAGATTGTTTTTGAGAATTTAATGTGACAATATTGTTAAAAACACTTGGAATGATATACATGTAACAATTACCCTACACGTGTTAGTTTCTTTTTTCTTTTTTTTTTTTTTGAGACAGAGTCTCGCTCTGTCGCCCAGGCTGGAGTGCAGTGGCGCGATCTCGGCTCACTACAAGCTCCGCCTCCTGGGTTTACGCCATTCTCCTGCCTCAGCCTCCCGAGTAGCTGGGACTACAGGCGCCCGCCATCTCGCCCGGCTAGTTTTTTGTATTTTTAGTAGAGACGGGGTTTCACCATGTAGACCAGGATGGTCTCGATCTCCTGACCTCGTGATCCACCCGTCTCGGCCTCCCAAAGTGCTGGGATTACAGGCTTGAGCCACCGCGCCCGGCCAGTTTCTTTTTTTTTTTTTATTACTGTTATTGTGCTGGTGGTAGTGGTGGTTATTCTGGAGGAAGTAGGGACTTAGAACCAAAGTGTCAGGCAACAGCTGTCATGTGAAGGGATAGGAATGTGGTTGATGCAGGGAAAATTCCATGTCTTCTTAGCAATAAGAACCGACCTAGGTTGATTGCTTACCATGCTCAAACAATGTGTTATTCATTGTCTCACTTACTCTCAATGTACTCATCAATATCATCGTCATCAGTATCACTACCATCATTGTCATAACCATCATCATCATCATTATCAGAGATAGAAATAAAATCCTGGACTGATGGACTTCAAAGCCTGTATTTACTCTTTCTCCCCCAGTTGTCTCTCTTGCTCTCCTCAAGTCTTTCATTTATTGCAATGTCGGAATGCCAGGGAGTATGATTTTAGTCTCTTAGGCTGTTCTAGCCCCCTACTATGCCCATGCTAAATCCTCTCAGCTGCCCCTACTGATGATGTTGACCTGAAGCCTCAATTCTGCTCTCCCCCTGAGATAATCCTGACCAGACATTTTGTCTGTCACAGCCACAAGAGTAGGTGTCTTATTGCCATAGGCCCCAGCCTTCCAAGGCTTTGGGAAAACTCTGAGCATCAAATCCACTCTCGTTCTTCCCCTTCCTCCTCAGAGCTGACACCATTTCTCGCCTTCTGCCTCAGTTTTCCTCTTTAGCATTTCTATTTCTATTTAGACCTCTAATAAATCTTATTCTCTTACTGACAGCCTAGGTATCTGGACCTGAATATCAAAGCCAAATTTCTCTCTGGGGTCTGATTCCCAATTGTCTGAAATTATGGCACTATTACCTGCCTTGCCACTTGCTACAGGCCCTGCACTGGAGCCCCCTGCATGGCAGAATGACCTGGTAAAGCCTGAGAAAACCATGCATCACAGGCCACTATGAATGAGGTTGCTTTGAACAGTAATGGTGATTACTCTCCTTTCTACGCCTTCAGACATTAAACCCAATCCAACTCTAAATAAAGCAATGGAGGAGTTCACTTACTTCCTCTCCACTTTATTCAGATTCAGATGAAGACAAGGTCATATGTATTAGCAGAGAATGAACTCCTGTTTGGAACCTTATTTTCCTCCATCAGGTCCTTTTCTGACTTCCTTTTTCCCATTTCAAGGGGTCTCCTTGTGTTCTGTGTTCATGTTTTCTCACCCATCCTGTTTGTCCAAGATTTCCCTACCCTTGGCTGCCTTGTCTTCCTCATCTCAAGGAGAATAACCAATTGCTGTAGACTGAAGCATCCTGCTTGGCCCCTACTCAATTCCTTCATGCTATGTCTTTGCTACTTCCCATGACCTCATTTCTCAAATTCTGGGATGTCTTTTGCTCTTCTTTCATGTTCAAATGTTGATTCGATATGGGAAGGTAAATGTGGTCAGTGTCCTCAAGGTTCTAGTCTCTTTTTCCTCCCTACAGACAGCTCTGAGTAGTGTGTGTTGGATTGAACTCTTTGAAGAAGGGATACTGATGGATGCATCATTGTGTCTCTAGCACCAAGGACAGTGTTCATCACATAGAGGAGTCCTGGTTCCCCACTCTTTCCTGGGCCCATCAACCTCTTGGGGAATAGTGGGACTGACCTGATGACTCATTCTTAAGAGGACCTGAGAAGATTAAAAAGTTGTGTCCCCTTTGTTGCTATCTGACTATTCACAGGTGATATTCAACATTAGGAGCTCTAATGGGTTCTGCCCTGTTGATGGCCCTTCCCCTGTATAAACAACACACTGCAGGAGTAAAATTTGCTGTAAATAAATGAATCAACAAACGAATGAATAACAAGTGAACACATGCATATGGCAAATATTAAAAGAGCCCTTTCAACTTCAAAGGTACCCCTGAAGGTCATCTTCAGGGATGAGTAACAGAGTGAGGGGTTCACTAGTGAACAGATGGGAGATTTGGGGGAAACAGATACAAGGCCAGAAAGGTCACAGTTAAAGGTTCAAAGCCTCTTGGCTGCTGGTGGTATTCAGGGTGCCTGCAATTATACCCCCTTGCCAGGGATGCTGCAAGGCAACAGGGTGCATATCTGAACCTCCCTCCATTTTTCCCCCAACACTTGATTCCAATATTCTGAAGGGAGAGCTGGGCCTAGTCCAGGTGAGCCAGGACTCTGTATTATACTCACCTTTCTTTCCACTACAACAGCTGGCTGATTGCTCTGTGTTGAAGGGGTTTATGATGACCCTATTAATTGATGCACAAAACAATCCTTCAAAAGGTAAACTGATCCCACTGCTCACTGAGGCAGCAGGAAACCTTAGTCTTTGCAGCCTGCCTTCTGTTGCTTGTTCCATACCTGAGATAATAATGCTTCCCCAGTAAACACCAGCAAGGAAACAGTTAAGCATTGTGTGGTGTATTTCACTCCAGGAGGGCAGTTCAGTGTGTGATTGAACATTCCATCATCATTTGCCATCTTCAAATTGCCCATAAGAAACCCCAACATCTAGATGTGGTGTTAGAACAAAGAAGGTTGGTTACTTTGCATTGTAGGCAGTAGGCAGAAAGATTTGAGCAAAGGCATTAGGATGAATGCAATGATCAGAAAGTTGATAGAAAGAGATATTTTTTCATAGATTGCTTTTGTCGGAGATTTTTCTTTTTAATGTAGAAAGGCCATATTTTGTGAAGGGGTTCGGGGGGGTTTGGGGGAGAGCGAAAAGTCAAGCAATGTTGTTTTGAATCCCAATTTCCTTTGACGAATACAGTATTCCACCCTAGAACCTTCCTGTACATAGGTGAGAATATGTAATACATACATATGCCAAGAAATGATCTTTCCTCTTCTGAGGAAGCTGCATTCAAATCCTTTGTTTAGGGGAGAAGTTTTTTTTGTTTGTTTTCTTATGGACATGCATGACCCATTGCTATGGATTTTATAGCCATTAGCTTATTTAATCTTAGCAAATAATTTCCAAAGTAAATATTATAATGCTCATTTTATGAATGAGAAAACTGAGGCTCAGAATCTAAGATTGCTTACATTGGGTGATAGGGTCAGTTCATTTTGGAGCTGGGCTTCTAGACAAGGCTGATTTAACTTAAGGGCTTGATGAGGCAGACTAGGAGAGTGGCCAAGGGTCCAGGATGCCTGCCCAGGCTGAATCTTGCTACTACGGCGTACCAGCTCATTGATGTTAGGGTATTTATACAACCTCTCCGTGGTTTTAGTTCTCTCATCTGTAAAACCAAGTGACTACTTAATGAGGTAATGCATGCAGTGCACTGAATGAATGGCCTGGCATAGGGTAAATGCTTCCTATGGTAACTAACTGGTAGGTACCATTGTTCCCATCACACTATCAAGATGTCTGGTTTGTTGGAAGAACCCTGTTCTCTATGGATCTTTATTAGAGAGTAATACAAGAGATGTCCAGGCAGGAGGCTATGTCAGTTTTCCCTGAGAGACAGGATAGGGCTAAGGTGGTAACAAAGGAGAGAAATAAATGGCGTCCAAGGAAACTCAAATGGGAAATGGATACAGTTCATGGCCTTCTGCATTGGGCAATATATGAGAAAGGGAAAAGTCAAGAATGACTCCAAGATAGCTGGTTGAATCAAGCCATCGGCTGATTCACCATTAACCAATATGGCAAAAACAGCTGGAGGAGGAAGTAATAACGACATGTCTATAGGGACCTCTTATTTAGAAGGGCATATATCCAAGATCCATTATTTTGTGGAAATATTAATCAATAATTCTATCCCTAACTGGATTTATATTGTATTATAAATAGAGATCAATTAGAATCTGGCATCCAGCAACAGCATAGATTGCTCTCATCATTAGACACTAAGGAGAAAACACTTGTGGCTCAAGGAGTTTACTTCTTCACCCTGTCTTTTTCCTAGGGTTTTATAGACTCATGTTTCTTATTTAATATGAACCAAAATTCACCATAAAGTTCTTAGGTGCCAGCTTGCAAAAGCCCCCATGTAATTAAATTAGATTTGCTTTTACCTTGCAAATTAAAGTCAGAGCAAGGTCAGGGTGTAAATCGAGCCTGATCAGAGCAGCCTGCTAATGAAAGCAACAGCTAACTGTGTCGCTGCCTCCTTCGTGTAGTGGTGAACGTGAACCAAAGTCCTTTCTTACAATTTGAAAGTTAAAAATGAGGCCGAAGTCTGAGCAGGCCAAGGGAATAGATGACCAAGCAAGGGGCCTTTTTTTCTTTTTTTTTTCAAATCATGAGTTTTCCAAGCGAGGGTTTTAATAAGAGCCCCTGTTTTTGGCCCTTGTTCCATAAAGGCATTTGATTCGCATCCCTAGGGCAAATGTACTGGACTTTGAAATTGTTTTCTTTGAGCAGCAAAAATATTACATGAGTCAGCACACTGAGGACCACTGGGCTTCAGAGCAGTATGGTTCTGCTGAAGGATATTAGGCTATCAGACAAGGGAGCACCAATCATGTGCCAAGAAAGACAACAGGTGCTGGGATCAGAGATTCATTTATTTGGCACCTATGTATCCAGCCTCTACAAATGCCAACATTGTTACTGGTGCTGGGGACATGGTTACCTGCTCTTATGGAGCTTACATTCCTTGGGGAAAAACACTAGTAACAAAAATACACCCTTGCCTTCCTTGAGCTCAAATCATTGAGAGATGTTTGTGATTTCTGGCAAAAGCAATGAGAGACAACAACCATTTCGACTGAGAACACAGACTTTGGAATTACAAAGCCATGGTGTGAGTTTTTGATCTGCCATTTATTTGTTACGTGGTTTTGGGCTGTTTACCTCGATTATCTGAGTCTCAGAGCTTTCATCTATGAAATGGGTATCCTAATGCTCATCACAAAAGATTATGAGATGCCCATGAGACAACATAGAATAAAGAGAGAAAAAAGACTACAACTCAGAGAGGGACAGAGAAACAGAGTCACAATTACAGAGTCAGAACACAGAGACTGAGGTACAGACAAGAGACAAAGAAGGAAATGTACCCAGATAAAGAGACACAGGAAGCTGCAAGGAGGAACAGGCAGCTACAGGGAGAGAAATACACACGGAGAGACACCGGGTGACCCCACAGTCACTGCAGAAACCAGTGCTGACAAGAAGTCTTTTGGGTCGAAAGGAGACTGAGGTTCAAAATGGATAAGTAACTAGCTGGAGGCCACAGGGCTAATCATAATGACATCTCTAATATATGAAATAGATAATAATGATATGCAATAGTAATAATACTGCATATATTAGAGATGCAATATATTGCATATATTGCAATAGTATCTACTATTGCAATATTGCATACATGCGTGGCATACTACTATTGCATACGTTAGAGATGTCATTATTAATATCATGGCCTCCAGCTAGTTACCTATCCTTTTTGAACCTCTGTCTCCTTATCTGTGAAATCGGGAGAATAATACCTCTGCCAATATTGCAGGAAAGATTAAATTTGATACTTTCTGCAAAGTGCCTGGCACAGGACTAAAATTTAATAAGTGGTAAATATGTATTGTATGTATTAAAGAAAACACAAAATTCATGAGCTAAATTATCCCAAGTCGGTGTTATTTTCCCCTTCTAAGGACTGCAGAGAGTTTAGGAGGGGATTGTGTTTTTGTTTTTATTTTTTTGACTGATAACTGGAGAGACAGAAGAGGGGATTTTAAAAAATCTCTACACTGGAAAGTTCTTTTGAAAATCACCTCCTAGGGTGTTGTTAAAGACACATTTTGATGAGGACATAAACAATTCACAGGCCAAAAAATTGCATTTCCCTTGCGGTAAGTGTTATCCAAAAATCTAATAGGAAAAGAATTGCTACAGACATTCAAAACACGTCCACTCAGAGTAGCGAGTTGTAATAATAAAAAGAAAAAAAAAATCATCTGAGGTAGAAAATGGCTGGGGTTTTCTTTTAGATGCTGGAAAGGGCCATTTTTTGACACATATACCTGTTTCTCAGAAAAGCAATATCAAGTAACTCCCACTTCCATTTCCAAGAAAGCAAAAGAGGCCCTTTTAGTAGATACCATTTATGAGTTGGAGTTTTTTCATTAAAGGAATCCTGTTATTGCAAACCCACATGGGCCGTTCCCAGCCAGAGCAGAAGCCGGGACCAACTCAGGGTCTCAGCAGCTGCACACCCCAAAAACACGTTGTCGGCACTGGTTTCTGCAGTCGCTGTGGGGTCTCCTGGGGTCTCTCTGTCTCTGGTGTCTCTCAGGGTGTCTCTCTCCCCCGTAACTGCCTGTTCCTCCTTGCAGTTTCCTGTGTCTGTCTGGGTGCCTTTGTTTCATTGATTCTTGCTCAGCCTTCCCATCTGTACCTCAGTCTCTATTTTTGTAGCTCTGTAATTGTGTTTCTCTGTTGCTGACTCTGTTTCTCCATCTCTCCCTTGGATGTAGTTTTTTTCTTTCTTTCTTTTTCTCCTGTTCTCTTTCCTCTTTGCTTTTCTCTGCCTCTTTTCTCTACACTTCCCTTCTGACTCTCAGTTTTTCTCTTTTTCTTTCACTGAATTTTTTAGGAATGCTTTTCCATATTTTTGTTTTCTTTCTCTGTCTGTCTCTCCTTTAACGTCTTACTCACTTTCTCTGACTTTATCATTTTGTCTGGCTATTTTTGTCTGTGTTTCAGACTCATGTCTATTTTTCAATCTTTTCCTCTATCCCACTCTTTCCCTTGCTCACTGTAGTTTTTCTTTTTGTCACGGCACCTCCTCTCTCTCTGGTTCCTCATGTTTCTCACAATTCTGCTGTGTCTCGTTGTCTCTCTGCTCTCAAAACCCAGACACTCACTCTCTCTCCCTTCCTGCATCCTAATCTGGTAGAGCACTCCACAGGGAGCAGGCTATAAATTTAAAGGGACTCCATAACACCATTGGGTGTTGTTTGGTTTATGGCGCCTCTGCAAAATCACAGACACGTAATTCATTCTAGCAGTAACTTCCTTCTGGTTGAGTCAGCATTGCGCTCAGCACCCAGACATCTACACCATAGCCAGCCCCGACACCACCGCCAGATTTCCAAGACCCCAGGCCCAGCACCCCGAAGGGTCTCTGATTCTACAATTGAACAGTTTCTTCTCCCAGGCCGCACCCCACAGGCCCCGAATGAAGCCCAGCTCAGAGGGCTTTAGGACAGCCTAGACTTAGTCAACTTAAATTCAAGTTGAAATAGACAAAAAGTAGAAATAAAAAGAAGACTTTATTTTAAAAAGGTGGGAGGGCGGACGGTGATGCGGAGGATCTGCTCCAAGAAGGGGAGTTGCCTTGAGGGATTGCAATCCCTGGGAGAAGGTACTTGGAGAACTGCAGCCCAGGTGGCAAGATAACCCAGGTGGGGTCCAGTCTCCCCATCTCCTTTGCTTCGCGACTCCACATTTGTCAATCTGTGTAACACTTTCCCGGGCAACTGACACTGGTGGTGATGTCAGTCGGATTTGACTTTAGAAGGAGTGAGTGGGAAACTTTTCTCCTCCTCCTCCATGAATTATTAAGCCTGGGTAATTCTCATAGTCGATTCTGAGTCTAAGCTTGATTGATTGGAAAACAAATTTCAGATTCAATTATTATTATTCAGATTATTGAGCAGACCTTTGTGTCAGGAGGTGTGCTAGGGACTGGCATATGTATACTATGTAGGGTCATTCTCCACCCCCAGACTGGCAGGCCAGCTAGCATCCTCCAGCATTTCCCTAGCAGACTCTGTTTCCCTCTTCAAGTCTCAGTTTCAATATTGCCTCTCATGTAGGGAGATCTTAACAGAGTAGATTGTCTTCTCCCTTAATCTGAATCACAGCAATCTGCTTATTATGCTTTGAGTACTTCTCCAATTTATAACTCTAGATTTATACATTTGTTTACTTATTTATAGCTTATCTGTCCTGGCTAGACTTTAAGCTTCATGCTGGAAGAAGCCATGTCCATTTCATGCTCCATTATATACCCAGTGCCTAGGGTAGCGATGGGGAAACTAAGGCGTGAGAAGATGAATTAATCCACCTTGAAAGTGGAAGCACGAGGATTTGGGCAAACATCAGTCTGTCTCCAGTATCCAAACTCTATCCTCACCTTCTTGCTTGACAATATTTGTCACGTAGGGTCCATATCAGGAACAAATGAGGTATTTATGCCAATGGCTTGGGTCACTAGGAAGCTTTGGAAAAATGTTATTCTCTGTAAATCAAGAAGCCAAAGGCAGACTGTCTTTCAATATCTGTGATTCTTTGAAACAGGAAAAAGTATTTTGAATCTCAATCAAAAGTGGACAGAGAGGACTGATTCTTGTCTGTATGGAGGTGAAACAGGGCCAATTAAATATGTTTACCCTAGAGATAGATAAGAGTTAAGACTCTGCTGTGGCTCTATAGATGCTTACAAAGCCCTCTCCCCCTGGGTGAGCTCAGAGGAGCCTTGAACTCTCTGAAAATGCTGAAGGATTTCCTGTGGCCCAGGAGCTTGCTACATGCCAAGCCCTGCAGCCAGGTGACACAGGACCTAACGATCCTTGAGAATGTGGCATCTATGCTCCCATTTTACTTTTTTGGTACTAGACGTAATAAAATAGATGTGTGTCCAAATCCCATATTAGATGTGTGTCCAAATCCCATCTGGTACTAGAATCACGGAAAATTCCTTTGACTTTCATCCTCAATAGGTTATCATTATTTGATTCCAGGAGTTTAACAGACACAGCAACTGCCCTCTAAGTTTTAACCCAATTCTCTTTGACATCTGATGGGTTCCAGGTATCTGTCTTTATCTCCTTTTCTGGATGCATCAAGAGATCCCCCCTGCTTCTACGTTTTGGTTATTGGGGCTGGAATTGTCTGAGTAAGCATACTGTCTGGTTAATGAAGGACAATTTCAAAGCCTCTTGTTTCAAACTGTCATAAACAAAACTAACAACTACTGAATTCCTTACGTATTATACCTAAAATAACATATTAGTTGTATTTATATTAGATGTAATATGGTATTTTAAAGATCTGTAGCATTATAAATGCTAATATTTAGTGTGCTCAATAATTTGGGGTATTTCCTAAGGCTCCCAACATCCCCATGTTTATATATATATATATGGTTGTTGTTTTTGTTAATCCCATTTTAGAAATGAGAAATCGGAGTCTTATGGAGATATAATGACTCACTCAAGGCTATATGGTTAGTAAGAAACAGAGCTGGAGCTTAAGCCTTAGCTGACACTAAGAAGAGCCTGTTTTATGCCTGTCTCCATTAAGGACAGGACGTATCCAAAGTAGGTTAAAAAATATATTTTTATTGACTATGTGCTAGACTAGTACTGAGGTCAGCCTGGTCCACTCTACATGGGTTATCTCTTACAACCTTTGCAAGAGGGATGGAGATTGCCCTTACCTTACAGACAGTGAAACTGAGGTTCAGAATTCTTCCTGGAGTACTAAGACTGCATTTTCCTCTAGGGGTCAGATCACCATGGGTCTTGTAGCTGTACAGTCTGGGTTAACTAGGGAGCAGCTTGCCTTCCCTTTGATGTCCACTCTAGTTGACAGCGGAGCTCCATCTGTGCAGCTGATGAAGACCTAGACTTGGGCATACTGAGTGGCATGACTTTGGGCTATGCCTTTCTCTTCTCTGCTTGAGGAGAGGTCGTACGCTTCCCTTCTGTTTCACCTAACATTTCCCATCGTTTCTCTGAACTCTCCAGTTGGGCACACTGTTGCTCTACGTGTGACCAGTATTGAGAGTGTCTTTACACATATTGTTGCACCTAAACCTTGCAAAAATCCTGCAAGGCAAATATTACTATGAAATGTTATATATTTGGAAACTGAGGCTCAGAAAAAAAGTGAATTGTTCAAGGTCACACAGTTTGTGCCAAATGCAACGTGATTCAAACCTGGACATGCTGACACCTGAGACTTTTCTTTCCAAGACCTCTCTGTCAGGCATCTCTTTCCCTCCTGCCCCTGCTGGCTTGTAGGAATAGCACATAAATTGGCCCTGTAAAATCCTAACAGGGGTTTCAGTCATTGACTAAGGTAAGCAGATGTCTGAAAGTTTGCCTTCAAGATGGAGTCTTGCCACTACTGGAATGAGATTTTCATGAAGGCTGGTTTTCTTGAGTTCAGATTCTATTGGACATATAATTTAATAGCTACTACATATTAAAAGAAAAGTCCCCATTTAATCATTGCAATACTTCTGTGAAATAGAAATTACTACTCTTATTTTATAAATCAAATCAAAAATAACTGGGGCATATTTATCTGAGTAAGGACATCTCCCTCTCATCACTGCTATTTCCATTTATGAGACAGTATACAGTGATGTATTTTACACATGGAGTGATCAGTGCAGATCCTGCTGTTATATAGAACCTGTCATCGAAAGAGTAGACATAGTGACCTTGATTTGAGTATTTGGTGTCTTAATTAGAATTTAACAACTGTGGCATTCTTTGAAGCATCACTATGCTCAGACACAAGTTGGACCTGTGAGTTCAAGCCCAGGACATGTCGATGTATCTAGGCGTAGGTTCTAGAAAAGTCATTCCAAGGGACAGAGCATGGGCTTCAGTCACCTCTGAGCTAAGCCAGTTGTCCTCTTCAACAATAAGACAGAGACAGTGGGGGTCTGAGCTGGGACCTCATCCCCTTCTACCCAGCTCCAGCTTGGGCAGGAATCAAAGCCGCAGTTTCTGAAGCTCTCCAGAGACCTCTTGGCTCTCACTTATGCACAGGAAACCAATGAGCCTTCCTGGTGTGTTTTTCTAGCAGATTTCCAAGCCTGGCTATTGGCTTTCTGTCACTTCTTTCAGGCCTGATTAACACCACATAAAATTGAGGGGTTTTCAGCTATTCTTCAAAGTGGAGGAATCAGTTTGCTTCACTCTCATTCTGAAATAAGCAATTGCATTACCTCCATATGAATGGAGGCTGAGGAGGCAAGGTGATGGGATCAATATGCAGAAGGAGGGCAGGAGCTGAAACAGCAGTGATGGAGGCGGTGCACGACTCAGGCTAAGTCCTCGAATCAAGGGAAGCTCAGAGGGGCCAATGATTGGTTTCTCTGCCCGCCAGTATGAGGAAAAGTGGAGACCCAGGCCCTGGTGGAGGGGGATTGTGGTAAGGGTGGTAAGGGTGCCGTTAAAATCTACTGGTCATTTACTACATGCTGTGCTGAGTGTTCAACTTGATTATCTCTTAATCCTCATGACAACCTTATTTAATAGGTACTATTATTGTTCCACTTCACAGAGGATAGAAACTGAGGATCAGAGGGGTGAGTGAGTGGTCAGGGGCAGCACAACTGGTGAATTAGGGAGCCATATTACATCCTAGACAGTCTGAAACCAGAGCTCCTCCCCTGACCAACACACTCGAAAAGATTCAGAGCTGAAGCAAGAAAAGCTTCCTAATTGGGCCTATAATCTCAGGCTATCATTCTCAGAGATAGATGGAGGAAATCTCAGAGACCCAATAACAGTGGCTTCCTTGGGGGCCAAGGAGCAGTCTCTCTTGCTGATGAAAGTCTAAATTCAGAAGTTCCCGCAGGGGTTAGCATGGAAGGGAAGAAACAGCACAGAAAGACAGAGAACTCAATTTGAATCCCTGCTCCATTCACTGCCTTGGGACTGGTGAGCCAATAACTTGATCTCTCAGAGGCCAAATTTCCTGACCCTTGAAATGAGGGTGGTGTTACCTATCTTTTAACAAAGTGCCTGGCCCGTAATAGGTGATTAATGTCTGTTGGCTATCTTCTTTCTTTCTGGGGGCCTAGGGGTCTCTGAATATGCCTATATGTCTATCCTCCACTTTCACTTTTTGAAAAGCTTGGCAGAAGTCATCACTCAGGCAAATTCCTGTGAGAGAACACACTCAAAGTTGAGGTTCTTTGCTTTGGGTTGGAATAGTATCAGTGATGAAATCCTTCTGCAAAGAAACTCTACATGGCAGATAGAAAGGCCCATACTTAAATAATTTGGTGGGAAAATGCATTTGTGCTGTGAGAAAAGTATTTCAACAGCAAATTTATAGGGTATACAGTTGAAAAACCAATCCTGTTGAAAAATTTTGTGAATGACTGCATGGATGGTTTCTTCTCATTCATCATGGATTAATATCCTTCTGTTCTTCCCATTTCCCCCAGGCTTGCATCTCTTCTATCCTTCTGGGGAACACCCAGGTTAGACACACAATTGCTACATGACCTCCTTCTTACACTGGTGTAGCATCCTTCTCCCTTAGAACAGATAACTAAGAAAGCCCACCTGTTAAGTAAACAACTGGAAACCTTATCATTTCTGTGATTTAAACATTGGTAAATTGACCAGGGAGACTAAATTGTCAAAATGGTGGAATGAGAATATGTGAAATAAAATCTGTCTATTGATTGATTCATCTTTGGTGGAGGCTGGCAAGGCAAGGTGACCACACATCAAAGTTGCCCCTCACTCTAATGCCTACATCTATAGAGGTGGTTCTTAGCACTGACGGCACATTGGGATCACCTGGGTGGCTTTGAAAAATCCCGATCCCAGATCAAACAAAGCATATTCTCTAGGAGTGAAACTCAGACATCAGATTTTTTGATTGTTTGTTTGTTAGCTCTCCAGGTGACATCAATGTGCGGCCAAAGTTGAGAACCTCTGTTTTGTGAATAAAGGACCAGAATACTTTAGAGGAAGAATGTTTGTCCTAAAGCCCACCACTCACCTGTTCCTATGATTCTACAATTAAAATCTCTGCCAACATCAACTCCCCTAAGAACCTGATTGAATTTCCTGTGGCTTCATCTCTGAGGCCCTGAGCATTTCAGGCTGCGAGCTGGCAGGCCATTGATGTGTGTGCTCACTGACAGCAATTCAGCAGCTTCTGTTGGCATATTTGAGCTCAAAAAGCTGAAAGATAAAGACTTCACATTAAGCTAAGGGGTCTTGCTCTCTCTCCTCCAGTCTCCCCAGGCTGATAAATAATGGATAATGAAGAACAGTGCTATTACATGCAGAAAGCACTTGGCATGCACCTCCAACACAGCACTTCCCATCGAAATCTGAGGTTCAGTTCAGCAGAAAATCTGTTTGGTGGTAAGGCCCTGTCCTTTCGGAGGGCTCCTTGATGCTGCCAAGTTATTTAATGAAAAAAGGAAAAAAAATCAACTATAGAATAAATCATATTTTCAGTTTCCCAAAGGCTAAAGGGCTGGGGGCTGGGGTGGCGTGGTTGAAGTTTCTTTCTCTTTTTGAGTGTTGCATTCGTGCATCTACCTATCTTTGATGAGCAGAACAGCAAAACTACTCAGAGACGCCCATCGGAAACTGAGCTCCTTAGAAATCTTCTATTGTGTTTTTCTCTTTATAACATCACAATCATCAAAGTGTCTATTGTATTTATTTAGTGTTTTTTTCTTTGTCTCGTCTGCTGGAGTTTATACTTTGCATTAAACACACCATGCCTGTTTTGCAGCCCCTGTGCCTAACTTATTACCTGACACCTAGAAAGTTCTCAAGAAATACTGGTTGAACGGATGTTGAAAGCACAGTCTGTAACATCTGCTTGACACGGACTTTCAGGACATGTTTTCAGTTTGTTAGTTATACAATTTTTATAACTTTGGGGGAAAATTCAGATCTTTCCAAAGGTGAAGAGGTGGCATGAAGGTTGGAGGCAGCATTTACTCTGCATTAGAAATGCGAACTGGGGAACAGCCTGGGCATGTGGCAGTGCAACCTTGGAGAAGTCATATCCTCAGTTTTGTGGACAAAATGGGGAGTTCCATGCTGACCCCTCTGGGCACATTGATGTTTTAGTTAGACAGTGTGCCAGAGAAGACAGACCCATCACTGAGTCTGGCATGTAGTGTGCATTCTCTGTGTGGTGGTATAATCAATGTGGAAGAACTGAAAGCTCAAATGCAAAAAGCTTCAAGTGCAGTACGGACTTTCAGGTCAATTATTAACCTCTGAATGTCTTATTTTCCTCATTTGTAAAGTATCCGTGTTTACTCAGGCACTTAATTGGGACTCATAAATACAGTGTTTCATAAAGATTTTCACAAAGAGCTAATATCTCCAACTGCCTTGAAGATAAGGTGTTTTATTTTAAAATAAATAGAGAAACAGTACACTCTATGCATACTTCTTGATATAGTCAAGATTCAGCAACAAATATTTAGTGGGCACCTACTACGTGCCACACACTGAATACACGAGTGAACAGAATAGACAGAAACACCTGCCCTCATGAAGCTTACATGTTAAGATGGACAAAAAAACAAAATAAATAAAATCATACATAGTGTACAGGATGATATTAAATGTTAGGAGAAAAAATATAGCAAGAAAAGGGATTGGAGAGGGTGGGGTTGAAGGAAAGGCAATGTTTCTTCTCTCATCATTTCTATGGAATCCCAGGGAAGGCTCTGATTGGCCTATAGAATTCATATGCCTGGCCATTGGACCAATTACTGCTGAAGAAATTATATGGACTCTGTGATTGACCAGGCATGGTCATGTGCTCACTCCTAGGATCAGAAGACAGAATTAGCTTCCAGAAGAAAAAAGACAAAATTTACAGTAAAGATGTCAACCTCTATTACAGGGCACTGGGCTCCTCCTGGAAGACCAAAAATAAATAAAGAAATAAAGAATCCAAAAAGAAAATAGCCATTGGGTACTAGGCTTAGTACTTGGGTAACAAAATTATTTGTACATCACACCCCCATGACATGAGTTTACCTACATAACAAACCTTCATAGGTACCCCTGAGCATAAAAGTTAAAAAAAAAAAAAAAAGAATCCTGACAAATCCTGCAATAAATAAATGTGTGTAACTTTGCTTACCCTCGTAGTTCCCCAATGCATTTGGCCACATATTTTTGCTCATGTAATACCTTTTTAACACTAATCAGGGCACATTTTGATAAACACCTTGCTATAAGTTCATATAATTTCATCAATGCTCCATCTATAGTTAATTGAGTCTCATTACTAGTAAATCCGTTTGGGTAAATCTTAAATTTTTAAAGGGCTTTCTAGATTTGCAGAAATTTATCCCTCCCCGTTTTTCCCTTTAATTAAAAGTATGTCTTGGCACAAGTAACTGTCTTTCCTCAAATGTAATGAGAAGTTGAAAGGAATTGGCTTCTAAAGCAGAGTGGCCCCCATGGTGTGGCAAAGGCTCGTCAGAGGATAAATGCATGAATCAGTCACTGGAGGACCTAGTTGTGATGCAGGAACAAATTTTCCAAACCACCAATTGTCCCAGTCAAATTAGTCTAGCTTAATAAGAAATTTTAATAATGTTTTATAGACATGTTTGCAAAATCACAACCCTGTCAAATGTCATGTCGTATTCCTTGTGACTTTGGAAAATGTCATGAAGTAAGCTATACCAGTAGGGTTCTTAATGCTTCCAATAAAAGCCTCTCATGGGGAGGGAAGTAGTTATTTACAATGGCTATTGAGCCACAAGTCACAAAACATAAAGCAGCCAGTCGAACGACAAAAGTGGAAGACCCCCAAACTATTCACAGCAGCTTTCAGTGTTCCTGGGTAGAGTCCAGAACTGACTTCATTACCAAGTCACTGTTGTACCCTAGCAAGTTATTTCACCCTCTGAGGAATCTGGATTCTCTCTCAGTGGATGCTGGGATAATAGCAATGAACTCCTGAGGTTTAGGAAAAAATGTTAGTGATTTTGGCAACTAAGAGACTTTATAGCATTCTTTATCTTCTGAAAAGTTTTCTTTTTAATGACTCTGGTTTTCTTTTATTTTAAAATTCAATGCATAGCCATTTAAAAATAATAAAGTATATGAAGAAAATACTCATAATTCCTCAGCTTGGAAATAACCACTACTAAACTTTTGGGAAAACGTTAACTTTTATGTGTCTCTTTTGTGTTCTCTTCATGTAAAAATGCAAATACGTATCTGGTGTGTATTGTGTGTTGGTATATACACAGTTCTTCATATGAATTTATCTTAACATTGCCCCACAGCATCAGAAAGTCTTCATGTGTAAAATTGTAATGGCTATGTAACATTTCATCTATTAAATGCCCTATAATTTATTAATTGTTCTACTATATTTGGAGATATATATTGCAACCACATTTTATCATGTTTTTGTCCCTGTAAATAAAATGATTAAAAAAATTTGTACGTGAGGTGTTGAAGAAGGCAACTGGTAGTATTCATCTCTTAACAATCTTAAAAGCCCTCTAAGAACAGATAATTGACTAACTAAAGAGGTGACAAGAGTAATCTATCCCAAAGCACCGGGCTTTTTTTGCATATTTGATTTGTTTTTCCAATAATGCTAAGAATATACTATACAATTGAATGATAATGGAGCCTGAGTGATACTTATCAGAATGTAATTATTCCTATGGGTGTAGATGTATGCACACACACCCATATTTTCCTCTAAGTCTTATTTCCCCTCAATAGACTTCTAATAAGGCTTTAGTAATAAGAGGAGTACAGTTCTTCTGTCTACTATGCAAGTGTATCAACTGGGGTAACTCTGCTGCCGACATGTGCTTGTTTCAAAGTTGAAGGCAGGCTAAGTTGATATTCCTGAACAAGTGCACCAAGGAAACTCATAAGAAAAGTGCATGCTGACAAGACTTCTGAAATCATTAAGTTGCTTTTTCAAGCAAATGGGACCTGCTCAATTAGCTATTTTGTTCCCTGGTATGTCCCATATCTTTCCATGGAACCAATGGCCTTTTCAACTGCTGCGTTTTTTAATCCACGCCACACATTTCCTCAGGCTAGTCTGCGTCATTTGCCTGGTGCTTCCAAAGAGTATCATTGTAAAAAATGTGGCACCAACCTTAAACACACTGTGTTAGGATCACTCACCCACTGCCCAGTTTCCAATTTAGCTAGAGTAAAATTCGTTAATTATCTTGGAAGAACAATTCCAAGATTTTTTTTTTTCTGCAAGAATACTTTTATTTCCCTCCCCCAGCCTCAGTGAGGGTGATTTTGATGGGTGGTGGAACATTTTATTGACCACTACAGTCTAATTTTGTTCCCTGCTGTTGGGGTAACGTAAGCTCCATTTTCTTGCACTGAGGATGGAAGGCGTCAGAGTGGCGACCTGGCCAGTTTCCCATTGATCCCATCCTCTGCTATGGGATGGAGTGGGAAGGGAGAATTGACCTACGGAAACCTCTGGCTCAGTGCCTTCAGAAGTCAGGGTGTCAGTTTTCAGACTCTGCCAGACACTGTGGCCAAGGCCAAGGGTGCTCCGTCAAATCTATCCATTTCAATTAAAGGTTAGAGAGTTGGGAAGTAAAAATAATCAATTTTGCAGGCTAAACTCCATCATCCTGTCGACACTTTATCTTTGCTCCGGATATACTTGTGCAGGATATGTTTAATAAGACTTTCATGGCATTTTTCACTGATGACACTTCTGGTTAGAGATTGATCAAAGCTACTTTGTAAAAGTTATCAAGCTAAGGGAAAATGGCAAAAGATATATATATATATATGTATATGTGTGTGTGTGTATATATATGTAATGTATGTGTGTGCAGTGTACAAAACTTCCTTATACTAAAGCATTTCTTACTTGCCATTCAGATAACTCCATGACTAAATGCTAAGCTCTATTGCCAAATCAGCTAAATTATGTATTACATTATATTTAATGCTCCAATTAAATATGCTGATCACCATGATTCCCAAGTATCTCACATTTTACGACCACACAGATATGGAGTTTTACTAATGCCCTGTCTTTTAACAGTGAAACTTTCAACCATTTACTAACTCTCAATGCAATGTGTTGGTCATTTATTGAGCAATTATGGTGTGCCAGGCAGTGCGTTTAGAGATGTGCATACATTATCTAAGTTGATCCTTAATTCTTTGGAATAAATATAAATTCTAATAGATAACTGTGCTCAAAACATTTATGTATCTTTCTCTATTGTCATTACTTTTTCCATTGTACTCATGGAGTAGCAATAAATTCATGAAGGCAATGACTGAGTGTGCATCACCACCCTCTCTTTAGCATCCAGAGCATGTGTGGAACTGAGAAATCATACAATATTGAGTATGCTAGTGAGTTATAATATTATTATTATCCCCTCATGTAAATTAATTACCTGACACTTAGTAAGGTCAAGTAATTTGACCAAAAGTGACACAGTTTGTAAGTGAGAACTGGGAGTTGAACCTGGCTTTGTCTGACTGTCTCCTGTGCTTAAGCCCATTACTGACACATCTCCATGACTGGTTTATACCAAACATGACCCAAACTTTGGCCAAGAGTTGATTTCTGCACTTCTAAGTACTTGACTTAAGATAGTGGACTCTCAAATGAAAGTGAGTTTCTGCCAGTAGCAAAGAATGAAGACAGAGATATAGCTGTTGGATAGACAGCCAATAATGCCTTCCACCAAAAATGAGTAGTGAAATAATTCATGGGAGCCCCAGGGTGAAGGATGTAGCTGAGTAGCATCAGTTTCTACTTTAATACTAAAAATCCTGATACTTTATCAGTTTCTACTTTAATACTAAAAATCCTGATACTCAGCCATACTTGAGTAATCCACAGGCTTTTCAACTCAACAAGCTCAAATTGAATTGACCATCCTGTCCACAATATTTGTTTCCTATCCTGCAGTCCCTTTTCTCTCGGCCCTCTGGCACTGCATCTATCAGTTAATCTAAGGCTTAAAACTGGACAGATTCTTAAAATCTCTCTCCACTTTAATAGCTACCCTCACACAAGCACATGTATTATGACATTGAGTTTTGTCAGCTCTGAGATGCAAATATTTCTTAGATTTTCCACTCAACTCTGTGGTCACCATCACTGTCCAAGCTCATACAAGATGAGTATCTTGTATCTGAAATGCTTGGGTCCAGAAGTGTTTGGGATTTTGGATTTTGAAGTATTTGCATTACATATCATGTTGGTGCTCATTAAGTTTTGGATTTGGGAGCAATTTGGATTTCAGATTTTCAAATTTGGGATTTTCAACCTGTATTCTCATAGTGTCTCATGTGGCCTATTGCCAGAACCTCTTGTTGGTTTCTATCTCTGTCTTCAGCATACTCAATCTAGGCTTGAATATATCACTAGGTAATGTTTCTTAATTATAAATCTGTGCACAACTCATAAAGCTTCCTAGTTATCATCACGATAAAAAGGTGCTTGCTATCTGACTTCTGTTCAGCCATCCGTACTTAACTTTTGTTTCTCTACCCTTTTTATTTTTCTCGTAAGGAATCCTGATCTACATGAATTCCAATAACACATCAAAGATAACTTGTGCTTCCAGCATACTGTTAGCAGTTAAACAACAAGACAAAACATATTAAACAACGTTTTTCAGACATTGGACAAAAACAGCTGAAATAAGTTATTTATGAAAAAAGTAAAGCAAATGAGGCAAGCTCTACAATTACTTAGAACTAACTGTCTGGGGGGTTTCCAGGACACAGTGAAGAGAGTGGGAACCCAAATGAACTCTTGGCGTTCCTAAATGGAAAAGATGGAGTTGAGAGTTTAGCGTAGGGGGAAAAGATGATTAGAATTCACAGCGAAGAGAAAGAAGATGGACATAGAATGAAGAGATATCTGAACAAAAAGAGAGATGCAGAGACATGCAGAAGGTCTCCATCTGAGTACTGATCAGTACACACATGTAAAAAACCTGGGGAAAGAACCACCTGAAAGAATAACTCAAACAATCCTTGGTGCTCACACAGGGCTGGAAATAGTTTGTGTTTCCATGAACCAGAGTGAAAATCAATTAGTACATAAATAAATAAATCTTTGAGACTACATAGCGCATCAGTTAACACAGAAAGGGTATTGCCTCAATAGTTTGGTAAAGTTAGCCCTAGCCTAAAAGCTGCTTCAAACCTGCCACACAAAGCTGAGAAACAATGGGGAAAAACGCTGAGAAAGGATAAAACTGTTTTCAACTAAATTATCTGCACCCCAGAAAAAAAAGCTTTGGCATATTTTAGGGAATACAAAAATATCCAACTTAACAAGGTAAATTTTACAGTATCCTTTTTTTCCAATAAGAAATTGCCATACATGAAAAGAATTGAAATATTTTATATACTCAAGAAGTAAAGTATGAATATATTAAGAAAATATGTGGAAGATATAAAAAGAAGACCCAAATTGAGCATCTACTTGGAAAAAAAATAGTATTTAAGATTAAAAATATGCCAAGTGGGATTAACAGCAGATTAGATACCGAAGAAGAGGCCAGTAAAATTGAAGATAGCAATAAATACTATCCAAAATAGAATGGAAAGGGGAAAATAACACTGAAACACCACCAGCACCAAGAAGAGATCTGTGGGAAAACAGTAAGTTGTGTAATATACATGTAATTGGAGTCCCTAAAAAGTGGTAAGGGTCCTATTTGAAGATATAATAGCTAAATATATTTTTTTCAAATTTGATAAATATTATCCAACTACATATTTAAGAAGCTCAACAAATAATACATAATAATTATGAGGAGTATTACACCAATGCACATCATTACACAAATGAAAAACATTACTAATGCAATCAAATTGCTTAAAAATAAAAATAAAAATCTTAAAACATCCAGAGAGGAATATAAAACAGTGTACATCCAGAGGAACAAAGGTAAGAATAAGGCAAAGATCAGAAATACGGGTAAAGGATAAATACTGGAGAAGCTTTTGTGCATAGTAAACAAAATTCAACTTTATTCTGAACTTTATATTTTAGTGCAAGCTAGAAGACAGTGGCACAACATTGCCAAATTACTTGTGATAGTGAATATGAGGGAGTGTCAACCAAGAATGTTACACCCAGTGAATGTACCTTTGAAAAATGAAGAAAAAAAATTAAAAAAGCAAAGACTCTTTTAGATACACCAAATCTGAAATAACCCATCAACAATGGATCTGCTCTACATGAAATGTTAAAGGAATTGTTTCAAACAGAAGCAATATAAAACCAGATGGAAAAGGGAATCTACACAAGGAATGAAAGACGCCAGTAATGTCTAACAAATAAGTATATAATAAAAGTTATTTTTTATTTTTGGAAAATCATTTTTAAGACACTTGACCTCCAAAAGCAAACTAAAAGAAATTATTACATGGTTTATAAATATATAGAAGTAGAATATATGACAATGACACAAAGGCAAGAAAGGGTAAAGGGAAGAATACTTTTGTAAGATAAAATACAACTACTACAAACACTAAAACAATCACTAAAAAAGGGAAAGAAAAAGTGGTGTTGCCAACAAGCAAACAAAAGAGATTATTTGAAACTTAAAAAAATACTCAGTCTAACAACAAACTATGTTCTCCTTGTTCCTGTGCCTATTAATATATGTTGTCTCTGACTACTTCTGCTTCAGAATATCTGGCAAACTCCTACCCATCTTTCAAGCATCAGCTCAACTAATGCCTTCTCTGGGGAGCCTCCTACGATGCTCATGGTCATGCATATTATTAGAAAAATAATTATGCTGTGGTCTTATTATTGTTTGTTTTCATGGCTGACTCCTCATTAGACTTCAAGTTCTTGAGAACAGAGGTGATGCACTTTTATCTCTCTGTCTTTGGCAAATAGCATAACCCTACCACATAGTAGGACCTTAGTAAATATTTAGTGAATAAATAAAGTCGATGTTCAATGATTTTATTAACTGTAATTTCTCTTTGGGTTTTGCCACCTAAATCATATTTACCTTGCTAGCACTTGGTGACCTTCTTTATTCTAAAACAATCACTGGGAGACTAAAAACCTAGGTTAAATAATACTAACGTTATTACTCCTGAGATCATGAAGTCCAAATATTTCAATAGCAAAATAATAAGACTAGCCCTAAGAAAAGTTTATGTTATTATTATTTCAAGAAAAATCAAAGATAGCTTTGAGGATTTCTACTATTAACATATCTCTAAAATTCCTGTCAAAATTCTGCAAGTTTTCACTCAAATGATCCCTTTTTGTAAAGTTTTTCCAGTATACCCAAATATACATACTCTTTTACCTCTTCTGAACTCCCCTGGCCCTTTTCATGTCAATTTGGACATCAGGTATAGTCATTGTGGATATAAACTAATTCATGGTGCTTCTTATCTCTCTTCCTGGACTATAAGATCCTGTTATCTGATTCATTTGTTCATCCCTCCCTGGAGCATATTGTCAAATTTAGTGTAAGTTCAATTACCCTCTTAAAGAAATGAAAAAAGGATTCAGAATTTAATTTTCTCAATTTTGGTCATTTTTTCCACAGCTATATGGAATGGTTGGCTGCTATTGCACCAAGATTTACATAGGGAGAAACTAAGGCTTAGATAACTACCACAAATGTCTACATAAAATATTTTTAAATTAATCATCTATAATTTCAATCTACATTATGAAATTCTACACGGATATGATTTACTTGAGACTTTTCAATAAGAAGTCAAAATTCTGTTTTTACTTTTTTTGTTTTCTTCTTGAAACATATTTTTAAAAATCTTATTGGAAATCCATAACCTTTATCAATCCATAAGTTATTTATTTACTCATCTATTTTACTCATTTATTTTTTTCAATAAGTATTTATAGCAGGCTATCCATGTGCAAGGCATGGTGCTACCAAAGGGTGAAGATACAGCGGTGGGTAAAATCACAATCCCTGCTCTAAATGGACTCCCAGTGATGAGAAAGACAAATATAAACAAAATATTAAGTCTTACATAATAACTAAAAGAGGCATGCTCAGAAAAACAACAAAAACAAAATATTTACGCAAAAAAGTGAGCAGGCAGAAAGAGAACCTTGGGTGATATGCTACCTAAAACAAAACCTGCAAGTAGAGAATACCAAGACACACTGAGGAGAGAGCATTGAGCAGAGCACAACGTGTATGTTGTTAGAATCAGTACAATAGGAGACCATTAAGAGATATACCTGCAAACGTGGTTAAAGGATAAACACTGGAGAACATTTTGTGCATACTAACAAAATTAAACTTTATTCTGACGATGGTAGAGAATTATGGAAGTGTTTTAAGTGAATAAAATCTGTATATTTGCTTTAAAGAAAATCAGTGGGTTGTAAAGAAGATGTGTTAGAGAGAGGAAGACTCCAATGAAAAAGCCAATCAACTTGTATTAGGATTAATTTTCCTTATCTAGAGAATGACAGCAAATAAAAGAAAAATAAAAGAAAGATGATTCCCAATACTAATAATCTATGATTTTAAAATATGATATCTCTTTGACACTCTGAGGGGTCTCAAGTAAGACACTTTCTTTCTTATAGCTTCTAAATTTCATTATCTCTAAAATAAGGAATTTGGGCAAGGCCATCTCTGAGGTCTCCTTTCACATACACTACCCATGGTCCAAACACCATTTTATTTCTCTCTGAGGTAATAACAAAGGTGTCAGAGTGTGTAAAGCAATGTTCAATAATTTTACAATTAAAAAAATACAAGAATATTGCACTCCAATGTCTACTCATTTCTAGCAATTAGAAAATAATTATACTGCAAGTTTTTAAAGTCTCCTCAAACTCAATGGCTCAGCAAAAATTATTAATTGAAACTAAAAATAAATGTGCGACCCTCTCTGTGTTCCCTTCTCTTTTACTCTTGTGTGATAACCTCAGTGAGTCCCTCCCCATCCAGCAAGTGAGAAAATATGCAGTGGCCCTTCCATTATTGATTCTTTATTACAATCATGAGTCTTGTTCGAACAGCCAACTCTGTGGGTGACTGAGGGCTCCCGCTGCCCATTGGGTAATTAAGCCTGGGATTATGAAAGTTGGAATTGCTTACTCCTGCCCTGGAGCCCTTAGAAGACCACTGCAGCAGACCCAGTGCTGTGGTTACCATATTTTCCTAAACGTAAATGGTACATACATCATTCACCAATGGGAGAGAATATATACATTCAAAAGAGTACACTTTTCAAAAGTGTACTCTTTGGAGCCAGATTACTTGGGTTTGAATCCAGCTTCAACTTTTACGAGGAGTGTGATCATGGCATAACCCACATATGTGTAAAATTCAGTCCATTACTCATAAAAATTAGAATAATAATGATGATGCCCACATCATTTGGTGAATACAAAATAAGATAATTACCTCCTTATTTAATATTGCAGCCCACCTCCTACTGCGATTTGACACCTTTCACCTTGCTCATTGTAAACAATTTTCTACTACAGAACTTATCACATTCTAACATACTGCACAATGCACTTATTATTTTTATGCTTTATTTCTCTACCATCATATAGAATAAGAAATCTACAAACATACATTTGCTTTCTCCAAAAATTTATCCCAAATGCCCAGAACATTTCCTGGCATGTAGTAGGCACTCAATGAATAGTTACCAAATTAAAAAAAAATAGTGAATTTGAAATAGGCTATTAGCATTTAATGAATGTTAGATTAAATTATTGACATTGACATCAACATCATCAGGAAATTCTAGGTAATTTGGTGTCTTTTGTAGTTATCGAGAATTGTTTTTTCACCATTGATAGCATTCAAGGTCACATTTGTAAGAGATGATAAAGCAAGATTTTGGTTTTGTCTCTACTGGACACAGTCTGGTTGATTGCCTGCTGTGCCAGGCACTCTGCCACATACTGAGAAAACAAAGAAAAGGAAATCTAAGTCCCAGTCTTAGAAGCTCACACACAGTAGTGATTATTATCTTGCAATTAATGAACTGAATCTGAAGTCTCTAATGAATTTATTTGTTATCTAATTATATCACCTGTGATTCTCACACACACAGATAAATAGTTGTTTTCTTTCTTCCTTCCCCCATCCCCAAGTCAAGAACTCCAAGGAGACCTTGAACAATGTCCATGACCTAGGACGATGCCCGTGGCTTGGAAAGCATCAATAAACAAGGGCCATGAGAATCATCCGGGGAACATTTTTAAATAGGGAAGGGACTGGCCCAAGAAATTCTGACTCAGTAGATCTGAGGTGGAGCCCAGAGCTCTGCATATTAACAGACATCCCAAGTGATGCTCTCCCAGGTAGACTGCAGCTTACACATGGAGAAACACTGATTTAGGAGGTGTATTTCATCTGAGAAAGAGTTATAAGAGCATGTGATCGCTCTTATACAGGGATTCTGTCTATAAGGCTAGGATTCATGAGCAGTGTTTGCCAAAGGACAGCAAGGCTAAAATATGAGTCATTGCTATCAGTGAAAGGGAAGACAGTGACAGAGAAAAAAAATAGGGAGAACCCAGGAGGATGTGGCTCAAGAAAGGTGAAGAAAAACCAAATGGACACTACAGTTGTCTGGATGGCAGAGTGGAAATACTCGTATTTTATTCTCTTTAGTCTTTTCCTTCTGTTTCCAACCCTAGGTTTTTCTATCATCCTTTACATGTATGGTATTCTACAATTCCATCCTTCACCTCTTCATTTCCATGTACCACCTCATTCATTCCAAGAGTTTCAACATCCATTTTAAAAATTCCTCATGAGCCTGTCTGAGCTCCTCATTTTTCCTGTTGCATAGGCCCATCCATCTGGCAGAGAAAGGGATGCTCAGGACACAGAACAGCCATCCTATATTAACAAGATTGCTGTGAGCACCAACTTTGGGTGAGGTTGACTCTCTGCAGAGGTCTCTGGCAACCTCACTCACCTGCAGCTCCTCACCCTCATGTGACACTTCCTGAAAGGCAGAGACGTCGACTGGGAGAAACCTGAGGCACCATCTTGGTCAGTGAAATGGCTTCTGGTTGATTTTGTTTTTGGTTTCTCTTTTATTTTTCTGTTTGTCTATCTATTTGTTTGAGGAGCTGTGGGCAGAAATGAACACTTCTGAAATAGACATCAATGAGAATTAGGTAAACATTCCTTCAAAGAAAATGCCATATGAAAATAACGTATATAAACAGATATCTCCTGAAAGCATGTGCTACAGAGGCCCCAATCTACACATGAGGAAACTGAGGCCAGGGAGATGAACAGACGTTGACTTTTTCTAGAAGATGATCTTAGAGCTTTGTCTCCTAACGAGTTTGTTAAGTTTTTGTCTTCATCTCCCAGTCACAAATAAGGGGAAAGCATGTAAATGTTTTATTTAGAATGTGGAAATATTAGTTACAAGCTAGTAAGTTATCAATAAGTTTTATCTTTTCAAATGTAAAAAGATTCAGATTTCAACATGGACTTGCAGTTTTCCCAAAATAATATGACCTTGAAAAGAAGCTCATGCGGCTTCATGTGGCTTCATAAAATATATCTGCGCCAGCTAAGGAGCAAAGCTCTCATTCCGACCAGCGAAAGGCTACTATGGCCAAATTTATTTTTAATTATCATAATTAATAATACCATTTCTAAAATGGAGATGTAAATATCGAATGTATCATAAAATATGCAAGGACGGTGATAAAATATTTAAATTCTCTGTGTGGCCACCATACAAAAATTCTTATATTCATTCATTTATTGTTTGTTAAATACTTGCTCATTCCCTATTATGTACCACTACTAATTGCAAACTCTAGGGATACAATCTTGAACAAGACAGATAAAGCTTGCCTTCAAGGGACCTTCACTCTAGTGGATGGATAATAAATAAGTAAGCAAATGAGTAACATAGCACCAGGTGATAGTGAGGGCAAAGAAAACAAATCAAGCAGGGCAGGGAATTAGAACATGATTACGTGCTAGTTAGAGTAGAATTAAGGAAGGTCTCTTGGAGAAGCCAGTTGTCATGCAAAGTTGACTACAGGGAGGCAAGAATGGATGAGAGACTAGTTAGGCAGCTATTGTAGCAGCCCACGTGAGATGATGATGGCTTGAATAAGGTGGTAGAAGGTATGGACAGACAAAAATGGGATATATTTTGGGAAGCGGAGCTCACAGGGCTGGCTCACAAGAAGATGGAAGGGAGGACTCAAGAATGACTCACACCGTGGAATGATTAAATCAAACTAATTAGCATATCTATGACTCACATGGTTATCACTTTTGGGATGAGAACATTTAAAAGCTACTCTCTTAGCAATGTTCAAGTATAATATATATTATTCTTAATTATAGTCACCATGACGTAAGAGAGATCTCCAGAACGTTTCTTCCCATCTAACTGACTAATGGAAGCACTATACCCTTTATCCGACATCTCCCCACTCCCCTGGTAACCACCCTTCTACTTGGTTTCTATAAATTCTATATTTTTAGATTCCATGTGTAAGTGAGATCTTGTAGTATGTGTGTTACCGAGCTGAAGAATTTGGGGAGGGAGATTCAAAAATTGTGTTATAGATGTAGTCACTTTGACGCTTTCACTGTGATTTGACTATGATCAGGTAGGTTACACACATGTAGAAAAGCACACACACAGTGTCTGCCTGGGCAATCTGTACCCATTTCCCTTTTTACCTTATTGTTTGCATATCTGCTTTTGCACTAGTTTGTATGCTGTTATCTCCAAATTTGAGTCTAAACATTTTAGGACCTCTAGAATCTCGATATTCTTACCTGATATTTTTTAAAAGGGTGAGAAATACATGAGAGAAAGTGATTCTTGCGATCATTAAATGCGATAAGGAAAGCACAAAAAACGAGCCAGGAGCGCAGTGCCCACTAGTTGGAGAAGGATGCAGAGCTTTTTGAAAAAGAGCAAGACTTTTTTTGTTGGGCACCAAGCAGAAAAACCTTGAACCAGAAGCCCTAAGCTTGGAGTCTCAACTTCCTTTCTCCAAAACTAAATCTGCTGTTAGTGTACTGTGCTATCTTGGGGGACATCTAACCACATAATTCTATCAGAGTCTTGATCTCCCCATCTTCACAGATGGGATCCTGGAGTTCACCATCGAACTGTGTCAAGCTTATGTGATTATAGTGTTCAGCTAACATGCAAAGAAACAGTGTGTCTGAGATTTCTCCCTGTGACATATTGAACAGAGAAAACTCCAGGTGTTCACATAAAGTTCAAATGTTTCATTTCTGAAAAGCTCTGTCAAACTCTCCACAGCCTGCCAGAATCAGAGCTCCATCACAGATGCTGGGTGGTTTCATTTTACTGTCTCTCACTCTCTACTCCCGTCTCCAACCCACCACAGGCCATCACCAAAGGTTTCTTGCCCTACCTTCCCTTGGGGGCAAATGACACAACTTAAGGGGCCAAATACCAGTTCAGAACCCTGCTGCCTTTCCTCAAGAGAGAAAGTGAATGCTAGGTGCGGTGGCTCGTACCAGTAATCCCAGCACTTTGGGAGGCCGAGACAGGGGGATCACCTGAGGTCAGGAGTTTGAGACCAGCCTGGCCAACATGGTGAAAATTCATCTCTACTAAAAACACAAAAATTAGCTGTGTGTGGTGGCACACGCCTGTAATCCCAGCTACTTGGGAGGCTGAGGCAAGAGAATGCCTTGAACCCAGGAGGCAGAGGTTTCAGTGAGTCGAGATCGTGCCACTGTACTCCAACCTGGGTGACAGAGTGAGACTCTGTCTCAGAAATAAAGGAGAGAGAGACAGAGAGATGATGAAAGGAGTGTTATTCCCACATGCAGTGGTAAGTGTTCAGTCAGACCTGAATTGTGGTATTGTGGTGGTTGTGCAATGGATCAGTTACTTTTCCAGCATTTTCTATGTGACATCACAGCAACTAGCAAGTCTCATTTACTTCTTGCTGCGACTCTGTGACATAGGTGATTTTTGCAGAAGCAGACTTATCAAGGGGGAGCATTTAGTGAAATTAGTAGAAACTCCACTGGGCTCTCACCTGTCTGAGGCAAGGTCGTAGACTAACGTGTGGGGACCAGTATTTCTTTCTCCCATTGACATTCGGGGTGGGATCTCATGTAATTGTTTTATTTCTTCAATTTCCTGATTGGTGAAAGGAACACCAGTGATCATTACTTTTCTCTTAGAATAGTTTGTGTTTCCCTTTGCCCAGTTTGAGAGGTAGGAATTATATAACGGAAATAGTCATTTGTTTAATGGATGCTGACCAATGGGAAGCCCACAGAACAATAGGGATCAAGCATTGCCCTTGGGGTCAAGGTATCAGGAAGGCCTGAATTTATCTGGAAGTATTTCAGTGTTAACGATCAGGGCTTGCACTATGAGTCACAAGACTCTGTGGATTAATTACTCCACAATAAGAAAATAAGGTCACTGAGGACGAAGGTCTCCAAATCATGAATGGAAGCTGTGCCTTTTCTACTTGTCTCAGAAATCATCCAACTTCTTGGCACAAAATAGGAATTTCTATGTATTGGAACACAGCTGAAATCAGAGAAATGTTATGCAAATCTTGCATTTGGGACAAAAGATTTTGGGCTTCAGAATAGCGCACTCCTTTGAGCCAGAGTTCTGGTACTACATGGACTGCTTCCATGTTGTCAATGGGCATCCATGAAGCTGATAACTAGGCCTGAGATTCTATAAAGCCAAAAGCATCCCCATGCCAAAACTAAAAATATGTTTAATTATTGTTGTTGATGCTTTTATATAGCTTTCAGAAGTACTATGGCCAAAATTTTTAAAAACCTACTAGAGTGATAAATAATCATATGATCCTAAATAATATACCTCCTATGCAGCAGACTTTTGCTTCCTATAAATTTGAGTCTCACCATAAATGGGAGTCATTTTACTACTTCATGACACTGGGGCATAAGCTACTGTGGGGAAACAGAGTAACACAGAAATCTGGCTGCTAAACTTGTCTTTCATCTGTGATAACTGGGGGACTCATGGGAAGGTTGTCATTAATAATCAAGAGAGCAAACATCATCAATTCTATCTGTCCCTCAGAGGAGATAATCAAATATCACAATTTCCAGGTAAGAACATTTGAATTTGGTGTGTGTTAGTTTGTTCTCGCACTGCTAATAAAGACATACCTTAGATTGCATAATTTATAAAGAAAAAGATTTAATGGACTCGCAATTACACATCACTGTAGAGGCCTCACAATCATGGCGGAAGGTGAAGGAGGAGCAAGGTCATGTCTTACATGGTGGCAAACAAGAGAGTGTGTGCATGGGAACTCCCCTTTATAAAACCATCAGATCTCATGAGACTTATTCACTATCATGAGAACAGCATAGGAAAGACCTGCCCTCATGATTCAATTACCTCCCACTGGATCCCTCCCAGGACTCATGGGAATTATAAGGGCTACAGTTAAAGATGAGATTTGGGTGGGAACACAGCCAAACCATATCAGTAAGACAACAATAAAATATAAAAATAATATGATATTTTGCTGTAGTAGCAGTAGTCAATGAGACTGAATCAATTCATATGTAACATACGGAAATCCAACAGAATCAAATTAACTTTACTTTTAGTTCGGATTAAGCTGTAAGAATATAGAAGTTGACTCATTTAAAGGAACGTTTCATTGAGGTGGTGACTGATTGAGGAAAAAATGTGTTGCAGATGAAAAAATGGTCTTTTATCTATGAAACAGGTCATCTCCTGCCCCAGGACTCATGCCATATCTAATTTGTAGTTTTAAACCAGAAAATACATAAGATGAGTCTTTGTAAATAAAACCTCTTTGTAAATGAAATTTAAGAAAGTTGTAACGATGTTTGTAGTAGCAAAAATAGTAATAGCAGCAAGAGTAAGTAGTACCAGTAACAGCATTATCAGTAGTAGTAACACCAATAAGGGTAGCAGCAATGGTAATATTAATAGTAATAATAGTAGTGGTGCTGAGAATAGAAGTAGCAGCTTATATTATAGAACCATGGCTGGGAAAATTAAGATGATCCCTTAGGGAATCTTCCAATTTCCCCTTTCTAACTATAGTTTAGGAGACTAAGGTTAGGGGAGAACAAAGTCTTCGTTTAACATCTTATGATAAGTAACAGGACATCCAGGAGCAGAATTCAGATTTTGTCATTCTTAGTCTTGTAAAATAGAACATAAATCTGTAAATCTATGATTCTCAAACCTATTCTAGGGATAGAAAACCTAGAACTCATGTCAGCCTTCGCAGAACATTGAGACATATCATTGTGGTTACATTCTCACATAAGATAAGAATATTCTCAGCAGAAAACCCAACCGTACTCTTTGCCTGAAAAATATATTTAATATAAGCACATGCATTGATTACAAAGAGAAAAAAAGCTGCTAGAGTAAACCTCACTAACAGCTTTTGAATCTTTATGTTAATATTTTCTTCTTTAATGAACATTTTTGGTAGTTTTTAAAGGGCCTGTAGAACAATGCGTTGTGGAACATTTAAAGAAGAATATCTTATGAGGGTGCAGTAGGAAGAGTTTTTTAAATGTCAAAATAAGTGTCATGTCTATATCTGTGTCTAATGGAAGATTCATTTTCAGCTTGGACCCAATTGTAAAATTCTAGTTTAAGTCAAAGTTTTGGAAACACCTCTGGAAGATTCCAGAGTCCTGAATCCCACATTTCTGCTATTTGAAAAATAAATACTCAAGACTCAAAGAAGAGAGAACAGACTTTCCCTAAGATGACTGGATGATGGCAGTCATCTGCAAAGCCTACTGGATAGAAACGAGACTCCTTAGCAGTATAATTGCCAAGAAGGTATGTTAAATGAGCCTTGCACAGGGCTTCAACACAAGGGTTGATGGAAAAAGTCAACCCTAGCAGCACCAATTAACATGGGCTGAAATCTACCTGGAAGACTATTTGTAGTCAACTCCAGCATTTTATAATGGTGGCCCTGCTCTTTTTCTCTGTCTGTCCTACTCATTAAAGCAAAGCACAAAGTGACCTCTCCTCATTTGCCAAGGCTACAAAAGAAATCCCTATCCAAGGCTTCACAGACCGAAACTACATTTAAACGTCGCAAACAACCCACTCCACAACCCAGAACCAGGAAAACAACCGTGCTCAACTAAAGACAGACGCACCAGGGCAAACCAGAACACAGACCGTACAAGAGCAAACCAGCCCCCAAACCAAACGGAAGTGGAAGGAGAGGAAAAAGAAAAGAAAATCAAGTTTAAGACAACAAAGCAACAAAGAAGGCACGAGAAAAGGAGAGTGAGAAATTAGAAAGAGAAACCCAAAGGATGCCGTCAAAAAACTCTCAAATCGAATAACCCCACAGCTAAGAATAAGAAATAACGTCCGTCCCCCACTCCAAAGAGTAGGGAAACAAATAACAAATAAGCCTATCGTCTCTACGAAGTCAGAAATAAAAAAACTCCTCCAGAGCCTATAACAGACAGACAAGGAAGCAAAATGGACCTGAAACAAACATAAAAAAAAACAGACAAATATGCTAACAGGGAAACCCCGCAACAGGCAAAACACAAAAAACCCGATTCTGAAAGGCAGGAAAACACCACAAAACATAACACCAGATCAACGACAACAAATGCACAAATCCAAGAAAAAAAAAAGAAAAAAACAAAAAAAAAACAACCAAAAATGGTCGAAACAAAATCTCCAAGAAAAAAAAAACACAATTAAATATAATTAACTCACACATAACAACACATAACACTCAAGAGAAAAAATCATGAGGAGACAAAATACTAAGTTATAAAAACAACTCACCACACAACTATCTACTCAACCACTGCCTGAAAATCCATCTCCACAGCTCGCCCAACTAACGAAAAAACCCATCCCCATGAAAACAACAGTACTCAACTAAAGACAGACGCACAGGGGCAAACGAGAACACAGACCGTACAAGAGCAAACCAGCCCCCAAGCCAATGAAAAAAGCACCAAGGGAAAAAACAACTGGAAAGAGAAGCCAAAGAAGCAAACAAGTAAAGACAAAAGGAGAAAGTAGCCTTGGCAAATGAGGAGAGGTCACTTTGTGCTTTGCTTTAATGAGTAGGACAGACAGAGAAAAAGAGCAGGGCCACCATTATAAAATGCTGGAGTTGACTACAAA
>NW_012116699.1:2964795-2972544 GCF_000951035.1 Colobus angolensis palliatus | reverse complement strand
CCCTGCTCTTTTTCTCTGTCTGTCCTACTCATTAAAGCAAAGCACAAAGTGACCTCTCCTCATTTGCCAAGGCTACTTACTCCTTTCCTCTCTACTGCTTCACTGCCTTAAACTCCATTTCCACTTCTCTTTCCACTCACTCCACAACCCATTGCCTTGGAGACTGGTGTGCTCATCTAAGGACAGTGGTCCCGGTTCCCACCATGAGTCAGACTGTACTAGAGCAAAGTTGCTCTCATACGGAACGGAATTTTCAGTAGATGGGCAAGCTAAGAAGATCAATTTTCAGACAACAGTTGAACAAATAATTCTCTGGTGAAGGGGAGTTAGAAATTAGTATTAGAAACCCTCAGGATGCCTTCTATAGAGTGTTATATGGAATTATGCCTCAGTTAAGTATATTAAATTATGTCTGTTCCTCATTCCAGAGTGTGGTTCAACCATTTTCAGTTAATCCTATTGTCTCTATGAAGTCTGAAATTAAAGGATTCCTCCAGAGCTTATCATAGACAGGGAGTTATGCTAAGTGGACCTTAACTGACCATCAAAATCAAGATTTATATGTGCTGACTGGTAAGCCCTGCCACTGGTAAAATACTAGTCAGCCTTTTCTTAAATGTGTGACAACACCATAATACTTCCTAGTAGATCAGCTACAGCAAATGCACAAGTTTAAGTAAAAATAAAGAAGAAAACAAGAAAAACACATTCATTATTTGTCTCCATAATATTTCCAGGAGAAGAAGAACGCTATTACTTATTATTAGCTCTCAGGTTACAAGACTTGAGAGTTATGTGACAAAATCATTTGGAGACAACTTTCTAAGTTATCAAAATAACTTTCTCCTCCCCTCTCTACTGCTTCACTGCCTTAAACTCCATTTCCACTTCTCTTTCCACTCACTCCACAACCCATTGCCTTGGAGACTGGAGTACTCATCTAAGGACAGTGGTCCAGGTTCCCATGATGAGTCAGACTGTACTAGAGCAAGGTTGCTCTCCTGCTTCTGAAAAAAGCACCAGGGTATTTACCACCTTTAAAGATAAGCCCGATATGCAAACACTTGAATACAGATTTCTTTTGTAGCCTTGGCAAATGAGGAGAGGTCACTTTGTGCTTTGCTTTAATGAGTAGGACAGACAGAGAAAAAGAGCAGGGCCACCATTATAAAATGCTGGAGTTGACTACAAAGACTCCATCAGTGACCTTTTATAGCTGGCAAACAATGATAACTGAAGCCATTTCGGGTACTATAATTCCGCCCCAGGCTCTACAGGAGACTGCAGTAGAAACCTCATGCTAGAGCACCAGCTAACACCACTATTTGGCCTCAGGAAAAGTTTCCCAGCCAAGTTTAAATCCCTGGAGACCAGGAGTGGGTATAATTTAAGCACTAATATAAGCTAAGAGGGAAAGCAACAATACTAGTGCTCCCCCCTAATGGAAAGATCATTATTTTTAGTTTGTATAGAAAGCAGAGCTGACAGCTGTGAGGGAAAATGTACCCTTTGAAAAGAACCTACTATTGTTATATTTAAGCTGTAGGGATACAGCCGGTGACTCAGAGGCAATTGTCACATGCTCAGAATTACCCCAGGAACAGTGACAGGCTTAATGATTTTGAAAGTAGCAATATACAAACAAAGAAAGGTGAGGGGCAATGGCTGAGAAGTGTTTTATGACCCATTATTTCTTTTGCCTGCTGAAGAATTTGTAACCATACACAGAGCTAATGGAAGAATGATAATGCCACTTTTTTTCTCTTTCTTTTTGTTCATAAATATTTACCTGTCTTTCCTTAGGCAGGATAACAGACAGGTTAAGTCCTTGGTCAAACAGACTTCATTTAAAATACTCATTTAAAAGACTAGGTCTCTATTTACTAACTGTGTGGCCATGGTTAAGTTACTAACCACTTTCAGTTTCCAGTTGCTTATCTAATTGATGTAAAATGGAGATAATAACAGCATCTGTCTCCGAGGGATGATGTATAATGTTTCATTCATTCCATACATATTTCTTGGCAGCTGCTCTGTGTCTGGTAATGTGTTGGGTACTGGGTATACAACAGAGAATAAGACAGACACAAGATTCCTGCCCTGTTGGAACCATGCAGTCTAGTGGATCAGATGAGAAAATGCATGTGTGCACCTGAGTGCAGTGCCAGCCAAAAAGTAGGTACTTTCAGAATGTTAGCTTTTATTGAACCGTAACATCTCACTGTAAAGACGATTGGGCTTGGGGCTTAAGTTGGCCAGGCTTCAGCCCACTTCTATCTTATGTGCATGATTTGAGTTTGTTTCCTCTCTGTAATTTGGAAACAGTAAGAATGCCTATCTTCTAGGGTTCATCATCTCCTTGAGTTCATGAACCCTAGGCAACAGGCATTATTACTGCTCCAAATTACAGGTGAGGAAACAAGGATGAAATGGGATGATGCACAGTTCCTGGCACTCAGGAGAAGTTTGTAAATCAGAAACTCCTCAGACTGAAATGTTGACAAATTGAAAAGGGCAGGAGACTAAAATCCTGAAAGTCTGGAACCCAGTGAAAACAGCTGGCCCATCTGGCCTCAGCATCACTTGATTACTCTTAATTAGCATCTCCTATGCTCCAGGTATCACACTCAGGGCTGTGGGGAGGCAGAAGTGAAAAGCACACTTCCCTAGACCTGGAGGGCAGGCAGTCTTATGAGGAAGACAAATAGGTGAGCAACTAACTCTCAGAGTGGGAAAATCCAGTGAGTGCTGTGAGACAGACACAAGTGAAGCACCCCAGGACTGAGTAGGGAGAGGTGATGGCATCCACAGGGAGCTCCGTTGGGGCCAGACACTGGGCCAGGTGCATTAAATATCTCATTTGATCCTTTTGACAGTCCTGGGAAGGAGATGCTATTATGCTCCATTTTATAGGTGAGGAAACTGGAAGATGAAATTTACTTGGGCAAGATCATTCAATCAGAAAAAGACATTGCAATGTATATATCACCAGGTCAGATTGATTCTAATGTTCTTTTTCCTACTATACCATAATACTTCTCACAGCCAACTGATTATTGACAAAGACACTGACAATGTACATTGTTGAAAGGACGTCATCTTTAATAAACGGTCTCTGGAAAATCAAATACTCATATGTAGAAGGATGAAACTGGACCCCTATCTCTCACCATGTATAAAAATCAACTCAAAATGGATTAAAAACTTAAATGCAAGACATTAAATTATAAAACTATTAATACCAGAAGAAAATACAGGGAAAACATTTTAGGATATTTGTCCAGGCAAAGATTTTATGGCTAAGATCTCAAAAGCACAGGCAACTAAAATAAAAATAGACAAATGGGACTAGGTTAAACCTAAATGCTTTTGCACAGCCCAGGAAATAATCAACAGAGTAAAGAGACAACTTATTGAATGGGAGAAAATATTTGCAAACTTTTCATCTGACATGGGACTAATACCAGGAATATACAAGGAAGTTAACCTAACAACTAAAAAAATAAAAAATCCCATTAAAAAGTGGGTGGGTGGCTGCTGGCAAGATGACCGAATAGAAACAGCTCTGGTCTGCAGCTCCCAGCCAGACCAATGCAGAAGGTGGGTGATTTCTGCATTTCCAACTGAGGTACCCTGTTTATTTCATTGGGACTGGTTAGGCAGTGGGTGCAGCCCACGGAGGGTGAGCAGAAGCAGGGTGGGGCATCTCCTCACTCAAGAAGTCCAAGGCATGGGCGGGGGGAGTCTCCCTTTCCAAGCCAAGGGAAGCCGTAACCTACAAGGAACTTAAAAAAATTTACAAGAAAAAAACAACCCCATCAAAAAGTGGGTGAAAGATATGAACAGACACTTCTCAAAAGAAGACATTTATGCGGTCAACAGACATATGAAGAAAAGCTCATCATCACTGGTCATTAGAGAAATGCAAATCGAAACCACAATGAGATACTATCTCACGTCGGTTAGAATGACAATCATTAAAAAGTCTGGAAACAACAGATGCTGGCAAGGACGCAGAGAAATTGGAACATTTTTACACTGTTGGTGGGAGTGTAAATTAGTTCAACCATTATGGAAGACAGTGGCCATTCCTCAAGAATATAGAACCAGAAATACCATTTGATCCAGCAATCCCATTACTCGGTATATACCCAAAGGATTATAAATCATTCCACTATAAAGACACATGCACACATATGTTTATTGCAGCACTATTTACAATAGCAAAGACTTAGAACCAACCCAAATGCCCATCAACGATAGACTGAATAAAAAAAATTCCACATACACCATGGAATACTATGCAGCCATAAAAAAGAATGAGTTCACGTCCTTTGCAGGGACATAGATGAAGCTGGAAACCATCATCCTCAGCAAACTAACACAAGAACAGAAAACCAAACACCACATGGTCTCACTCATAAGTGGAAGCTGAACAATGAGAACACATGGACACAGGGAGGGGAACATCACACACTAGTGCCTGTTGGGGAGTGAGGGGTGGGGAGGGAGAGCGATAGGACAAATACCTAATGTATGCAGAGTTTAAAACCTAGATGACAGGTTGACAGGTGCAGCAAACCACCATGGCACATGTATACCTATGTAACAAACCTGCATGTTCAGCACATGTATACCAGAACTTAAAGTAAAATACATACACACACACAAAAAAGGTGTGCGAAGGAAGTAAATACATTATTCTCAAAAGAAGACATAGAAATGGCCAACGGGGATATGAAAAAACGCTCAAAATTACCAATCATCAGGGAAATACAAATAAAAAACACAATGAGGTGACATTTTAGCCCAGTTAGGATGCCTATTATTAAAAATACACAAAATAACAGATGCTGGCAAAGATATGTGAATAAGGGAATTCTTATATACTGTTGATGGGAATGTAAGTTCAACCACTTTGGAAAATAGTGTGGAGATTTCAAAATAAAAATAGAACTACCATATAATCCAGCAATCCCATTACTGCGTATCTATCCAAAGGAAAACAAATCAATATATTAAGGGGATACCAGCACTTGCATATTTATTGCAGTGCTATTTACAATAACAAAGATATGGAATCAACCTAAGCGTTCTTTAGTGGACAAATGAATAAAGAAAATATGGTACATATATACAACGGAACACCATTTGGCCATAAAAACAATGAAATATCATTTGAAGCAACATGGATGGAACTGGAGGTCAGTATGTTAAGTGAAATAAGTCAGGCACAGAAACATAATATTGCATGTTCTCACTCATAAGTGGGAGCTAAAAAAAAGAGTTGATCCCACAAAGATAGAGTAGAATAATAGATACTAGTGGCTGAGAAGGGTGGGTGGGAGGAAGTATGAAGAAAGATAGGTTGATGAGCACAAACACAGTTGGGTAAAAGGTAAGAGTTCATTGTTCAACAGCAGAATAGAGTGACAACAGTGTATTGTATATTTCAAAGTAGTTAGACAAGAGGACTTAAATTGTTCTCAACACATAGAAATGACAAGTACTCAAAGTGATGGACGTCTCGAATACCCTGACTTGATCATTTTGCGTCCTATGCATTTAGTGAAGTAGTGCATGTACCACAATATGTATTAAAATTATGTATCAATTAAAAATAATAAATTTAAAAAATACTGTAGAGATGAGAAAAAGATCAATGGTTGCTAAGGGTTTGAGTGAGGGGGATAGGATCAAACAGGTGAAGAACAGGGATGTTCCAGGGTGATGAAACCCTTCTTCATGATACTGCAAAGATGAATATATGACACTATGCGTTTATCAAAACCAGTAGAACTTTACAGCACAGAGAGAGGCTTAACATATAGAATTTTAAAAATTATGGGTTTAGGAGGTCGCAAAATGGAATGAATAATATGATCAAAGAATTGAAACACTTTATAAATACGTGAAATAACTTCATTGAAGAGTTGGAGGGAAAGGATAGTGACCTAAGTAATTTTGAAAATGAGTGAAGTCTGTAAGGCGGAAGGACATAAGCACTGTTCTCTAGTCAATAAATTGGTTTTCCATGGGGGATGTGTTATTAATTCTGATACCGCTATACATGTGTATTGGAATTGAACAATTCAGTAAATGGTGGTGTATGGTGGCTGCCAGGTTTCCCAATGCTACGGAGAAGCAAGGAGAGGAGGCTGAAATGATCCGTGTGGTAACGGATTATAGTCGAAAATAGTAAGAAATTGCATTTAGCTTACTATAGATACAAATGGTTATATACAAAAATATTTGACATATGTGTATATCCATGGCTTTAGTATACACACATATATTTCCTGGCTCTGCCAGCTGAGAAGGCCTAGAAGCAAGAAGCAATGACATAATAGTAGCAGTGAACGCACCTAATGTCCTTAACGTTGTTTCTAATACCATCCTCCAATAAAAAAGATGGGGCTTCCTGGGAAAATGAATTATTCCAGGATTGGGCTAGAATACAGGATGAGCGTGTTGTATGGCCACAAGGTAAGTGCTAAAAGTAAGTAAATAATAAGAGTCTGTCAAAGGAACTCAGGAGCCAATGGAAATAATTCCCAATGGCCAAGGCTGGAACAATTTGAGCAACAAAATAAAGTAATATTGAGTTAAAACTCTGAGTATAAAGTAAATATTCATAAGTCCATACCGATACAAGTAAGTCCTTGAATAAATAAATCAATGTGGAGGAATAGGCAAGTTTCTATGCGGAAGAATTCTTTGTAATTTGTGTAGATACTCCACCCTCCAAGAAGATGGAGCTTAGCTTCCCACCCCTTTAGTATGGCCTATGCATCATCAATAGGCAGTCATGATGCCACCCAAAGACAACAGTATAAAAAAGAGGGAAGAAAGAGTAACTTTATAGTAGAAAAACCTGACAAACATGACCTCAGCCAGGTGACCAAAGTTAACATCAACAGTGATAAATTATCTTGAGAACATACACTCTTTTTTTGTGTTATTGAAATTATTATTATTTTTTAATTTTAGAGACAGGGTCACACTCTGCTTCTCAGGCTGGAGTGCAGTGGCACAATCACAGCCCAGTGTAATCTTCAACTCCTGGGCTCAAGAGATCTTCCCGCCTGAGCCTCTGGAGTGGCTAGGACTGCAGGGAGGCAACACCACCTTCAGCTGAGAATCTGCAGTCCTGCTAGGATGTGATGAAAGTGGGACTTCACCTCGGTGGTATTTCTCCGAAAAACATACAACTCCAGGCTAACCATGAGAAAAACATCAAAACATTTTCCATTGAAAAACATTTCAGAAAGCACCTGAACAGTAATTTTCAAAAATATCAAGATCATCAAAAGCAAGACAATTCTGAGAAACTGTCACAGCCAAAGGAACCTCGACAGAAACAATGACTAGATTCGATAGAGTATACTTAATATGATCCTGGGACCCATAAAAGATGTTAGGTAAAAGCTAAGGAGATATGAATAAAGTATGGATTTTAGTTGATAATGATATATCAATATTGCTTTATTAACTGTAACAAATGTATCATACTCATGTAAAATGCTAACATTAGAGGAAACTTGGTGTGAGGTATATGAGAATGCTTAATACTACCTTTACAAATTATTGGTAAATTTTAAACTGTTCTAACATGAAAAGTTTATGGTAAAAAAACACCAATAACTAAAATCATTTCATATTTTCCTCAAGTATTTTTCTCTTTTTATTTTATATACACTTACCTTTTATTTTATATTTTCTTATATATTTTTGATTATTTAAAAATAT
>NW_012116699.1:2919294-2964745 GCF_000951035.1 Colobus angolensis palliatus | reverse complement strand
CGCCCGGCCAGGTTGGTTCTACTCAATGATTTTGGTGGTAAAACAAAAGTTGCAATGATTAGGATTGGCTGATCCTGGAGAAATTAGGCAAGGTTCATTTCCTACATTTTCCCTCTTACGCTAGCTGGGTATTTTCCAAAATTCCGTTATTAAAATTAATTTACATTTTAAATTTTTTTCATAAACGAAATGCATACATCTCTCATAAATGAAAAACCATTATCAATCACCACAAGTAAAATATCATACAACAAACATCTTAAATACAATTGTATATATAACATATAATACAATGTGAAATACATTTTAAAATGCATACAATGAACATAAAACAAAGCGAGAAATTACTGCTTCTGAAAGACTCTGATGCTTACTCTTTTGTGACTATTGTTGTTTAGAGGGAAGTTGGAAGGTTTTAGATAGGTGTTAAAGACAAATTACCAATAAATTCATTAACTGGACTGATTACTAAAAACATCACATGTTTACATCATCTAATATTTAATGTCATGTGCTCATACTACCGGGAACACTCATCTTTAACACTGTAGGTGTTTTGTATTCCAGGCTTTGAAAAATCCTTCTTTAGTAGACAGCTGCTACTATTTATATTGAAGCCGTATCACTTGATAAGCCTGAACCTTTTAAGAGCTTAGCAGTTGTCAGCACCTAGGAGGGGGTGCAGGTTAGATTCCTTTTTTTATTTTATATACACTTACCTTTTATTTTATATTTTCTTATATATTTTTGATTATTTAAAAATATATGCACCGTTGTTATGAAAAACATTTTCTTTAAATAATTACAGTGGTAGTAAATGTTGTGTTTGGAGGTACCAAAATATCCTCTTGCATTTAAAATGTTTCATGAGCATCTCTGTCTATAAACATCTTCCTCATAGTAGAGTACTTCTTAAAGATTCAATATAGAGGGTTTTTTTTTCCCACTTACTTCCAAGGATAAGTATGAGTGATGTGGTCATTTGAAGGACAGAGGGGAGGAAGCCATAGTATATACTAAGCGCAGTGCTTCTCACATATTTACATACATAAAACAAACCTGTGTCTATTGTTAATTAAAATGTTTGTAGATTTCAATTCAGTGTATCTGGGATGGCACCTGAGAGTCTGCAGTTTCAACAAGCTCCCAAGTGATGCTAATACTAATTCTTCAGAACTATGGACCCTACTTTGGATAGCCAGGCAGTAAAGAACACGTTGCCTGGATTCAGGTGAGCTGGATTAATTGCCTGATTTATCATTTCTGTCTCTTGTGCAACTTTCAAAAATCACATGCCGTCTGGGAAACACATGTCCTATCTTGTTCTACTTTCAACCTTGGCTGTTGTGAATTAAGTCATGAATCTAGAAGTTCTCTGTATGTTTGCGTGCTCTTTGTTTTCCTCTCTCTCATTGGAAAATTTGCTGCGGTAAAGTCTCCCACGTTGCACATTTCACCTTTTGGGAAAATGTCTCAATCACAAAAATGACAACATTAGCCACTAAGACATGCAAGAAATGGCTGTAGTACCATTAAGGTTGGTACAGTCCTCGTTGCCAGGAGTCAGACCGTTTAATCCTCATTAGGACCAATATCATTAATGGAAGGAGTTAGGAGACATAAGTGGCAATAAAACCTAAGCCTTGTTTTCAAGGAAATTGACATTCTTAGCAGAGCTGCGCAGAGTACGGGTCGTTAGGAATGGTAGAATTATCATTAAGCAAGAGCAAGTCAATCACGCTGAGGATGGCAGGCAAACCTTGTGTTTTGCTAGAAACGGATGCTCTCAGTAGCATGCTCCAATCAGGAGCCCATGACAATATTCTCGCCAAAATGAACAGGCATGTTGGGGTTTGCATTTCTGTCCCTGAGATGTGATCACTGAGTTGTCAAGTAACATGAGATCTAAGAGTCGTAGATTCTACTCAGATCCAGCATAAACTCGCAATAAGAAAAACAGACTTCATTTCATTTATTTAATTGACTGGAAGTTATTCAAGTGTATTATTTTATTATAAAGATTTCTCCAGCGCTGATAAATGGATGGATGGATGTACATATGGATAGATTAATGGGTTAAAAAGTGAAATAAATTAGTGAACAAATTAAGGTGTGAATGAACAAGGATTTGATAGACCCAAGCAGTTGGGATTTTGTGAATAACGTGATTATATTTCTAACATGCCAGAATCTCCATTAAACCTAAGCTTCTAACTAGCACATGCAGAATGATAAAGCTAAAGAAAAGTAGGTAAACCAAATTTACCTACATGTGGATTTAGAAATTGGAAAAGGAGGGGGAAAATGGCAAAAGACTAGATTGAAAAATCCATAAGGGCAGAAACCAAGTCTATCTTATCTATGACTATAAATCTAGCAGGAAGTATAGTTTCAGACACACAATAGACACTTAATAAATATTGTTGAGTGAATGAATTAGCAGGTAATTATTATAATTATGTCCAGACTTCAAAGTTATACAAGAATAATTTATGAATTACATGCAGAGGCTCCATTTTCAAAAATTTTGATCCTGAAAGTTTGGGATGAGTCCAAGATATTAGTTCTTCAATAAATATCCCTGGATGACTTGGATGCAGGTGAACATCACAGAGAGAAATCTCTATCAATTCTTTCTAAGAGATTCTTTCCAGGTGGTTCCAAAGGACCAGTTTCATGACATTGTGATGCAGGCTGTTTTAAAGCTCAATATTGAAAACAGATCTTTGGCTTTTTTTTTTTTTTTTTTTTTTTTTGAGATGGAGTTTCGCTCTTGTTGCCCGGGCTGGAGTACAAGGGCACGATCTCGGCTCAGTGCAACCTCTGCTTCCCAGGTTCAAGTGATTCTCCTGCCTCAGTCTCCTGAGTATCTGGGATTACAGTCATGTGCCACCCCACTCAGCTAATTTTGTATTTTTAGTAGAGACAGTGTTTCTCCATGTTGGTCAGGCTGGTCTTGAACTCCCGACCTCAGGTGATCTGCCTGCCTTGGCCTCCCAAAGTGTTGGGATTACAGGTGTCAGCCACTGCACCTGGCCAGATCTTAGGTTTTAAGTTCAGGACTTTCCTTCTGAAATACTAAATTTTCCAGGCCATTGCTTGAGTAGATATTTTTGCAAACAAGTTCAAACTCCACTGTATGTTCAGAGGATTTTATGCCCCACCCTTTTCTATGTCTGTAAGTATGGCTGTTCTCAACTCTGGATCAATATTGATGGAGGGGTTTTAAATAGAATGATGCTCGAGGCATACTACAAGTCACCTAAATTACAAACCTAGAGATTGACTAAGGTGTTGGTTAGAACAGGTGTCCTCAATACAACCAACTCAAAGGACCTGCCTTTCCTGCACTTGCAACATTTTCAATTAATTTTCACACATCCCTTCATATCTGCTTTTCCTCCATTGGTTGTTTATTTTCTAAAACCTGCCAGATTCCAAAAAAATTGTATATCATGAATTCTAGTTAAAAACAAAGAAAAAGCCCACTATGTTAAAATGAACCGGAGCAGAAATAAACTGGGAAAGAATCCATTTTTGAAATTGTAGTTTCATACCATTTACTTTTATTTAAGAATTTAGTTTGGCAAGACTACAGCATGTTCCATTGTCATGCAGCTTGGATTTGGGAGAGGGGAAAAGTTTTGCAAATGTTTTTACGCAGAAAAGACTGCTCTCTTACTAACCTGCCTTTGAAGTGGCACCACTGCCTGTACTAGTAGTCTCAGATAGGTAAGGAGCATTCACAATGCATAATCTCCATTTGTTAATTAAAAAATGTGGGCCGGGCACTAGTGCTCATGCCTGTAATCCCAGCGCCTTGTGAGGCCAAGACGGGTGGATCACTTGAGGTCAGGAGTTCAAGACCAGCCTGGCCAACATGGCGAAAACCCATCTCTACTAAAAGTCCAAAAATTAGGCAGGCGAGGTGGCACAGGCCTGTAGTCCAAGCTACTCAGGAGGCTGAGGCAGGAGAATCACTTGAACCTGGGAGGCAGAGGTTGCCGTGAGCAGAGATGGCGCCACTGTACTTCAGCCTGGGTGGCAGAGCATCCTTCTCAAAAAAATTTTTAAAAAATTAAATAAAAAATATATGTGCTTTTTGTATCTCCTACCTGCTCCAAAACAGGTTTATCTTAAACCTGTTTTTTAATATATATATAATAAAACCTGTTGAGTTATATTAAACCTATATATCATTTAAATACACCTCAATATGTACAATATGTACATCTGTCCATACACATGTGTATATAAACGTACATTGGAAGTAGATAAAGACGACAAGTCAAAGGGAAAACAAGGACAGACACAAAATGAACCCAAACATCAGTCCACATCACTATTCACTCTCCCCTCTACACGCCTTCCTGAGGCTCCCAAGTCCTCTCCAATCTGTTGACGTCTATCAGCCTTAGTCATCGTCTCAGGAGGCGGACTGCACACCATGTTGACTCCACCCAGACACACTGGACCTGGTTCTCTGTCTAACACTCTCTGCCATGACCCTCCAACTTTGGCAGGCACCAGGATCTGTTAGAGAACTTGCTTAGATTGCTGGGACTCAGATTGCTGGGCTCCTCCAGAAGAAGATTTGATTCAGTAGGTCTGGGGTGGGGCCTCGGAAGATAGTATTTCTCCAGACTTACAAGAAAGACCATGTTGTGGCTTCCACCATCTTCTTTAGGCCCAATTAGTAGCATTTACTCTGTAGCCTCCAAGTTCTTACTGCAGTGACCTTTGCCAGTTTCCTCAATGAGCCATACTCTGTTCTGCTACAAGCCCTTTGCCAACATGCAGTTCCCTCTCACCATGAAACATATGACATACAACCCCTGCCCCACCATTTCCAATGCCCTATTTGTCCAGTTAAATCATGTGCCATTTCCACAGGGAAGCCCTTACTTTAAACCAGGACTCTTTGTTTTAACCTGGACTATATTCCTTTCCTTTACAGTGCTTATCTCAATAGGTTTTTATACATTCATGAGTGTAATATGTGGGTTAATGTGTCTCTCCTCCCCTAGACTCCAAGCACCATGAAACTAGGAGCTATATTTGTTTTTGTGCATTTATTTCCTTAAGTCCTAGAACATGACTTGGGGCAGAGGAAACCCATTTACTTTGAAAGAAATAAGGTCACATACACTTGCTAAGGCTGGATTTCACACGTAGCTGTAAGTTTCCAGCCACAATTTTAAAAGGCAGGCAGGCTAAGAAAGAAAAGAAAGGAGGAAGAAAGAGAAAGGAAAGAAAAAAGGAAGGAAGGAGAAAGTGAGAGAAAGAAAGAAGGAAAGAGAGAAAGAAAGAAAAGGAAAGAAAAGAAAGAGGAAAGAAAGGAAGAAGGAAGGAAGGAGAAAGAGAAAGAAAGAAGGAAAGAGAGAGAGAAAGAAAGAAAAGGAAAGAAAAGAAAGGAGAAAGAAAGAGAAAGGAAAGAAAGAAGGAAGGAGAGAGAGAAAGAAAGAAGGAAAGAAAGAGAGAAAGAGGGAAAGAAAGAAAGAAAGAAAAGAAAGAAAGAAAGAAAAAGAAAGAGAAAAAGAGGAGGGAGGAAGGAATGAAGGAAGAAAGGAAAGAGGAAAGGAAGGAAGGAAGGAAAGAAAGGGAGAGAGGAAGAAAGGAAGATAAAGAATCAACTATGTGATTCAGTCTTCCTATTACTCATAAATTGCAAGAAAATTAATTGTTCAGAATTGTTACAACTGTCTCTGATTTTTAAAGCGGTGAGAGTTGCATGTGATTCAAACATGCTTATCAGCCAAAAGTTACAAAACGTGCATTGATGTCATCGCAACTGAAAACCCAGTAATCAGGCTCTTGACATGGCTCCTGACCTTGTCTCAGCTCCCAGCAAAGGCCAGGAGGAGACTTCCAGAGCACAGTGTGGTGGGTATGAGTGGACAGAATGTGTTCATCTGCAGATACGGTGCTGATGGCTGATGCTCTGGCTTAATCCAGAGTTGACTTAGAGTCCTCAGAGGAATAGATGGACTCAATATACTCCAGGCCATATTCCAAGAATGTTGTCTCTCTCAGCCAAAACCTTCAAAAGATATTGGACATCCCACTGTGTGAGGATTTTACTCCCTGGCAAGTCACCGAAGGGCATTTGGGGTGGGTTCCATTAAAGAGTGAAACTGTGTGCTTTAAAAGCGAGCCTCGGTGAGATACCTGAACCTCAGACAAGCTGCCTAGGGCCTCCTGGGTTGCCCAGAGTTTCATCTACGATAATGTTAATACTCATATTCTGGCCTCTCTTATCTCCTAGCTTAAATCTTTCAGGATCCAAATTTGTTATAGAAAGCTTCAGAGGAGGCACAAAGACTAACATAGTGGGAAGAAGGTGGGCTGAGCATGGATCACAGTGACCTGGGTTCAAATCCTGCCTCTGTAGTAAATCCTTACCCTGGAGTAAATGATATAAACTGGCAAGCTATATACTCTCGAGCAAATTATGTCAACCCTTTGACCACTCATTTCCTCAACTGGAAATGTGACCTTTTCTTTAAAACTTAAGAATAAGACAACATAAGCAATGTACTCACTGTATGAAGTATAATAAATGTGATTTTTGTTGTCATTCATCACTCGAGATTTTAATCAGCTATCATTTGGAGAAAGCCAAAGCTTGCCATACTACTACAAAATGATAGAATGGGAGTTTTTATTTGTGAAACAAAGTAGACTTGAGGCCAAGCTAAGCCTGGCTACTGGCCTTTGTTCTTGTTCCCTTGTATGCCTTGGGAAAGACCCAGTGGATGCTTTTGAAAAACTAAAATAAGAAAAAAAGTGATTCCCCAGAGCCTGGAGGTTGATGGAGTCTAAAAGAACCAGGCCGCCCATTGCTCACAGTCAGGTGGCGGCAGGGCAGCCACCTGAAGCCCACTTCAGAGACTTTTGTTCACAGCTGAGTCCTGAGACTGTGGGTGCTCACCAACTCCTTGTAATTCAGGTATTAACCTGGCTTGCTAAGCTGCCAGATCCTCTCCCCAGTGGTTTCTGCAGAGTTTTAAGTTTGTCAGCTCATTTTTCACTTGCAGCATCTAACTCTGGAAATGGCAAATGGTCTTGGGCCGCCCCCAACTCTGATGAGCATTCAGAGCATTTTTTAACCGAATCTTGCATTTTTTTTTTTTTTTTTTTTTTGAGGCGGAGTCTCGCTCTGTCGCCCGGACTGGAGTGCAGTGGCCGGATCTCAGCTCACTGCAAACTCCGCCTCCTGGGTTTACGCCATTCTCCTGCCTCAGCCTCCCGAGTAGCTGGGACTACAGGCGCCCGCCACCTCGCCCGGCTAGTTTTTTTGTATTTTTAGTAGAGACGGGGTTTCACCGTGTTAGCCAGGATGGTCTGGATCTCCTGACCTCGTGATCCGCCCGTCTCGGCCTCCCAAAGTGCTGGGATTACAGGCTTGAGCCACTGCGCCCGGCCGAATCTTGCATTTTTAATTTTGCTTGGAGCACCATAGTCCAACAGCAGTCACTGGGCATTGGGAGACATAGTTTCAACCTGATTCTGCCCCTCAAAGGGCATTTATTCAAGAGAGGGAATGGCATGTGCAAAGTGAAAGAGGCAACTACAGGGTCTGAGCTGTGTAGAAAGCATTAGGAAATTCAGCATAGCTGGAGTCTTTGGAGTATAAGGGGTGGTGATGGGGAATAAGGTCAGGTGAGGATGTTGAGAATGACATTAAAAGGCTCTTGTTGCTCCAGAGTTTTTCTTACTCTCCTAAGAGATAAGAAATCAGCATGTGTGAAATGGACATGGAGGTGCTGGAACAATCAGATGATATTTAAGAAATCATTCTCACTCCAGAAGCCTTTGTGAAGGATGAACAGAAATTATTATAGACAGGAGTAAACAAAACACCAGTTAAGAAGTTGTTATAGTAGCCCAGAATTTTAAATTTTATATGTATATAAAATTCAAGTATTAACCTGGCTTGCTAAGCTGCCAGATCCTCTCCCCAGTGGTTTCTGCAGCCAGGCTTAGCTTGGCCTCAAGTCTACTTTGTTTCACAAATAAAAATTCCCATTCTACCATTTTGTAGTAGTATGGCAAGCTTTGCCTTTCTCCAAATGATAGCTGATTAAAATCTCGTGTGATGAATGACAACAAAAAGAGAACATATATATATATATAAAAGCTATATACACGAAAATAACACATATAAAATAAAAAATATATATGTGTGTGTGTGTATATATACACAATATATGTATGTATATATCTATATATATACACATACAAAAACCTATGTGTGTCTGTGTGTGTATATATATATACAAGGCACACATACGAGCTTTAAACAGAAAAATCAGAGTGAGGATAGAGAGTAATCATTAAACTGAGAATGGAATCCCACAGGAAGGCAATCCTATGGAAAAAATCAACTGATTGTGGGAAAAAATAGAAAAGCAGGTTTTAAATTTTCTGACTTATATGTCTGGGTGGGTGAATAAATGATCATGAGGGATACTTTAAACAAATGCCTTTTCCTCCAGGATCTTGGTTTTACTATTAATAAGATTAGAATATTGGAAGACAGGACTTTATAGGGATAGAGGGAGAATGTGTGACCTCTTGCAACCACAATTATCGTCGAGGTGGCCTCCTAGTCACCAAGCAGCAGCTATATTTTTAGCTGAAAGCTGGTGATTTGAATCTGCAGCATGAAGCTCTACATAGAAATATTTGAAAGCCAGCGTTAATGCTTCAGGGCATGTTGCATCTTTGAACACTATAATGGAAACGAATGCTAAATTAAATAGTTCCTAGCCTGGCTTCTCAGTGTCCTTGAGCTATTTAACAGTACTTCAGCAAACACACCCATTTCCCAAAATGGTGAGATCTCTGCATCATGGATCCATGAGCTAGTCATATGTCCTTAGGCAGTTTGCAAAAGTTATCTCAGTCTTCATTTCCTTAGCTCTAAAATGGGGTTACTAATACTGATCTATTCAGATTTTAGTGAGATCCAATGAGGGAAGATAAATAAAATGACAACTTTGGAGTTTGACACACAGAAGTATTTACTTGAAGTTATTCCTTCTATTCTTGTGAGAGGATGCAGTCTCAAGTGATGGAATAGTTGATGATTTGAAGTCAAATACTGGTGAATCTGAGTAATTCGTGTTCTAAGAAACTCAATTTTTTTCAACCATAAAATGGAGCTCGGAGTAGCTATTTTATGTGGTTGACAAAGCATCTGTCTTCATTTGCTAGTGTTCGTTGTATGGATCATGATACATTTTTGTTGCTGCTGCTGCTGTTTTTGTTGTTATTGTTTTTGCTTTGAAATGGGGTCTTGCTCTTGTCACCCAGGCTGGAGTGCAGTTACACGATCTCGGCTCACTGCAACCTCCATCTCCCAGATTCAAGCGATTCTCCTGCCTCAGCCTCCCGAGTAGCTGGGACTACAGGTTCCTGCAACCAAGCCCAGCTAATTTTTTGTATTTGTAGAGGAGACAGGTTTTTGCCATGTTGCCCAGGCTAGTCTCAAACTCCTGACCTCAAGTGATCCTCTCACCTTGGCTTCCCAAAATGCTGGGATTACAGGTGTGAGACACCACACCTGGCCGATTATGTTATACTGTATCACCTTTTATTAAATGAGCTTCAACGAAAAACAAGGCATGGTTATGAGAGGTTTGCTCAGAATACAACAACAATCCAGGGAAGGAGGAACTAGAACGGTCTCTTTTTGACTAATTAATTGGTGATGAATACGAGGGAGGAAGGGCATCCGAAACTCTGAAGAACTTGGAAAGAAGCCAAGTCTAAATATTTTCTTTTCTGAATAATTTATTGTCGAACACAATTATACCAATTAAATGAACAGCAAACAATATATTCGAAAGATCGATTGAATTCTATGTGGCAGGCACAGTACTAGGTCTTAAAAGAAATAGAAGAAGACAAGAGAAGAAAACACAATGTTTCATCTGATGGTTTCCAGCGTAAGCAACCCAAAGGGAAATAAGAGTGGGGAGTTAAATCGGTCATTCGAGTAACAGTAAACATACTGACGCCGATGCACAAGAAGCTGTTTCTCGGCTTTACTTCTTTGCACAAGAAGCTGTTTCTCGGCTTTACTTCTTTTCCTTAGGTGGCCAATACCTGCCTTTTGCAAGGAGTTAATTCTTCAGTTAGGAATGTACCCAACAATTTTTGCTGTTTGAAAAAGAACTAAATCACAGAGGTAAGAGAAGATTGTGCTTCCAAGAGAGGCTCACACAGGGACACAAAAAGACCTTGAGCATCTGTAAAACATGGGCCCCCACTGAGGAAGGCAGAATGCATTTTATATTTCTAAACAAACTTTAATATTTTTCATATGGAGTTATTTCTATACTGTCAGCAGAAAAAACAAAAAACCAACCTTTGCATGTGGTTGTGTATTTATGAGTGAGTTTTATCTCTAAACAGATTTGTAACTAAAAACAGAAATATCTTTTTATGGGAGACAGCTGGTTGAGAGATTAAAGATACACAAGGAGAGAGAGGGGCTCAAATTAACAAACATTCCTAGACGTAGAATGTCTGTGAGTATTAGGAATCTTCTAACTTGTGACCTAAAAAACAGCTAATCCCCACTAGTTTTCCAGCATAGCTTTCAGCCTACTTGGCATTTAGAAGAGAAAACAAAAACAATAGTTGGAAAGCCTAGTGCAAAGCTATAACACTTCAAAATCTCAAGGAATCATAAATAACTATAAATACTATGTGAGCAAAATATTCCTAAATATGTAGTTTCACTTGTGGGATTCAGGAAAAAAAATTAGTCAAATTAGGCCAATTCTGGGTATGCTTCCCCCCTTGTGGAGTACAATAAGATGTGTGCCTGCAATTTGGATTTGATTCCTCAGTTTCTAGCATCTGCCACATGTTTGTGCTGCGAGTGTGCTGTACTGGAATAAAACTATTCTTGGGTTTATTTTTCAAAGGACGCTAGCAAGCATGAATTTACAAAAGTTTTTATTGAGGTTGGGCGTGACCCTTTGAATCTGGTAAACCAATCCCCAAACAGGATTTGGTACACCAATAATCAAAACATCTTCAGTTATTTTCTTTCTACTCCAGGAACGGATTCTTAAACAAAAGGCCAGAGCTCAGGCTGGCTTCCTGGGCTGTGGTCACAGTCATGGGAACTTTGATGGGAGAGGGTTTCAGGGCAATCACTTTCCCGTGGTGAGCTCCATGCTCCAACTCGAGTCATAGATGCTTTAAGCTGATTTAATTTCTGGAATCACCTGAACAAGACCAAGGCCTAAGTTGGTTCTTTTTTTTTTTTTTTTTTTTTGAGACGGAGTCTCACTCTGTCGCCCTGGCTGGAGTGCAGTGGCCTGATCTCAGCTCACTGCAAGCTCCGCCTCCCGGGTTCACGCCATTCTCCTGCCTCAGCCTCCCGAGTAGCTGGGACTACAGGCGCCCACCACCTTGCCTGGCTAGTTTTTTTTGTGTGTGTATTTTTTAGTAGAGATGGGGTTTCACCGTGTTAGCCAGGATGGTCTCGATCTCCTGACCTCGTGATCCGCCCGTCTCAGCCTCCCAAAGTGCTGGGATTACAGGCTTGAGCCACCGCGCCCGGCCAGGTTGGTTCTACTCAATGATTTTGGTGGTAAAACAAAAGTTGCAATGATTAGGATTGGCTGATCCTGGAGAAATTAGGCAAGGTTCATTTCCTACATTTTCCCTCTTACGCTAGCTGGGTATTTTCCAAAATTCCGTTATTAAAATTAATTTACATTTTAAATTTTTTTCATAAACGAAATGCATACATCTCTCATAAATGAAAAACCATTATCAATCACCACAAGTAAAATATCATACAACAAACATCTTAAATACAATTGTATATATAACATATAATACAATGTGAAATACATTTTAAAATGCATACAATGAACATAAAACAAAGCGAGAAATTACTGCTTCTGAAAGACTCTGATGCTTACTCTTTTGTGACTATTGTTTAGAGGGAAGTTGGAAGGTTTTAGATAGGTGTTAAAGACAAATTACCAATAAATTCATTAACTGGACTGATTACTAAAAACATCACATGTTTACATCATCTAATATTTAATGTCATGTGCTCATACTACCGGGAACACTCATCTTTAACACTGTAGGTGTTTTGTATTCCAGGCTTTGAAAAATCCTTCTTTAGTAGACAGCTGCTACTATTTATATTGAAGCCGTATCACTTGATAAGCCTGAACCTTTTAAGAGCTTAGCAGTCGTCAGCACCTAGGAGGGGGTGCAGGTTAGATTCCTTTTTTTATTTTATTTTATTATTATTTTTTTTGAGATGGAGTTTTGCTCTTGTTGCCCTGGCTGGAGTGCAATGGTGCGAGCTCAGCTCACTGCAGCCTCTGCCTCCTGGTTTCAATCTATTCTCGTGCCTCAGCCTCCTGAGTAGCTGGGATTACAGGCGCCCACCACCATGCCTGGTTAATTTTTTGTATTTTTAGTAGATGAGGTGTTTTGCCATGTTGGCCAGGCTGGTCTTGAACTCCTGGCCTCAGGTGATCCACCTGCCTTGGCCTCCCAAAAAGCTGGGATTACAGGCATGAGCCACTGTACCCAGCCAGCTTAGATTCTATTCTGCTCCCTTTCCTGCCAATCAACCCTGCCTTGCCTCATCTTTCTCATTCTAGGACTCAAACACAGGGTGACACCTGTACTCTCTTATACCTCCACACTTTTATATACAGTGTTTCTACAGTGTATAAAATTATCCCCTCAAGAGAGTTCTTCCTTTCACAAACAGGTCTTGGTCCATCTAGACAACCCCCATTCTCCCACCAAGACTCAAAGAATATTTAGAGGATAACTTGATGATAGATATTTAATGAACTACACTTTGAAGAATTCATTAATAAAAAATATTTAGGTAAAGGTATAAAGACAATGGGTACAAGAGTGATTATTTTAGCATTGTTTGGAAGGACAAAAATGGAAGTTATGATAATATGCTTACATATGGGATTGGCTAAATAACCATGTTTCATCCATAAAATATAATATTCTAGAGTGGTTAAAAATAATGGTCTCATCTATATTCTTATGTGGGAAATAGTCATTGTGTCTATACAATTGACCGAGCTCCTCCTCTTTCTTTACTTGGATTGTTTGATCCATTTATTAAATCTTCATAAAATTGCTAAAGAGTAGCAGAGCAGTATCACCCCATATTACACTTGAGGAAATCAGGACAGAGAGTTATTTGACCAAACTCACCCTGTTAGAGCCAAGACTGAACCCTAGGAATGCTGGAGCCTTATATAGTGCTTTTAAATTTCAGACTGCATTGTAGATCGTGTGGTTTGGTTCTGTGTCCCCACCCAAATCCCACCTTGAATTGTAATAATCCCCACATGTCATGGGAGGGACCCAGTGGGAGGTGATTGACTCATGGGGGCGGGTTTTTCCTGTGCTGTTCTCGTGATAGTGAATAAGTCTCACAAGATCTGATGGTTCCCCTGCACATGCTGTCTCTTGTCTGCCACCAACTAAGATGTCCCTTTGCTCTTCATTCATCTTCCACCATGATTGTGAGGCCTCCCCAGTCGTGTGGAACTGTGAGTCCATTAAATCTCTTTCCTTCATAAATTGCCCAGTCTTGGGTATGTCTTTATTAACAGCATGCAAACAGACTAATACAGTAGGTCTTGAGGAACATACATCAAATTGTTAACTCTGTTTATCTTGGAAGGAAGTAGCAAGTGCTGTAAGGCATATTTCTATGTCCCTGTCAGGGCACATGGTGCTTGATTCCCTGATGACCTGCACTCATTACCTAATCGATTCCACTAAGCACTAATTAGGGAGTGGAGACATGCAAGGGGACATTTCTATTTATGATCTGGGTCCAATACCAGGTTGCTAGTGTTACTCTGAGAGCCCCAATGTCAGGCATAAAGACCTTTCAAAAGAACTCATCCCTGCAGGACTGCACTATTTCATAGCCCCATTCCTGCTGATCTCATTTTGGGTCACTGGCTCCCAGTCATGATTCCTCATCATTTCCTGCCTTCTTGACCTTCTCGGTTGGGCAGTTCTTGTACCGAACTCACCTCAGTTCTGTTTGATTTTTATCTCTTCTAAGATTTAGAATCTTTCCTAAGGCTTCCTGTATATCAAAGCTCAACTTACCCTCCCTTTTGTGGTATGGGGATTTTTATTTCCATGATAATGCTGAGCCTGAACAATGGTCCCCAAGTTAGGATGGGTAAGATTAAAGGTGATTTTATCCTATGGTTTTAATCTTTGAATCACACATGTCTTTTCAAGGTGAAGCACAGAAATATATTCCAAGGAGCTGTTGATGAAATCACTGAGGCAGGAGCTGGCTAATTTTTAAGTAAATTATAATAACTATTGGCAATTATTCTGATAATCTCTCTTTGAAAATAAAAGCTCTGAGCGGTATGACAAGTATCTTGGAGTACCATCCTACTGACAACAACATAATTATTATTATAGCTGTTATTATTCCACAGAAGTTTATTTGCAAACTTTAAATGGCAGGTAGTTTTAATCTGGTTTGTTGCCAGATACTGGGTGTCTCTCCCTCTGTCTTGGTTAACAATGCCTATAAACATCAGCTGGAAATAAGTCTGCCTTGCTGGGACCATTTCTGTGATACAAAGTGGTAAAAGATGATGAAACATTAGGGGATTTAACTATATCAACATGATTGGCATTGCTGCTGCTGCTATTATTACCATTAATAGAGGGTCTCATATGGGACAGACACATTAAGACAAGACTTCTTGTCTTCCCAAGGAAACAACAAGGTAAACCATTTCAGAGATTACGACGTTGAGGACCCGAGAGCTCACATGATTTGATGAAGGTCATCAGTAAATGGTGGAACCATGATGTTTGTTTGTTTGTTTGTTTGCTTTTGATACAGGGTGTTGCTCTGTCACGCAGGCTGGAGTGGAGTGGCATGATCACAGCTCACTGCAGCCTCTAACAGCTGAGCTCAAGTCAGCCCCCTCCTCAGCCTCCTGAGAAGCTAGGACTACAGGCATGCACCAGCACACTTGGCTAAGCTTTTTATTTTGTGTACAGATGAGAGTCTCAGTATGTTGCCCAGGCTGGTGGAGCCATGATTCTGATGTGCACTTTCCTGACCCAGAACCTAACACATTATCCAACTCAGGCTTCCATAGAGTGACCACAAACTTGCTCTTAGTGTCATCCCACCTTTGAAAGGAATTTAATAGAATCTGAAATGCTGACGGCATTCAGCATCTGACAAATCTGAGTGCTAAGGAAAGGTCCCTCTAATTCCTAGTTTGGAGCCACCATGAAGCTGTGAGGACCTATGAACCAGCGTCTTCTCTTCTTCTTCCTGACCACAACTATGCATTTTGGAAGCTCCAATACCTCCGCACTGTGCTGCCTCAGCACACAGCTGTGGGATGTCTTCCAGAGAAGACATTTATTTTCACTGACCCATCCTCTCCCACGTTTTACTTTTATTTTTTTTTTATGGTTCGAAGTGTGAACAATCGTCATCCACATGAAATCTTGCAGCTGCTTCTGGAGCTCTTTGGAGACCAACGTCTGAAAGCCAACTCTTTAATCATTTCTCAGAGGGAAGAGCCCTGGGGACAAGGGCAGGGCTAAGAGGGAAGAGAGAGCCAGGAAAGTCCAGGCCAAGGGTGCCTCTTGAACCTCGTGGCTGAGGGGAGCAGGCTGTTGGGATGACCAGTGGACATGGGAAGTTCTTCCAGCGCTACCCCTATGTATTTCCCAATGAATCGTCTCAGATTTTAGAACTTACCTCCTAAAATTTTCACTTGGTCTAAAGCAAAAGGCCGCAGGCTTCCTGTCAGATGCTGCAACTTTTCATCTGATGAGGAGTAATGAGATTTGCTGAATATGTTCCAGCTATGGGGTTCTGTGTTAAATACTTTTGTTTAACCTTTTCTTTTTTTGGAGACAAACTTCCCGTAACATAAAATTCACCATTTTAATCATTTTGAAGAATACGATTTGGTGGTTTCCATACCACAATGTGCAACCATCATCGCTATCCATGTTCAGAATATTTCCAGCACATCATCTCACAGACTCCCATCAACACTACTATGAGGTAAGAGTTCTTGTTTGCATTTTACAGATGAAGAGACGGTGCACCAGAGAAAAGTGGCAAAGGTTGCAAAGGTGTGCAGTGGTGCCACTGGCGTTTCCATTCCAGAGTGCATCACTTCAAAACTTACATTCCTGAGGCTGTTCGCCAAAGGCTTCTCACAGTAAGCTTTCTTGATATGTGGAGGGGCTTAGGTGCAACAAGAGGCCGTGCTTTACTTCTCAGAAGGAACACAGAAAAGCAGATGGGGGAGAAACAGTTGGTGGCTTCAAGCTTTTAAACCTACCAAGGAAACATGAGAGAGCTACCAGAAGATTGCAATCTGTAAATTAGGAAGTGTTGTTTGGGGGGGTGGGTGGTAGCAAGCGGAGGTTTATGCCTTTGATGCAAATGGAGCAGTGGGTATAAATAAAAAAACAAACAAAAAAGAGTGTGCGTTTCCACCAGAAAGCCTACATGTATGTCCATATATGGATCAGTATCTCACCAGTCCTATTTCAGGCATTTCTCTGCAGAACTCTTCAGTCATTTCTCTGATGGATGAAGGTATACTATGCTCTTAGCCAGGTATCAGCAGGTGAGCTAAGCAGCTTGTGTAACGCAGGGCCAGGATTAGTATAGGTGGGAACTGTTAGTGAGGAAGAATGGCTACAAGAGTGAGGAGAGTCATTCGGGACAGGTGATCACACGACGTTAGAGGACATGAACTCAGGTAGTAAAGGCGGGCAGCAGGTGCCTCTGGGCAAAACCCAAAGATGGAGAGTTGTGATCTCTTGCATTAGAGATGGATTCAGGCAGAATACTGGAAGAGAAGGGAGACTGGGAAGCCCCTGAGGCCACACCTACAGCTTTTATTCTTGGAGCAGCAAGCAGCAGGATTTCCTAATTCATTCTCTCCCTCTCTCTCGCTGTCTTTCTCTCTCTCTCTCTTTCTCTCAGTCTAAACTGCTGTTCATTTATTGCAGAGCCTTGTTCACATGGGTTCTCAGAGACATTTTCATTCTGTCTTCTCACCACGCTGGAGATGAGAACTAGATGTGGTTTTCTAGATAGAGTCCACATTTCCCTTTGAATCTGGAAGACTGGCTTCAAGGTCAAGTATAGCTTCTTTCTTCTCACTGTTGGTCAGTGAGTTCCCTGGGATTCTCTTCCAGTTTATGCTGGTTTGAGTGTTTGCAGTTTGCAGTTGAGCCCCTCCACCTGAGCCTTCAAGTCTCCGCTGTCGGTTTCCTCAGTGACTCACTTCAGTTGTGCATACCCCTTTGAATCCCTCACTTTCTGAAACTGCTGAAGTCTCTTCATGAAAACAAAATATTTTAAAACATTTCCTTGAAGAATCGACAGAATACAAAGTTGATTCTCCCCCAAATTAATCTATTAACAATTCCTATTAAAATCTCAGCAAGGCTTTTTGTTGACATAGACAAGCTTATTCTAAAATCCATATGGAAAGGCAAAAGACATAGAACAGGCAAACAACTGTGGGAAAAAAAAAGGATAAAGGAGTCACCCTGTCTGGTGTTAAGGCTTATTCTATGGCAGTAGTAATCAAGGCAGCGTGGTATTGGCAGAGAGAAGGGCACAGGCCAGTGGCACAGAATGGAGACCCCAGATATAAACCTGTATAAATACACCCAACTGATTTTTGACAAAAGCACAAAAGGGTAGCCTTGCCTAAAAATAGTTCAAATGGGCCAGGTGTGGTGGCTCACACCTGTAATCCCAGCACTTTGGGAGCCCGAGGCAGGCGGATCACCTGAGGTCAGGAGTTTGAGACCAGCCTGACTAACATGGTAAAACCCCAACTCTTAAAAAAAAAAAAATTAGCCAGGCATGGTGGTGAGCACCTGTAATCCCAGCAACTTGGGAGGCTGAGACAGAAGAATTGCTTGAACCTGGGAGGCAGAAGTTGCTGTGAGCTGAGATCATGCCACTGCACTCCAGCCTGGGTGAGACAGCGAGTTTCTGTCAGAAAAAAAAAAAGTCCAAATGTAGCACTTGGACATCCGCAGGCAAAACAACAACAACATCAACTAAATCTGGGCTTCAAACTCGCAACTTACACAATTATCAATTTAAAATAGATCACAAACTTAAATAAAATATGTAAACCTATCAAACTTTTGGGGAAAAAAAGGAAAAACAAGATAAAATCATTAAAATCAGAGTTAGACAAAAACGTTTTAGACTTGATACTAAAGGCAAAAGCCATAAAAGGAAAATAGGATAAATTGGACCTTGTCAAAAATTTTTAAATTTGCTCTGTGAAATACCCTATCAAGAGGATGAAAAGACAAGCTACACAATGGGAGAAAATATTGGCAAACCATGTATCTGGAAAAGGGTGAGTATCTAGAAGATATAAAAATCTCTTGAAACTCAAGAGAACAAAAAAATTAATCAAACATTCCAGTTAGAAAATGGACAAAATAGATTAAGAGCCATTTCACCAAAGATATGAGCAAATAGTGGCAGATAAGTACACAAAAAGATGTTCCTCACTAGCTGTTATAGAAACTCAAATTAAAACCATGATGAGATATCATTACACATCTATTAGAGTGACAATAGTAAAAATAGAGAAAACAACAAATGCTGAAAATCTGGAGGAGCAACTGAATCACTCATTCATTGCTAGTGGGCATGTGAGATGGTACCACCACTCTGGGTAACAGTTCAGCAGTTTCCTGGAAAACTAGACATACAACTACTTTATAACTCAGGATTCACAGATGGCATTTATCCTAGAAAAATGGAAACTTAAATTTATATAAAAATCTGTACATAAATGTTCACAGTAGCTTTATTCATAATAGGGAAAACCTATAAACAACTTAAATGTTTTTCAACAGGTAAATAATTCAACAAACGGTGGTACATCTACACCATTAACTACTATGCAACAGTAAAAACAGAGTGAACTACGACTATGCACAGAAGCTTGGGTGGATCTCAGGGGAATTATGCTGAATGAAAAAAAAGCCAGTCTCAAAATATTACATGCTATAAGATTCCACTTATATAACATTTTTGAAATAAAAAACATTATGGAGATGGAGATTAGCCATTGCCAGACCTTTGGGTTGGTGTAGTGGATTGGTAGAATAATATAAAGGATTAAAAGAATGGGAGAAACAAGTAGTCTGTGGTGATGAAAACATTCTGTGTCTTGAATTGAATGTGGTGGTTGTGTTGGTTACACAAAACCATGCGTGTGATAAAATTGTGTATAACTACACACACACACGTAAGTTCATGTATAACTGGTGAAACCTGAATAAACCTTGTGATTTATATCAATGTCAATTTTCTGATGTTGTTATTGTGCCATAGTTATGCGAGATGTCATCATTGGGGGAAAACTTGGTGAAGGCTGTATAGGACCTCTTGATACATATTTTGGCAACTTACTGTGAGTCTATGATTATTTCAAAATAAAAAGAAAAAAATAATAAAAATTCCCTTGAACGTAGTACTCCTACAAATGATCACTACTATTTTATTCCATGAAATAAAGCCTACACTTACCTCCCGTGCTTCTCTCAGGCATTACTTCTATCACTTATAATCTCATTTCCCTTCTACCAATTCATTCCAATTATTTTCCTTGAGGGCTGTGACTCTTTGGCCCCTTCTAGAGGAATTTGATCATATGGTGAATATTCACTGCACTCTGTCCTGAATAACTCTAATTTGATGAAAGATGTTTGAGTAGGAAAATGAGAAGCAATTTCTAAAACACTGATGCATTAGTTTGTTCTCATGCTGCTAATAAAGACATACCCAAGACCAGGTAATTTATAAAGGAAAGAGGTGTAATTGACCCATAGTTCAGCATGGCTGGGGAGGCCTCCAGAAACTTGCAATCCTGGCGAAAGGGAAAGCAAATACATCTTTATTCACATAGTAGCAGCCAAGAGAAGTGCAGAGTGAAGGCAGGGAAAAGCCCCTTACAAAACCATCAGATCCCGTGAGAACTCACTCACTATCATGAGAACAGCATGGAGATAGCCTCCCCCATGATTCAATTCCCTCCCACTGGGTTCCTCCTACAACGCATGGGGATTATGGTAACTACAATTCAAGATGAGATTTGGGAGTTCTCAGCCAAATCATATCACTTGATTTAAGCAAATTGCTTTACTGCTGCATTTCTGAGGTTCTTTAATAAGGTATTTTACTCTAGGAATCTCTGAGACTGTAAGAGCATACAGCAACACCCAAAGTTTCCTTCTACTTTCTTTCATGGAGCTAATTAATGGGACTGGTGCTCCGTAGAGACCTGTTTTAGAAATTTTGTGACTACGCCCCTATGCACCCGCGCATGCTTACGTATCATTCTGTTTTTGCATTCTTTCTTTCATCTCTGTGTTTCTTCATAATCCATGTTGTTGGTTCTACTAATATCTTTCTAAAGGCTCTCTCTCGCTATGTGTGCGTGTGTGTGTGGGCGGGGGCCGGGGAGGGGGGGGAGTGGTGTGTATAACCTCCCATCCCATTTCCCAAACTGTAATCCTTGTTGTTTCACAAGATTTAGACTTCAGGATTCATATCTTTTATTCTGCCAGTCACTACTTGGTGTCCATTTTTATTTGTCTCTATGAGTCATTGTCCAAATCTGTCTCTTCAGCCACATGATGCTTCTCTAATTCACACTCATGTATCCAATCAATACCTAGGCATCTCCAATTGGTGTTGTGAAAGTACCTCCAAACCAACTGCTTCAAAATTGAATTGAAATCTCCCCAATGCTTCTTCCCAGTTTATTCTTATTATTATTTCAGGAAAATCCATCTTCACCAATCCATTCATCTAAGGGAGATACCTGGGGGTCATTCTGGATCCCCTACCTGCCCTCTCTCAAAACCATAGTGTTAGAACCAGCATTTGTAGGGTATCAATACTTTCCATGTGAATTAAGTTTTATACACCCACTTTATTAGGGAAAATGAGGTTTAGATGTTTATCAAAACAAATGTGGTGGATGTATGTTGCAAATCCATGCCTTTGTAACGTCAGACTCGAGAGCCTTTTCACTTAACCACTCTGCTTCTTTTAGAATCAGTCTTTTAAACACATCTAACATTCATTCTCTCCTAATTTTCTCTGCAAATCCCTGTAACTTCATTCCTACACACTTGCAACGATCTCCCTAGCTCACTTTCCACGTCCAAACTTTCTCTTCTCCAATAACTCATACTGCCAACAGATTCTCCTGACCTTCAGAAACACTTATTGGCTACCATTGAACACTAGATTAACTTTCCAATTTTTAGTCTTACATTAAAAATAATTTACAATATGTCCCCCCGCTTTATACCTGTATATGTAAAACTGCATTATTTTCTTTTTCTAATCAAACCCTCCCCTTTCTAACTTCTTTTTGTTGTTGTTGTTGTTGTTGTTTTGAGACGGAGTCTCGCTCTGTCACCCAGGCTGGAATGCAGTGGCGTGATCTCCACTGACTACAAGCTCCGCCTCCCGGGTTCACACCATTCTCCTGCCTCAGCCTCCCGAGTAGCTGGGACTACAGGCGCCCGCCACCTCGCCTGGCTAGTTTTTTGTATTTTTTAGTAGAGGTGGGGTTTCACTGTGTTAGCCAGGATGGTCTCGATCTCCTGACCTCGTGGTCTGCTCGCCTCGGCCTCCCAAAGTGCTGGGATTACAGGCTTGAGCCACCGCGCCCGGCCCCCTTTCTAACTTCTTATATTTACCTGTGCCTTTGGTTTACACACCTATTTACTGGAATCAAAATTTCAGGACAGGAAGTTCTAGGTCCTAGTTCCAGATCAGGTTTCCTTGCTAAGTATCTTTGAACAAATATCATTAAATAATATAAAGAACTGTCAGTAACACATGTGGTGAGGAAAGCAGGTGGAAAAGGGTGTAGTAACAAGAAAATATTGATGCGAATTCAAATGATTGCCCACAGTCATATCTAGAAAGAGTTGTAAAAGAATAGGTGGAAGGCCGGGCGCGGTGGCTCAAGCCTGTAATCCCAGCACTTTGGGAGGCCAAGACGGGCGGATCACGAGGTCGGGAGATCGAGACCATCCTGGCGAACACGCTGAAACCCCGTCTCCACTAAAAAATACAAAAAACTAGCCGGGCGAGGTGGCGGGCGCTTGTAGTCCCAGCTACTCGGGAGGCTGAGGCAGGAGAATGGCGTAAACCCGGGAGGCGGAGCTTGCAGTGAGCTGAGATCTGGCCACCGCACTCCAGCCTGGGCGACAGAGCGAGACTCCGTCTCAACAAAAAAAAAAAAAAAAAAAATAGGGGGAAATATAAATGTGTTGATAGAAGCACACATGAGGAAATAGTTACCAGATTACAGTGTGTCTTACAGAATAAGATTTGAAAAACTTAGCTAACTTCCTACATGACCTGGCCTGAGATACTAAACAGTTTCCTTTGGTGAGCTCCTACTCATGATGGCGTGAAGACTCGAGTGATACTCAAGCCCTAATTATTATACTCCCCCTTGTTCCTGACATCCTAAGAGTAACAATTGCCTAGTTAGTACACATAAAACAGGAAGATATATTGAGGGATCATAAAACTAATGGCAGAATTCATTGTTCTGCCTCATCAGTGATTTCCTATGGACTTTCATTTCCTCATAATAAATTAAAGACATTGGATTAATTAATGTGGTATGATCACCTTTGTCTTGGAGTGCTGATTCTCTGAGCCTCCTGTTTATGAGCTAGTTTTGAATGAAGCCATTTTGTTAGTGTGGCTTTCACTAGGCTGATCTCAGAGAACTGTGAATTACTTTCTGCATAGGCGGGATGTGACTACGCGGCCTCGGTGGATCATCTGCATCTGTCTGAGCTTCCCTTGGAAATCTCCCCTGTAGGTCTTCATTTTCAGGTTTGATTCCCTGAGATGGAGACGAATGCTGTAGTTACTTTATTATAGAGTACTCTTGGAATCAACACCTACGAAAGGATAGGGAAGGAAGAATTGGGTAGATGGAGTGATGAAGATGCAAGGTAGTTTCAACTAAGGATCTGAGTGATGTCATGAGGACATCTGAAGCTGGGATGCCCTTTTAGAGTTGGAGTGAAGAAATAGGTCCTCACACTCCTGTGTCAACCAGGCATTGGATGCATGCTGCCCAAGTTGGGCAAGGCAGTACTCTTCAGCCAAGGCGCTTCCCAAAGAGAACTGGTTGCTGAAAGATATTTTCCAGCATCAATTTCAGTAGCTGAATAAACAGGCTCTTTATTCATATGGAGGTCTGTGTAACCCATTATAATGGTGGATTATTTTTCCAAGTAAAGTTTTGTGACTGAACATCAGTAATATCTGAGGGAGACATCAGAAGGCTTTGGGCTGGCAGAGGTGTCTTAAGGAGTGGTTAGACTCTTTGTGCTCTGTCACTGCATGGAGAATGATCTGGCACTTTCAAATTATAGCTATTTGCAAATTCTTCAATACATTAATTGTTATTGATATTGGTAGAGTCATTTATTGCCTGGCGACTGTACCTCTTTCTCCCAACCCTTTGTTGTCTAGCTAATTTAACTCTTCAATTCATCTTCCAGCCAGAAGACATCATTTTTACTCCTTTTTGATTTAGATATCGATTGTTCTTTTGGATGAGACTAAGTTTACTTGTACAAGTTTGATTTGATAGGTAGACAATTGGATGAGATAAATGGGAAAAATGAATGGATTTATGGATGAGTGTGTCTGATGGAAAACAGTACCCTCTAGCCAGTTATCTTGAGTTCCTTCCTCTTTCCCTTCTGTTCAATGTCAAAGAGAAAGAAGGAGGCTAAAACTGAAATTCTGGCTTGAAAGAGGGACTAAAGTAAAATAAATTACATCAGTGCCAAAAGGGAACATTCCTGCTGATCTCAAATGCACCATGTTTATGTACATCCCTATTCCTTTGCATGTCCAGTTATAGCTATCTTTGATTTTTAGCCCCTACTCTGGCTCTCCACTCATCCTTTCTTATCCCCCAAAAAACTCCCCCTGACTACTCCCTCTTCAATAATATACGTTGTTCTCTGAACTAATTTAATATTCAGTGCCTGAATAATATGTATCAGTATAGGAAAGATTTACTGATCACATACTTATATTCTGCACTAGGGATGGTGTTAAAACTTCAAGATTAAAAATAAACAGGCCGACCACAGTGGCTAACGCCTGTAATCCCAGCACTTTGGGAGGCCAAGGTGGCCAGATCACCTGTGGTCAGGAGTCTGAGACCAGCCTATCCAACATGAGGAAACCCCATCTCTACTAAAAATACAAAATTAGCTGGGTGTGGTGGTGCATGCCTGTAATCCCAACTATTCGGGAGGCTGGGGCAGGAGAATCGCCTGAACCCGGCAGGTAGAGGTTGTGGTGAGCCGAGATCGTGCCATTGCACTCCAGCCTGGGCAACAGAGTGAGACTCTGTCTCTGAATAAATAAATAACCAAAGCTAATTTTCTCCATCAAGGAGTTTTTTGTTGTTGTTGTTTTATAGCAGTACAATATGGTAGTCATTATCATAGAAGTGCAAATCACTCAGGATAGATGGATAAAGTAATGATGCAGGAAGACCAGGTGGAGAATGTTGCCTGATGTGAGATCCTGAACCAGGAGTAGTACAGAGAAGTCGGAGAATTAACTGGAGAGTCAGAAAAATGGTGGCCTCCTTAGGGAAAGACACACACACACACACACACACACACACAGCCCCTCTTACGCATCTGTCATCAGAGCATATTGGGTCAATGAATGAATGATGACAAGGTTTGCACCATGTCATGTCCATAGTCATAAATCCACGAATTTAAGAAAAAGTTTTCTTCTTTTCATTTATTAATTTGTTTTAACTATTTTGAGGTTTTATTTTGAGTCTTGATATTTCTCCTTATTTTCCAGCTTGCAGCAAACGCATTTATAGATTGATCTAAATAATGAAGCATTTTTCATAGTGATCTTTTCACACTTTAGAATACTCACTTGGTTGTTTTCCCCAAACATTTATATTAAGACATTTGGGAGCAAATGTGTAGTCAATTTTCAAACATTTCAAACAAATTTCAAAAGTCAGAAATCAAACATGCACTAAATCTAAATTTTAGCAGTTTATCATTGAAATAAAACAGGCTGAAATCTGAGGTGTCAGTTTGTCATTTTGGTTCAAGAAGGAACAGCTGAGGAAGTGCAGGCTTTCTCATAAGCGCACTGCTATAGTATGAAGCACTTCATTTATTGCCAACTTTTTAATACATGTTGTTTTTGAATTTTGAATTTTTTAAATTATGATGTCTCTTCCTCACCACTCTCCTACACATTCATATTCTCATTAGGCTCAGGCTACAAAAGACAATGCATTCTGCCCTAAACACACCATATTTTCTCATTCTTTTCACTTTTGTTCATGGGTTCTTTCAGTGACAAATGCTTTTTGTAACATCTCTCTCTGTTGCTTAACTCCCTGAATTCCACCATGAAGATTAGCCACCGTTTCCTCTGTCTAGCATACATCATATTAATATGTGTCGTTATTAATATTTGGCACATGGAATGTGTTTAATAACATCTATTGAATTAAATAAATGCATAGACTACAAGAGAAAATGAAAGACCAGGAAATAAATGCTTTTCTAAAATCTCAATGGATGGACACTTCGGATTTTTGCATTTTGTTATGTATAAATCTTGACATGAAAGAAAAATATTGTAAATAAATAATCAACTCTAGTTAATAATGTGCATACTGAAGTAGTTAGGGGAAGTGTACAGGTATCTGAGATTTACTTTGAAATGTGTTACAAATGAATTGATGGATGGATAGAGGGATAGATAGATGCATGATTTTAAAAATGAGTATAGTAAAATATTTGTGGTAGAAAGTAGGTGGGAGAGATGAGTGCTCACGGTAAAATGCTCTCAACTTTGCCATATTTTTGAAAAATTTTAAGATAAAATGTTTGGGAGGAAAAAGTAAGGTAAAAAGTAAAGATTGACCGCAGAATGTCTAAATGTAAACAAAGGAATCAGTGTGATCCCCTGGACTCTGATATTCAGCATTAACTCATTTTTTTTCATTTCCTTACTTTTAAACATCTACTACAGTTCATATAACAATGCTGTGAACTCTTTGTATGCACCCACACCCAAATATTTTTGAATCAATCTTGAGATAGTTACACAACTCGTAAGCTGAGAGATTAATGACAGCTTATGTGTGGTTTTGAGGTGTGGGCAGGGACATTTTATGGCAACAGCAACCCAAAATTTGTAGCAGGATCAGAGGGAACTCTGGCCTTAAGCGATTACATCATTCATATACAATATTTTATTTATTTGGATTTCAAGGAAATAAATTAATGATCTATTTGAGGGATGAGCATAAAACTTTGGAAATCACATATATCTAAAGAAATTTAGACTGTAACATTCAGAGCAGACTCATAAATCTAGGGCTGGAGCTTATTGGTTAGATCTAAGGAGAATAATGACTTCTCAGCTGGATAGAGCCCAGGATTAAGACAAGTGTCAGCTACTCCCTGGGAAAGAGCACCAAATTCACAAGCTCATTTACTCAAATTATGGTCTTGAGCATGCTAAAAACTCTCTTTACCTCAGTTGCCTCATCTGTGAAATGGGACAACAATCTCCACCTGGAAATGCTGTTATGGATTTCCAGCTAAAAATCGGTGAAGGAACACCTGAGTTTGTCACTGATCCCTCCCAACTTTTCACTAAAATGACAAGAAAAGCCTGAAAGAGGCAAAGGCCTAAAAAGTCAAAGAGAACAAGACAGAAAATCAAGTAGAAAAGTGATGAAAAAGGAGATTTGGAAGACAGAAAACTGGTGAAAGAGTGAAAACTGACTTCCTAAAATGGAGGCAGCTGGGGAATCCAGGAAGAGCAAGCCCCTTTGTGTCTGAGAACTTAAGAAAGCCCCTGAAGTTAGACGCTCCAGTTGTCTCAGAAGGCAGAATGAGCTGCAGAATCAAACTCAGAGGAGTTTTTCATATGACTTTATGTAAAGTTGCTCAGATCCTCAAGTCACCTCTACCGTTTAGGGAGACCAGGTAACCAACACTTACCAACTTCAGTGGAAGACTGTAAGTTTGATACCTAGAGAAAATGAACCAGAAACTCCAGCCTTGGGCCACCAGGCACAGACAAGGGTATAAATGAGGCATCACACCAAAAAGAGGGAGAGTAAGTGAAGCTCTACAGACTTGAGAGGTGGGATGCCACCTCCAACCCCCTTTCCTTGCTTGGCTCCTATAATTTTGGTGAGCAGTCTTAGAATTCTTGGAGATATGAGGTGGGTTTCTTTTTGTTGTTGTTGTTTGTTTTTGTTGTTGTTGTTTTGAGACATAGTCTCATTCTGTCACCCAGGCTGGAGTGCAATGGTGCTATCTTGGCTCACTGCAACCTCCACCTACCGGGTTCAAGCGATTCTCCTGTCTCAGCCTCCAGAGTAGCTGGCACTACAGGCACGCGCCTCCACACCTGGCTAATTTTTTTATATTTTTGTAGAGACGGGGTTTCACCATGTTGGCCAGGGTGGTCTCGAACTCTTGACCTCAGGTGATTCACCTGCTTTGGCCTCCCAAAATATTGGGATTACAGATGTGAGTCACCTCACCTGGCTGAGTTTATGTTTTGACTAGAAAAACTGACCAGCTCAAGAGAAATAGAAAAAAGTAAATAAATAAATGGATAGATAGATGAGTGAATAGATGGATAGATAAGATAGAATACGATCCGATCTGATACAATACAACACAACAGAACACAACACAACACAACACAATAAAATAGATTTCGACATTTGAAATCCTCTCAACAAAATAGCTGTATTTCTACCTTATCACCCATACAATGGTTTTCATAAATTAATCTCCCCCCAGTATGCAAAACTTTTAATTAGCCCTCTGGTTCTCATTTTAAGATGTGAATGACTGTTAGTGAACATCACCACTTTAGGGACATCACTAACAAGAATGACAGACACCAGATAAATAAACATATGTAGGGGGAAAATAGCACACTTGAAGCAAGCAGAAAAAAGCTGTGAGTTAAGAATTCATTATTTATATCATCAGGGAGATCTGAGCAGATAATGAATTCATGAAATAAGAACTAGATGCTACAGAAAAGGAATACACATAAATGGGAACAATATCTTGTATTAAAAATACCACATCAGAAGTAAAATTAGAAGGACTGGAAGAGTTAAGTATCCTTCAGAGGAAAGGGGGAGAAAAGATACAAATAGAGGTTCTTTTCCACAGTTTAATATTTAATGTGTAGATGTTTTAAGAAGAATTAATAGTAAAAATGAACTGGAAAAATTATTAAAGAAATTATTAAGAAAATGTTTCATGACTGACTTATTTCAGATCTAAAGCTATATTGAGTGCCCAGCATTTTTAATGGGAAGTGAATACAAGAGATGTCATCATGAGATTTCATACTATGAGGCTAAAGAAATAATCCCAAAAGACTACAGAGATGGGGAAAAGGAGCACAGAAGGAATTTGGAATAATAACTCAGCAGCAGCTAAATCTTTAAGACAAGAAGAAATACTTTCACAACTTTAAGGTAAAATTATTTTCAACCTGATATCCAAGCAAACCAGCAACCAAGTGTGAGACAGTTTTAAGATGATATTTTTAGACATGCAATCTTAAAATATGAGATGTACCATGCACCATCTCATGAAGCCTCTGGAGGAGATATACCACCAGCATGATAGAGTGAGTCAAGCAGATGAAGACTTGATGTAGAGGAGATGACAGACACCTAACAGGAGATAGGCAAAGGGAATATCCAGTCTGATGGTGAAGAGATGTCTCAAACCACAGTTGCATAGAGAACTCTGAGAGCAACCAGTTCGTATTGGAACAGGATGGAGGCTTCAGTGAGGCTGTCTTCCAGAAAAGAAAATAGAACTGATGTTCTAGACCATGTCGAGAGGAGATTTTGCCATTTTGTCAGAGATTCAGGAGATGCATCATTGATAAAGAGGCAGAAAACTAAATGACAATTCCCTCAAAATTTTAACAGGCAACTATTATTTCCAGGGGGGAGGGTATTTTTCAAGAAAGGAAGTATATTTATCATATATTGTGATAATTATAAACACTGTATATATGCATTCAAAAGTAAACATAATAAACATTGAATGTTGACTTACACAAAATAATATATTTTTAGGAATACAGAGAAAGAGAGGAAGGGGAGGGTTCGGGAAGAGGGAAGAAAAAGGAGAGAAAGAGAGAATGTTTGACGGGGCAGTGAGTATAAAAGAACTGAACCTCATCTTCATGCTAGGAAATTGATAGATGATAGATAAGATTAAAAAAAGAAAAGAAGTATTAGCATATTATTTAGAAATAGAAAGGTAAACACTTGGTGAAAACAATTAAGGGATTTGTGAACAGTTGTTTCTCAGAGGAAGATCCCAGATTGGGGAAGGTTTGCTGAATTTTGTTACTCATAGACCTATGTGATTTCTTTAAAAAAACTATGCATACATTTTGCACAATTAGGGTTTATCAGTATCATAGGCTAGCGCACATAGAAGGCAATGAGTCCTAGTGGTTAAGATGTAAGCTCTGAGTTGTGTTATCTGGATTCATAGTCTGGCTGTACCCTTAACGAGCTGTGTGACCATGAGCAACTTTTATTTTATTTTATTTATTTATTTTTGAGACGGAGTCTCACTGTGTCGCCAGGCTGGAGTGCAGCGGTGTGATATCAGCTCACTGCAATCACCGCCTCCTGGGTTCAAGCGATTCTCCTGCCTCAGCCTTCCAAGTAGCTGGGACTACAGGCAATGACACCATGCCTGGCTAATTTTTGTATTATTAGTAGCAACAGGGTTTCACCATATTGGCCAGGTGGGACTGGAACTCATGACCACATGATCCACCCATCTCGGCCTCCCAAATGAGCAACTTATTGATACTTTCATGGCTTTAATTCTTCTATCTGTAAAATGAAGCTAATTTCATAATAAAATGAAAAACCTATTTCATAGCTTTGTCTTAGGGGTTGAAAAATTAGTAAATTTCAGCCCCTTAGAATAGTTTCCAGCAAGTAGGAACTGCTTAATAAGTATAGTATCTTTATTATGTATAGTCATTTTAAAAATGATGTGAACATGTAGAAATGCTTATTAATTACATGTTAGTTAGCTAGATTTAGTCTTTCTACAGTTTACAGACTTCAAAACTATACGTTGTACACAGTAATGCATACAATCTTCATTGTCCATTTAAAAACAAAAACAAAAGGAAGCTATAGAATCAAAATAAATAATTAAATTAATAAAAGGATACTAAGATCTGTTTTGAGAAGTCTATTACATTAAAAAAAAAAAAAAAGGAAATCACCTGGACATATAGTAATCTATAAGCAATAGTTTTCTCTTTTTGTGAAGTTTTCTGTACTTTCCAAAGTTTATATAGTGAACATCTCATTTTTATGCTCAGAAATAAAACCTTGGTTTTAAAATGCAAATGAATTTTGGAAGATAAATCTGGCTGTCGTAGGGAGAAATGATGTCAAGATTAAACGAGAAACGGTAACATCTGGCACATACACACAAGATACAGGGTTTGTCCAAAGGTAACATTCTGAAAGCAAGCTGACTTAACTAGTTTTGTCCAATCTGGGCTCCAGTTGTTAGCTAGGGTCCTCAAAATACATGTGCCAATCTCCAACAATATCTGGACAGATTGCTTTATTCAGATACGTGCAGCAACAGTAAAATATTTAGTCAAAAATTACTTAATCCATTACTCAGAAGCACTGCTATTAATACATACCAGTGTTTAACAGGCAGTAAACAATTTTAAAATATTTGCTGATTGAGTAGATAAAGACTATTGAGGTAAGAACTATGTACAGTTTACTGTATCATTATCTCAAGTGTAATTATGTAAAGCAACCCATAAGAGATCCTGATTATATTCTTGATATAAACTTTTAACTCCCTATTCATCAGAGAACTATTCAACCCCATCAGCAAGCACTGTCAGGGACAATTGTATCCACTGAAGTTTCTTTTGAACTTACCTTTTCTTGTGTTGCCTAAGTTCTGCTGATTTCCTTCTGTTTGTTCCTCTCCACATTGATCTGCATTCAGCTGGTGAGTCTTTTATATCAGAGCCCTTGTCTCTCTATGCATAAAATCCCTCATTTTTGCAGATACTGTCATTAATGTTCAATTTATGGAGCTTAGCATTGAAAAGGAAACTCGCTTTCCTCCAAAATGGATGGCAAATGTTTTCATGTATTCATTCATTTTGTCACCATATTGAGAACATAAGGAGTTCCTGATGTTCCCTTAGGAGCAAGACGTTGTTCTTGACCTCAGGGAGCTTGAAGTCTAGGAGAGGCAATGGGCATTTCACCTTACATCCACAAACAATAGATGCACGCATGTGCTAAAGGACCTTGTCACTCAGATAAGGTGCGTGAGGGTGGACTTGCAAGGGCCCTACATTTACAGTAACTCAGGGGGTTTCTGCTTAACTTTTTCTCATCCCATTACTCTGATGAAAATTTTGAGTTCCATCAGCACTTAAAAATAAATCTGTCTTGTTTAATGTTTGTTTTTCAGATAGAATCTCACTCTGTCACCCAGGCTGGAGTGCAATGGTGTGATCTTGGCTCACTGCAACCTCGGCCTCCTGGGTTCAAGCGGTTCTCCCACCTCAGCCTCCCAAGTAGCTGGGATTACAGGAAACTGCCTTCATGCCCAGCTAATTTTTGTATTTTTTTAGAGACAAAGTTTCACCATGTTGGCCAGGCTGGTCTTGAACTCCTGACCTCAGGTAATCCACCCTCCTCGGTCTCCCAAAATGCTGGGATTTACAGGCTTGAGCCACGGTGCCTGGCCTTGTTTAATATTTTAACCCCTCTTTAGTACTGTGTCTCATACAGTAGGTATTCCATGAATATTGGTTGAGCAAATAAAATAAATGAATGGGCTATAGAAGATACATGTTGAATGTTTGTTCATTCATCTTTAAATGAATTTAATTCATCCTTTAAATGAAAGAGATTAAGGAGATGATCGCCAAGTCCTGTTTCAGCTCAGATGCTTTAGTTCTGTGTCAAGTGGATCTTTTCATAAGAATGTTGGCCTCTGTGGGATTTCCTTCGACTTGCCTTTAACTGCTTCAAAGAAAAGGCATCAAACAATATGTCACATAGGGCCTTGGAATCAAATGTATAATGACTGAAGGTGTGAAAGAATGGACATGGGACCTGGAGTCAATACACCTGAGTTCTGATTCTGATGATGCCTGTTACTAAATGAGAAGCCTCGGGTAACAGACCCAATCTCCAGGCTTCAACTTGTATCATCTCCAAAAAAGCGATAGCAATGTGTGCATACCGTAAAGAGGGCACTTAGTGCATCTTTGTTAAAGTATAAACTCAGCAAAGCACAGAAAGAAATTATCTGTATAATGGAACATAGTGTGCAGGTGTTCACTTCCTTCTTCCACACAGTTGACAAATACAATGATGATTCGTCTGATTTGCAACAAAGTGTGCATCGTGTCAAATTTTTAAAGAAATAAAACTACACAACTTTTCTTCTTTCTTGCAGAATTTAAATAGAAATGAACAAGTGAAATGAGACAAGCAATTTATTAATCCATTTCACAATGGACTCATATTACATTATCTTTAAGGTCCTTTAACAAACAAAAATTAATTTCTAGGCCCATAAGTTGTTGGCACATTGATAGACTCCTTAATTACAGGGTCTTTGGTTTAGAAAATAATGATTGATTATTTTAGGCTGTATTTCACTTAGTTATGGATGAGCCCCTGAATATTTGCACTGAGAAATTATTTCAAAGTTATTATGATTAATAAGTGTTATAGACAGGATGTCTGAGTTATTGCAGAATCTAAGACAATGAAAATAATTTTTTAGCATATCTGAAAGGGTTATTCTGAGGCAGATGACAGGAAATGAGGCAAATGAGTTGTGCTTGTTGGTTTATTCTACAAATATTTATTTGATACTTTCTAAATATCAGACCCTGTGTTGGACACTAAAGATACAAAATAAGATGAGGCATGATGCCAAGAAAACCACAGTACAATGGAGGAAACTAAATCTTGTACAAATAAATTCAACGTGATGGTAGAGGTGCCATGTTAGAGTACATGGAAAGATTACAAGCGTGCCATTTTATCTGATGTTTTATATACAAACATATATATAATATATGAACATATATTATATGACATATACTATATATAATATATAAATATATATTATGTATAATTATATATTTATATAAATATATAATATAAATAATATCTATTATATAATACATATTATATAATATATATATCTCACCTCACAAAGGAGATGGCATGAGCTGAAAGCTGGAGACTCGCTGGATAAAGCAGGGAAACCATGCCAGGTTGCTGCAATTGCAATAGCATAGGCTGGCAAGTAGAAGGCAGCATAGAGCTGAGAGGCTACTTTTAGGGACCTGGTCTTGGGGCAGAGGGTACCAATTGGTGAATGACAAGAATAAGGGTGGGTAGGTGAACTATCCACTTGGAGTTTGCAAACAAGCAAGGAAAATAATCATAGTCAAAACAAATTTATTGCTGTACAATAATTATATATTTGTATGGGGTACATGTGATATTTTGATACATGCGTACAATGTGTAATGATCAAATCAGGAAGTTTAGCGCATCTATCACCTTGAATGTTTATCATTTATTGGTGTTGGGAACATTTTAAATCTTCACGTCTAGCTCTTTTTAAATATGTAACATAACATTGTTAACTAGAGTCACCCTACAGTGCCATCAAACACTAGAACTTATTCCTTTTGTCTAACTCTATGTTTGTACTCATTAACCTACCTCTCTTCATCCCTCCACCCCTTTTCAGACTTTGGTAAGCATCATTCTACAGATATATTTTTAAGGAGACCATTCTGGTGACAATATGGCAACTTGAAGATGACTAGAACAATATGTCAAGTAAGGGTCTTAAAATAAAGTGTGTGGCTCCTTGAGGCTCCTTGAGGCGGTTTGGAAAATAATAAGGATAAATAGTGAGGGGAGGAGGATGCTGAGTTCCCCCTTCCCTCACCATTTATCCTTATTGTTGAATATATTTGCTATATGCTGGATACAGTAAAGGTAAGATGACTCTTAGAATTCTAAGGGCACTCGGTGTGAGGCAGAGCAAGGATGCTCATGGAAAGATGCAACTCAGTGAAAGAAGTAAGTTTGACGGGCTGGATAGCTTGCTAATTAAATGTTATGACAGGAGCCAGAATTACTTTCTTTGATTAGGGAAGTATTCTTTGTTTGTTTGCTTGTTTGTTTGAGATGGAGTCTTGCTCTGTCACCCAGGCTGGAGTGCAGTGGCACAATGTTGGCTTACTGCAACCTCCGCCTCCCAAGCTCAAGCCATTCCCCTGCCTAGGCCTCCTGAGTAGCTGGGATTACAGGCACGAACCATCAAGCCTGGCTAATTTTTGTATTGTTAGTAGAGACAGGGTTTCACTATGTTGGCCAGGCTGGTCATGAACCCCTGACCTCAAGTGATCCGGCCACCTCAGCCTCCCAAAGTGTTGAGATTACAGGGGTGAGCCACTGTGCCCAGCCAGGGAAGTATTCTTAACTAGATGTAATAACGTACTTGACATAGATAGGTCTTAATTTTCAAAGCAGGGATCCAGGCTTTCTAGGCCTTCTTGTTGTTATAACTCTAAGCAAGGTACAGAGCTTTGCACTTTAGCCTTGCCAACAGAACATAAGAGGAAGCACAGTTCATAGTTATTTCTGTGGTGGTTGTTTCTGCTTTGGGATTCATTGCATGTTGTAAAAAGGGAGAGAGACTCCTGGTTGATTACAAGGTAAGGTGATCAGGAGAAGGTTTGGCCAGAGGTGTGAAAAAATATATAAAAACTCGAGGCTTCTCTTAAGTGGGATTCCTAACCTATATTTGCATGTTTATGTCCATAGGAATAAAAAATATAGGAGAATGAAATGTAATTCCAAGATGATCTGATGTGACTTCCATCTTCTTCCCATGGGCAATTCTTGAGGTGTAATTCTGTTTGTATTTTGGCTGTCTCTGGTTATGTTCCATCTGCGTGGAAGGAAAGTTCCATCTGCTTGGATGGAAAGTTTAAGAACACAGCAGTGATAATGGAGGTAAGATGTCACTGGATAACCAGGTAAGGGTGCACCAGGACAAATAAAAGGAAAAGAAGTTGAACATAAGTTAAATTATTATACTATGTGCATAGACTGTGTGAATTAAGGATTGTTCAAGGAATAATAAAAAAGCAAAAATTTAGAGAAGAGAATTTCATGACGTGAGCAGGCAGAAGTCTTCCTCTTTTCAGTTCCAACCTTTTGGTGCAACATTTCTCGGTCAAAATCCCTAGAGAGACAGTACTATGTACTGGGGCCCCCAAAATTGCTTGGAACTTTGGCTCAGTCACATGCTATCTATATGACCTGAGGACAGATTATTAAATCTTTCTGTTCTCGATTCCCTTATACATACATTCATTCATGAAAGCAGGCTGACATGATCGTCATTAATTTGGCAGCGATCAAATGAAAAAGTGAAGTCACATTTTACACGTGGGGAAACTAAAGTACAAAGTGATGTTTTGGGGGTTTTATAGCAGAATCTAGACTTGATCCCAAGTTTTCTGATATTCACCACAAGCGTTTTCCATAGGAGATGGCAAAGGAGGGTTTTATTCTGCTTCAGAGGGGAATGGGACTATGAACTTGATTTGGGTTCTGTGGAATCATCAGTATTTTTCCTCTCTCCTCAGATCTGTTCAGGGTTGTGGAGCTTCAAGGGTAACTTGGGCAAAAATATTTGAGTAATTTATAAACCCTCCACTTTGCTTATGCTGTTCAGTTCTGGCCTAAGGGAGTCAAGCTAGGGGCCTCCCTCACCAATAAAGCCCATCGATCATTCAATCCACCTTGATCCCGAACCCACAGAGAAGAACTGGTAAAGATAAAGGGACACTTGCTATCGTTTAGGGAACAGCCAGCATATAAACATGGTCATTCAAGATGCATGTCTTTTAAGAAAGAAATTGTTTTGCAATAAAGAAAAGTAATGATTATCAGGGCAAGAACCATGAAATAGCAGATTGGAAATAAAATATGCTTTTATTAAGTCCCCATTTCTATGGCAGAAAGGGAAATAAATAACAGAATGCAGAGCTAGGAGCTGAGAAAATATTGCCAAGGGTGGAATCTAATGACTTGACTATGAAACAAAGACTCAGCTTTGGAGAGAGTTAAATATGTTGGTGAAATCAGAACAAATTTTCAAGTTCTCCACTGACCTGACATGCAATGCTTCTTTATTTCCTGACTTTTAAGCCGAAGATGGACCCTTTAATTTTTTTGTGTTCTAATCTCCCTCTATTTTATTCTAAGAAGTATTTAGCCATTATTAGGCTCAAATAAATCCTCTGATTCATTAGGATTCATTGAGATTTTATAAGATGGTGTTTTAAATAATACTCCAATTAACATTCTTTGTACTCTATGTTTTTATTCTGTGGTAATCTCTTTTTTGTCTCACCTCTCTGTGTTTCCTTGAAGCTATGATGGTCAATTTCATAGAATGCACACATACACACGTGCACACACACACACACACACACACACACACACACACAATTTTTCCTGGTAGGTTGTCTAGGCTGGATCCTGACTGGTTTTATTTTGTAGGTCACTCCAATGTCATATTTATATTGATGTCTTTAGTAAATTGTGCTTTGTGCTAGGAAAAAAAAAGTAGAAAAATGTTAATTTTTTTCTCTTTCATTCTGAAAAAAATCTAATTTTAACATCTTGATAAATTTATAAATCAGGTTTTAAGTTTTTTTTTTAAGTTTCAGGTAACAGTAAATTAAAATCTCTTATTCACAGATGCTTCATTAATTTTGTTACGAATAAATGTAAATACATTTCTTGATACATTTGAATGTACCATATATATATATGATGAATCTTAGCAAGAAACATAGCACATTGTTGTGTAGAGCATATTATAATGACAAGTATATTTAGAATATGTGTTTAATACATAATTCAAATTATCAAAATGTGGTTGTATAAATCACAGCAGAGTTTAGAAAAGAACTTTTCATTTTTTTTAGACAAAGTCTCTCTCTGTCACCCAGGCTGGAGTGCAGCGCGTGATCTCGGCTCAGTGCAAGCTCCGCCTTCCAGGGTCACACCATTCTCCTGTCTCAGCCTCCTGAGAAGCTGGGACTACAGGCGCCTGCCACCACGCCCAGCTAATTTTTTGTGTGTGTTTTTAGTAGAGACGGGGTTTCACCATATTAACTAGGATGGTCTCGATCTCCTGACCTCGTGATCCACCCGCCTTGGCCTCCCAAAGTGCTGGGATTACAGGTGTGAGCCACCGCGCCCGGCGGAACTTTTCAAATTTATATGTGTAAATTTCTAGTTAGAATTTTTCTATTTTTCTTGTGAATGTGTGGGTTTGAATAATGACGTGATAGGTATCCACACATATTATTTCTAGGCATGACATAATCTGTCTTAAATGTAGTACAAAGGTCTTTTTTTCTTTAAATCACTTTAGCTGCTATGGTAAAAGTGCCACAGCTTAATGTTTATCTCATAGATATTTTTAACTCTGGTTTCCTTTTGATTCAATGAGTGGTTCAAACACTGGATGGCTTGGGCCATGATTTTCGCTTTTGTGTGATTCAGATGAAGAGCTAAAGAACCTGGAATTTATGCTGAAGAATAAAAGAGCCAAAAATCAACCTACATGCCCATCAATGATAGACTGAATAAAGTAAATGTAGTACATATACACCATGGAATATTATGCAGTCGTAAAAAGAGAACAAGACCATGTCTTTTGCCAGGATAGGGATGGAACTGGAATCCATTATCTTTAGCAAACTAATGCAGCAAGAAAAAAAAATCAAATACCACATGTTCTCACTTACAAGTGAGAGCTAAATTATGAGAACTCATGGATACAAAGAAATGAACAGCAGACACTGGGGCCTACTTGAGGGTGAAGAGTGGGAGGAGAGAAAGGAGCAGAAAAAATAACTATTGACTAATAGGCTTAGTATCTGCCTAAGGAAATAATCTGTACCACACACTCCCATGACATGAATTTACCTGTGTAACAAGCCTCCACATGAACCCCTGAACCTAAATTAGAAGTTAAAAAAACAGGAGCCAGGAACATTCAAGCTGTCTTCCTCTCTCTGGGAGCTATAGCTTCAAAGAGTTATCCTGAGGGTGTCAAAATAAGGATCACGAGCAGGGAAGGGGACTGACATTGACCGTAAGTAGATGGTCTCAGCTCAGCCTAGTCACAGAAGGTTAAATTTGAACCTATGTGTGAGTGCAACTAGCCCAACACCAGAAAGCAGGTCTGACCAGCCCAAGTGCCCTAACATGAAGAAGACAGACTTAGAGGAGTTTCCTGCTACTGGAAGCATTTATGCAAAGATAAGAAAAACCACTTGATGCCGGGCACAGTGGCTCACACCTGTAATCCAGCACTTTGGGAGGTCAGGGCAGGCAGATCACTTGAGGTCAGGAGTTCAAGACCAGGCTGGCTAACATTTGAAATCATGTCTCTACTACAAATACAAAAATTAGGTGGGAGTGGCGGCATGTGCTTGTAATCCCAGCTACTCAGGAGGTTGAGGCAGGAGAATCACTTGAACCCAGGAGGCAGAGGTTTCAGTGAGCTGAGATTGCACCACTGCACTGGGTGACAGAGAGAGACTCCATCAAAAAAAAAAAAAAAAACACAAAAAACAAAAAACAAAAAAAAACACTTGATAGGAAGGAAGTTTCCTTTAGATGACCATGAACGATTCCTTAAACTTGGTCATTTTACAATTCTTCCCCTAGGTCAAAGGCTTTCTGGGGAGAACAATAACTCTTGTCAATACTGAAATAAGCCGGTCATGTATTTTTGGTCCCATATATTAATTTTATTATTGACAACATTAATTTAGGGTCTAGCATCTCAAGGTCTTAGAATCTTGAAGACAGGGGTGCTTTTGACATTTTCTGGTGAAAAGGTGTCCAGTTAAAGATCTACTATTGAAAGACAGAGAGCAAAACAATTTAATTAAAATAACACTGTATGTTAGGTTAGGCCTTGTTATGGGTTGAACTGTATCCCCAGAAATTCATATGTTGAAGTCCTAACTTCCAGTACCTGAGAATGAGGCCTTATTTGGAAATAAGGTCATTGCACATATAACTGGTTAAGATGAAGTTATTAGGGTGGGCCCTAATCCACTATGACTGCTATCCTTAGATACCTGCAAACCAAAACTGCGAGATACCATCTCATACCAATCAGAATGGCTATTACTGAAAAGTCAAAAGTAACATGGTGGCAAGGTTGTAGAGAAAAGGAAACACTTATACGCTATTGGTGAGAGGGTAAATTAGTTCAACCATTGTGGAAGACAGTAAGGCAATTCATCAAAGACTTAACGAAACAAGTACCATTCAACCCAGCAATCCCATTACTGGGTATATACCCAAAGGAATATAAATTGTTCTATCATAAAAACACATGCACATGCATGTTCATTGCAGCACTATTCACAATAGCAAAGACATGGAATCAACCTACATGCCCATCAGTGATAGACTGGATGAAGAAAATGTGGCACATATATACCATGGAATACTATCCACCATAAAAACGGAATGAGATCATGTCATTTGCAAGGACATGGATGGAACTGGAGGCCCTTAGTCTTAGAAAATTAACACAGGAACAGAAAACCAAATACTGCATGTTCTCACTTGTAAGGGAGAGCTAAATGATGAGAACTCATGGACACATAGGGGAGAACCACACACACTGGGGCCTACTGGAGGGTGGAGGGTGGGAGGAGGGAGAGGATCAGGAAAAGTAACTAATGGGTACTGGGCTTAATCTCTGGGTGATGAAATAATCTGTACAACAAACCCCTATGACCCAAGTTTACCTATGTAACAAACCTGAACATGGGTACCCTTGAACTTAAAATAAAAATTTAAAAAAATCGGCACACAGAGACAGAAATGCTCACAGGGAGAACACCATAAGAAAATGGAGTTGAGTTTCCATAAGCCAAGAAACTACCAGAAACTAGGAGAGATGCCTGGAGCAGGTTCTTCCCTAAGGCCTTCACAAGGAGCATGGCCTGGCTAACATCTTGATCAGACTTCTCTGAAACTATGACACAATAAATTTCTCTTGTTCTAAGCCCCACAGTTAATGGTAATTCGACACATCGTTTTTGGTAGTTTGTCTGCAAACTAATACAGGCCTCCAATGAAGGAATTCTGACTCCTGGCCGTCGGTCTTGCATTCCATTCAAGAAGAGAGTAGAGAAACTTTTTATATTTAAGTGATAGTTCTCCATCATTCTAATATATAGAGATTAAATTTTGGGGACTGATAGCTATTCAAGATTTGTTACCATCATTGTTTAAAGAAGAATTATTGCGCAGTGTGCAGAGTACAAAAGCCCCCATATTAGACCCCTTTTATAATATGTCCAGTTCACATCAAAGTCTGAAGACTGATCAAGAAAGAGCAGACTTTCTCTTTATCTAAGAGTATTCCTTCTCCATATTTGAACACATCTTTGAAAGTAATAGTGTAAATTAGAACTCTTTCGAGGTACAAATAATGAAGCAAATCTTTACCTGTTTTCTGCTCCATATTACAGATATTGCCAGATTGTAGCATAGCACATCTACCTGTCTAGAATAATCCCTGATCTGTCAGGTGAATAAATCTGGTGACATCTGATACTTGGATCCCATTGGACTTTTGTTTATTTAGGTTTTGTTTGATTTGTAAAACACTTTGACGCTTTTGTTACTTAACGTCTTCCTCTTACCAATTCCAGAAAATAGACAAGGAGACTACCAGCATTTCTATGTTAAATAAAAATGGTCTCAATCATTTAAGGTTAAAAGATTAAGTAAACTGCTTAAAATACACACCAAGTGCCGAGTGCAAGGACTCACGCCTGTAATCCCAGCACTCTGGGAGGCCAACTCAGGCAGATCTTCTGAGGTCAGGAGTTCGAGAGCAGTCTGGCTAAAATGGTGAAGCCCCGTTTCTACTAAATATGCAAAAAATTAGCCAAGCTGGTGGCATGTGCCTATACTCAGGAGGCTGAGACCAGAGAATCTCTTGAACACAGGAGGCAGAGGTTGCAGTGAACCAAGATCGCACCATTACACTCCAGCTTGGGCAACAAGAGCAAAACTCCATCTCAAAAAAGAAAAAGAAAAAGAAAAAGAAAAAAAAGAAAGAGAAAAAAAATTACACACCAAGTTAATGACAGAGTAGGGACCAGGATATTGGTATTTGGTGCCAAATGCTTTTCATCTAGTAGATGTCTGTGCAGGTTTTCATTCTCTTCTCTAATCCTTCAAGATGTCTGCTTTCTTTGAAATGAGACTCTCAAATATCTATTATGTTTGCTTTGGAAGGGTGAAATATTTTGGCCTTGCTGACTTCTTGTTTAACCAAGTGACTTGCATAGGGAATGAAATATGAGCGGAAAGGACATAAGCGCATTTCAGCAGAAACTTCACCATCGTGTAGTCCCAAGGTGCATGGACCCTCGGGCATAAGCATGACAATATTCTCAATAGAAACTTCTCTCTCAGCTTGAGTTCTAGCATAAAAATAGCATGGTGTAGGCCACATCCAACACACAAGAGTCATGTAAACTGGGTGACGATAATCCTTGGCCATCACAAACTATTGAGATTTGGGGGCACTTTCTTAGCATAACATAATGTAACCTACCTAATACAGGCTTCAAAGAAGTTACCTCCTCCATCCTGTCTCTGGAGGGAAGAAAAAGTTTTAATGTTATTTAAAAATCAATATAGTAAAAAATGGATATTTAATGTGTTCTATGATGACTTTATGTAGGCATTTAATTTATGATGTGCTTTATTATATTAATACAAATAGATTATGTGCTCGTGTGTGATAAAACTAAAATCTATTGAACATCTATTATGTTTGTAAGCACTTTATACTTCATTATCTCCAACTCTCACATCAACCTTGAGATGTGATGTGGTGGGTTATACAAATGCTGATGAATACTTCCCTATCCTGTACCATGCCTTGGCAATGGAAGATGGCAGGTCCTCCATATCACATAAGAGCTAAGAAATTCTTTTAAAAAAAAAAGTTTCCTTCTTTTAAAAATGTGAAAATTAAATTTCAATGAAGTGAGATGTATTTAAAATTATTTATTTAAGATTCGAGAGAGAGTATCAGAATGCAGGTACTCTACACCTCAGTGTTAGCATAATAGACTACTTCAGAAGAAATAATTTTCCAGACAGGTAAGTGTTGGGTTTGTGTTATTTCCTACTCATCTATAACACCATTTATCTGATGTTTCCCTGGGTCTACAATGTTGAATTGCTTCCACTTTGCACAAAAAATATTTTGAGCCAGTTTTATAATTGGTATCATCAGGGAATCAGTTGCAGGTGTTTTTTATAATATGCAGACAGGAAGGGGTTCTACAGCACAAGAAAAGTGTGGAGTGGGAAAGTTAGAGTATTCAAGTGAATTCTCGGTGATAAGGGTTTCGAAGATGAATATCTACTTGCGGAGTTATTAGGGCAAAAACCAACTCTACCAGACCAAAGATCAAAGGGAGAAGGTAAAATCTAGTGGAGTTCTTTCAGGGCCAAAAAGGGTCAGCATAGTGCATTTTATTTTAAAGGTCTTTATCTGTGAATGTAGGTACAGAAGGAGCTGTTCTGGGTACTGAACTGGCCTGGTCATCCAGAGGTGGGAGATGTGTGACCTTCAGCTCTGCAGGGTCGAAGGGAATGCTGGAGGCTGTGGATTTGTCGTGGCATCAGTTAAGAGATCACTATAGAGGATGACCTCATGCTATGGAAATGCCCCAGACCAGGCTGCTCAATCAACCAAGAACTAAATGTGAGACTTAGCAACTAGAGAAAAGGCTGGAGGGAAGAAGGGGCATCTGTCCTCATATCTTACAGAGGGGAAAACAGTGCTTGTGAGGAATATAAGAGAACAGCAAAGACAGCCTGAAATCAACTACACGCATTGGACAATATATAAAATTGTTAAAATTTTTTGGCATTAGTATAAAACTTACAGTATTGGCATGAGCGTGAAAAGAAGACAACAAAGAAACCTGTAACAACTAGGAGAGGAAAAGGTAGAGGTTTAGGAGGAAAGTATAAATGTCTTAGGTTAAGAATAACATGGATAAGCACGTGTGTACATTGACGTACAGGTGACCAAGAATGCTTGTGAGGGTGCAGTTGGCCAGGGGGGTGGGAAAGAATTTCACAGTTAAGCCTATGCTCCCTTAATTATTACCACTTACCTCTGCACCCTGTCTTGCTAGAATCACAGTTCATTCTAAATAAGCCACTAGGGAAGATCTGTGATATGATACAATGAAGAAAAAGGCATTTGCAAGAATCCTTTCTGCCCCCTGTGGTTCCACACTCTAATGAAGCTCACCCACATTCCCCAAGTAGAATCCTAATGAGTGAGGCTTTTTGACTCTCTCTTTGAACATTTTAAAGCTTTTCTGAAGTGTTTGAAACTTCATTATATTTTATTTGACTTCCTTTTATTGTACAGAAATAAGGAGTCCCTGATGGAATACTGGAATCAACATGTTTCAAGAATTGCACCCAGCAAGTGGTGGAGAACCTGTACAAAAAATGATGCTCCCTGGAAGTCAGTTAAGCATTTATGTACACATTTGTCTTCACACATGTGCAAACATGTGCATTCACACATTCACGTGTGTTTCACTCGTGACATGGTTACACATTTCCAGTTAAGCCAAACCCATCACCATAAAAATGAAGTCTACCCATCTTTAAAATAAAGTATGCATGCAGCAAATTACATAGGGAAAAGAAAAAAACAAAAAAAAAGTCAAAAAGAAAGCAATTCAGAAGGGCAACCGAACAGAAAGTTGTAGTTAATTATGATTTATAAACTTATTAACTTGCTAAGCATTGTAACGAACCAAAGAACAAATTTAATTTTAAATAACATTAAAGTAGCGGAGTTGCCTAGATGAAAACATGAGCCAAGGAAATGTATTTAAAGACTGAGAAATCACTTTTTTTTAGCAAAGAGCCCAAATGTCACCTTTTAATTCAGCTTTATTCATTTAACATGAATGCAAGTAGAACTAATACAGAATAATAACAACTCAACATTTCCTAGATAATTGTTATTTAGTGAAATACTGTGTGCATTTTTTCCTCCTTTGACACAAGTTGTATATTATTTGCAAAAACAAATTGCCATGTTAATTTGTAGTTTTGAACCTTAATGTTCTCTGTGCACCTACTCTGTGCAAATTATAGTCTAATAATTTATATATTATACATGTACAATTAGGCAGAAGAAGGCATCATAGTCTCTAATTTGAAAGCAAAAGAAATTAAAATTATGTAGAAATGTTGGTATTTGGGAAATCATATGAAATAGGATGATAAAACTGTTATATTTAATTATATAATATATTTAAGTTGAATTATATATTTGAACTTCCCTGGTTTTGCTCAAAAGCATGTGAAACAAGAGAGATATTGTAGTAGGAAATAAGTTAGCAGGTATTTCATCAGGCCCTTCCGGCTTGTTAGTGCTTTAGCACCCAGGTACTGATTTTGTTACAACACCAATCTCTTCAATTTTAATACGGACTGGTGATCAGAGACGAAGGAGAACAATGGTGTGCCTCTCTATAGGTAAAAGTTTTAAGGAACTAAAGCATTCACAACCCCCACTCTTTTGTCAATGATGAATAAGTTTCCACAGAGCACCTGGGTTTCAGGCTCATCTCGTCTCTGTTTTCCTGAATACCGCAGGCAGACCTCATCAAATCTCATCTTTATCTCGCCTTTATCAAATTGCCTTTATCAAATCTCGCCCTTTTTTATATATAATAAAGTTGTACATATACAGTAGACCCTTGAACAACACAAGGGTTGGGGTGCCGATCCCCACCCAGTTGAAAATCTATATATAACTTTTGACTTCCCCAAAATGTAACTGCTAATAGCCTACTATTGACTGAGAGCCTTACCAGTAACATAAACAGTCAATTAACACATATTTTGTATGTTTTATGTATTATATACCGTATTCTTACAATAAAGCAAGTTAGAGGAAAGAAAATGTTATTAAGAAAATCAGAAGGAAGATAAAATGTATTTACTATTCATTTAGTGGAAGTGGATGATCATAAAGGTCTTCA
>NW_012116699.1:2891088-2919244 GCF_000951035.1 Colobus angolensis palliatus | reverse complement strand
GCTCATTATGTTCACATTGAGTAGGCTGAGGAGGAGGAAGAGGATTATGAGGAGGAGGTTATCTTGCTGTCTCAGAGGTGGTAGAGACAGAAGAAAATCCATGTCTAACAGTTCAAACTCCATGTTGTTCAAGGGTCAAATGAGCACTTTAAATGTCTGCCACAGTGTAATGTGTTTTCCGTAGATTATCTAATCTCTCAAAACAATCAATTGAGATAGTATTAAGTCTATCTCAGTGATGAAGAAATAGAGGAGTAGATAATTTACCAGTATTTTTTATACAAGCACAGTGGTTCAGGCCTGTACTCCTTGCACTTTGGGAGGCCAAGGTGGGTGGATCACCTGAGGTCGGGAGTTTGAGACCAGCCTGGCCAACATGGTGAAAATCCGTCTCTACTAAAAATACAAAAATGAGCTGGGTGTGGTGGTGTGTGCCTGTAATCCTAGCTACTTGGGAGGCTGAGGCAAGAAAATTGCTTGAATACAGGAAGTGGAGGTTGCAGTGAAGCTGAGATCTCACTGCTGCACTCCAGCCTGGACGACAAAGCAAAACTCTGTCAAAAAAAAAAAAAAAAAGAAAGAAAAAAACGTTTCTGAACTCATCAGGCCTAGTGAGTGGATCTAGGCATGGATCTCAGGCTTTCTGACTCTGTTGGGTGTTGCTGTCAAGTGTCTTACTTAGTACCATGAAACCCATTTGGTGGCTGGTCAGATGTATTCTGTGGGTTGGTTGGGTTGTTGGTTGTTGGGTTTGCATTACTTTTCCAATAAATTGGAAGCCTCTTGAATGCAGAGATTGCAATGTTTGTTTATTCTGGAAGCACTGATTGCCTACTACATGCTAGCCAATGTTCTGAGTAATTGGACTATAGCAAGGAATAAAATAGAAAAAAAATACTGTGTCTCTTGGAGCTTACTGTCTGGTAGAGGGAAAAAGACAAATACAAATTTACAAATAAATATATAATGTGCCTGGTGCTGTGGGGAAAAATAACCCAGGAAGTGGAAAAGGAAGTCTTAAAGGTTAGGAGGCAGGGTAGCTATTTCATAAATGGTGGGTCAAGAAAGGCATCAAAATAAAGTGATAGTAATCCCAGGCAAAGGAACAGTGATTGCCAAAGACATGAAGCATGACTGTATGATGTCCCTTGTGAAAGAAACACCAACAAGAGTAAATTGGCTGAAGCCAGGTGCAAGTGGGCACAGTTGTAGCAGGTGAGGTCAGAGAAGTAGCAAAACAAGGAGGTTTCCCATCAGATAGAGTCTGAAGGCTATTTTAAGACCTTTGGTTTATGAATAGAATACCTGGTATGGTTTCCATTCAATAGATTTTTATTTCATGTTTTTTAAAAGAGAGATGTGACTTTGACTTCTAACAGGTCACACTTTGTCCTACTGATGTGGAATTATCATTAGGTAAATTATAGGGCTGGTGATGGATTCCTTAACTTCTGCAAAACTGATTTGAATTTTCATAAGCAAATTCATAATAGTATAAAATATATTTCTTAATGACTTGATAAAACAATTAATTTTCAACCCAGATCAATAAAGTCCTTAAAAAGTGGTGACCCCAGAAAAATCCTATAGTGTAAGGTCATCATCCCGAACTATACCCAGGACTCCAATTTTTTAAATATAGTTTTTTAAGGGATAATTTAAGCTGTTGTATGAGGAATCAAGCTTTAGCTAATTAGCATTAGCTGCTAGGGTAGTCAGGAAAAAGTGAATCTCAGAAAGAGAGAGAGAGAGAAAGGGGAGAAGAGAGAGACAAAAAGGGGGAGAAGGATGTAGGTACAAAATCTAGCTGAGTCTACAGTTGGGATCAGGGAGAGATTCTGGGAAGGTTTTCCTCAATTTTTTTTTTCTGTAAAACCTCATTCTATCTAACTAAAATAGATTGATGGTAGTCCATTACCCCTTATTTCTTTTCTTTTCTTTTAATTTATTTTTATTTTTATTTACTTATTTATTTTTTTAAAGAGACACAAAACAGAAATGTTCCCTTGATTCAGCCTCCAAAGAGTGTCAGCTGCATCTGCCAGGCTGCCTTATTTGGACAAGTTACAAATTTAGGGTGGCAAAATGTGCAGCTGATGAAACAGCCCGTTGGGATGGTGTTGAACCATCGAATTAACCTGTCTTGAACTTGAAATAGCAGTATTGCAATTTAAATCATTTTAGATGGGTTTTCCCTTTGTTGCAACTGAAAGCTGATTAGGTAATAAAAATTCATATAATTTAAGCTGTTGTATGAGGAAGGTAAATGATCCATCAAAAACTCAGTGAACCAGACTAGGAGTGGAGGGTACAAAGATGACCAAATTCCTTAGTCTGGCTGAACTTTAATTTACTGATTTGTAAAATTGTACTACTAATGCTGATTTTGTAATCTTGACATGGATATTGTTATTGTTATTAACTTTGGGCTTTGGAAACAAGAAAATCAGCAAAGCGATTACTGTTGTATATGTGGAAAAGTTCAATGTGCTTCTGGCCAATAGAGTAGTTCCAATATAAGATTTGCTAAATGGAGGGTGAGCCCTCTCTTAAGAATATTAACACTTAATGTGGATGTCTAAAATGTAGATGAGTTTTAAGTTTTTACCCTGATAGAGGCTAGGCTAGACCATTGTGCTGTCATGGAAAGAACAGACTTTGGAATCTGGAATCCAGAGGGCTCTGTGATTTATTGCTATGCAGCTTGGGAAGAGAACATAACTCCTCTTAATTCACTGAGAAAATAGAAGCTATATCAGAAGTTCCACCTGCATCCATCACCACATACAACAAAGTCTCTGCATTCATATCCACAAGCTGTGTCTTTTCCTGTCTTAGGATGAATGAACTCACATTGCTTCAAAGGCCCACTTCTGCAATGTGCCCTGGGCCCTTTCTCACCTAACCAAGGACGTCTCTTTTGCTATCTTCTCTCTTTCCTGCATTATCAAGTTTCCCTACTTACTTATTATTCCCATTATTATTCAAAGACATTGTAGGTGGGTGTGGTGGCTCACGCCTATCCCAGGTACACAGTGAGACATGATGGCATCACTGCACTCCAGCCTGGGTGACACAGCAAGACCCTGTCCTACCTCCTATCTTATCAAAAGCTCTCTCTTTATTCCATAACTTCTTTAAACTATTGCCCAATGTCTCTGTTTCCCTTTTCAGTAGAATTCCTTGATGTCTTCACTTCTCTCCTTTCTATTGTCTCTTGTACCAATTTCAATTAACCTTTCAATCTGATCTCTCCACTGAAACTACTCACCCAGTTACCTGCGTTACCAAATACAATGGTCACTTATTAGTTTTCATTGCAGATATTATTTATCAGCAACAATTGACACAAACTCCCTTCATCTTTATATACTTGACTTGGGGGACCACACTCAGTTTTCTTCCTACCTCACTGGCCATCGTTTTTCATTTTCCCTTTCTGATTCCTCCTCGTCCTGCCAGCTCAAAATAGTGACATGCCCAGGACTGACTCTTGAACCTTTTATCAACTGCGTTTAATCTGTGTGTTATTTCATCCAGCCCTCTGAATGTGGAACTCATATGTTTATCTGCTTATTTGACTAAACATCTCACAATTAATCCATCCCAAACAGAACTCTGGATTTCTTCCCATCCCACCCCCAAATCAATTTCTTCTACATTCTTCTCTTAGTAAATGGTAACTTCATCATCAGTTTCTCAGTGCACAAACCTGGGAATCGTGATTGAGTTTTCTTTTCATAGGCCTTCTCTAATTTATAAGCAAATCCTTTCAGATTCATCTGTGAACTATGAAAATCCAACCATCTCTTATTATTTTGCTGTTTTTTTTCCGAGTCTAAGTCATTGATATTTCTCACTTGTTTCTGATTTGCTTACCCTGTTCCCAGTCTCTTTCCCCCAACAGCCAGAATGGCCTTTGTAAGATAGACCATGCCACACCTCGGCTCAGAATCCTCCAGCAGTTTGTATCTCTTTCTGTAAAAAAGCCAGAGTCCTGGAAATTGTCTTCAAGTCTCACATGATTGCGCCACCACCAACTGCCACTTTTCTGACCCGTTCTCCCACTACCTTCCCCTTCCTCCTTTCATTCAAGCCACATTTGCTTCTGTTATTCCTTGAAGCATGCAAGCACCCAGGGCCTTTGCATCTGGTTCCTCTCTGCCTGAATGCTTGTCCCCACTTACCTGCCTGGCCAGCTTCCCCACTTCCTTCAGGTCTCTACTCAAATATCCTGTTTTCAGAGAAGCCTTCCTTGACCAACATATACAAAATAACCCCTTCCCTTATCCTATTTAGTTTTCTCCAAAGGAGTTTAAACCAAGTAACATGTATATTTGTTTCTCATAGGTCCTCTGCCATTATTTTATAAGCAGCGCAAGAAAGTGGTTTGCTTGATTTTATTCACTGCCACACTTAGAACTGCATCTACCGTGTCATAGCCTCTCCATAAATATCTACTACGTCATAAATAAACAATGAATGTAATAATCATCTATAGTTATACAGACTATAACCACCAATGCCACGTATGGCAGATTTCATATTCATTTCTATTTCCTTATCTTTCTCTACATAAACAAACACATTGTTTGATTTTTCTGTTCATTTGTCCTACAGAGTGGAGACCTTATAATTTATTCCATTTCATATTCTAATTGTTTAACTGAACACGAAAGCCAAACCATCTTCACACATTATTTTGAACTATTCACAAACGAGTCTTTTAACAGTGGGGTAGCCTTTCTTGAAACAGATGAGTCAGACTTTCCTTACACATTTGCCCATTTTTTGAACAGTTAGTCTCTTTCCATTTTTAATTCACTCTTTTCATTAACAGCATGATAAGCCTATGTGCCAAATAATGCCTTACTATTTCAAATAATATTTGGAAGATAGGGTAAAACAATGGGGCTGAGGCGGGTGGTGAGTTCTCTGAGTGGGAGTTTTAAAATTGTTTATATATCTTCTAGAAAAATTAAACCTACTTGTATTGCAACACTGGGTTTCTTAGCCAGCTTTTGCCTTTGATATGTGTGCATTGCCTTGGTAAACTCTTTTTTTGTATTATTCATGAACTTATATTTATTAATTCTTCACTCCCAGCCATTTCTAGAAATACATGCTTTCGTCCTATTTGGGATGCTCCAGAAATAGTGATATATAAAAAAAAAAGGTTTTACTGAAGGAGTTTTATAACCTATATATGACGGTCAGTGACACTCATGTCCTCTTTAATGTGGAAAATGCATGAGGCGGGGTAAACGATCTAGCCTCTCCAGCCCATTCCACTTCAGAAGAACATAACTGTTCTATCAATCTTTACATGCTGTGCTTGTTGTCTACCTAATCAATTAACACAGACGTCCATACCGGGTATCACCATTGAAAAAATGGGTTGCATAATAGGTGATTTAGGCCTCACTTTGTCCTCATGTGATTGTAAGAGTCACCATGTTGTCTTGGGAAGAACATGACCTTTGAGTTAGTTGAGCGTTAATGTAAACACCAGCTTTAACATAACAACTCTATGACCTTAGGCAGATGACTGAAGGTGATGGTTAATATTGAGTGTCAAGTTGATTGGATTGAAGAACACAAAGTATTGTTCCTGGGGTGTGTCTCTGAGGGTGTTGCCAAAGAAGATTAGCATTTGAGTCAGTGGACTGGGAGAAGCGGACCCACCCTAAGTCTGGGTGGGCACCATCTAATCAGCTGCCAGAATAAAAGCAGGCATGGAAAGAGCAGACTGACTGAATTTTCTGGTCTCCATCTTTCTCCCATCCTGGACACTTCCTGCCCTCAAACATCAGATTCCAAGTTCTTCAACTTTTGGACTCTTGGACTTAACACCAGTGATTTGCCAGGGGCTCTTGGACCTTCAGCCACAGACTGAAGGCTGCACTGTTGGCCTCCCTACTTTTGAGGTTTTGGGACTCGGACTGGCTTCCTGGCTCCTCAGCTTGCAGATGGCCTATTGTGGAATTTCACCTTCTAATCATGTGAGTCAATTCTCCTAATAAACTCCCCTTGATTTATTCATCTGTCCTATTAGTTCTGTTCCTCTAGAGAACCCTCACTAATACACTGAGTCAGTTTGAACTTACCTTGCTCATCCCTAAGAAAAATAGAAAGAAGAATAATGGATTTTATAAGGTTGTGGTCAAGACTGAGTGACAACTAACCAAGAACAATTTACAATATACCTGGAAAATTGTGGCGAGAGTAGCTCTCTTTCCCTTCTTCAACCACCTGTACATTAGAGTCCTCTTTGCTAACTATTCCAGTTCATTTTTATTATTGTTTCACAGAACCTCCCCGAAGAAAGGTTATACAAATGGACCTTGTTGTACTTGAGAGGCCATTTCATTTGCCAATGAAATGTGGGCGAAGTGGTGTGTCACTTCTGAGCAGAGGAAGCCTGGTTCATCACACGTCTTTGTAATCTTGGTCATGACAACCAGAGGACAGGCACTCTATTAGCATGAGTCCCAGAGTGAAGATGACTGAACATATTGCTGCAGCTGTGCGGCAGACGTGTAACATGGGAGAGCAGTAACACTCAATTTTTTCAGGCACTAGGATTTACAGGATGTTGATTATCACTGCTTAACCCAGCCTATCGTGACTGATATTCACTATCCACTCCTCTCCCACCACCAACAAAACAGCATCCAGTGTGTCCCAGTGAAAGAAAACATTAAAAAGTTCTTCCCTAGAATTAATTATGACCAAGTATCTTTGTGAGCTGTTAAAATTATTCATGGATGCTATCTGCCCTTAGAGAGATCATACTTATTTCAGCATATGTTGATATGTATTATCTCTGTTCCACTCACACAAGATATTCTCTGACCCGGAAACATGAAGGAGATGTCACAAAGGGTCCTTCTGTGAAAAGGGTGTGGAGAGAAGAGAGAGTTTTCTCATTGTAACCGCATCGTATTCTACATATGTCCCAAAGTGATGGGCTTGCTGCAGCATCTGTTATTGTAGAAGGACAAAAAGCAATTCCACAAGCTATTTTAGTTTTCCTAATGGAAAAACTAGATGCCGCAGATGAAAGAGTTATTAGAAAAATAATCTTAGCTTTTCTGTAAAAGCATCCAAAATGTGCTGCACGTCGTGGGCAGCCCATCAGCACTATGAAGCTGTACATTAACAGATAGGATTTCTAACCAAAATATATCTTACATTTAAAGATGTTTCCCCCAGAAAGTCTCCAGAGGAGAAGAAGAGCCAGAGAAGACAGCTGAAGGTGAGTGAACATGTTTCATCCTCCTTTTCAACGCAGCCTGTTCCAAGGACAAGTAGAAGCCGGGAGACCAGAGTTCACCCAGGTTACTCCCCCAACCTGTGTTTTCTCCCCTCCCTTTCCTGGCCTTCTGCTTCCTTGACACCCTTCTCCAATTCTGCTTTTGATGATGTGCATCTCTGTCCCTGACTCTTGCCATTTCTCCTTTCTCTCAAATTTTAATTCAAAAAAATTAATGGTGGCAAAATACACATACCAGAACGTTTACCATCTTAACCACTTTTAAGTGTATATATCAGTAGTACTTAGTATGTTCCTATCGTTGTGAAAACTGAGACTCCATACCCTTTAAACAACAAGTCTCTCTTTCCCATTCCTCCAGTCCCTGGCAACTACCATGCTTATTTGTTATTTCTAGGAGTTTCATTATGCTTGATACTTCATATAAGTGAAATCATACAGTATTTGTCTTTTTAGTGACTAGCTTATTTCATTTGCATAACGTCCTCAAGGTTCATCCATGTTGTAGCATGTGTCACAATTTCCTTCCTTTTGAAGGCTGAATAATATGCAGTTGTGTGTACACACCACATTGTGTGTATTCATTCATCTGTGGGTAGACATTTGGGTTGCTCCCACCTTTTAACTATTGTGAATAGTGCTGCTATGAACATGGTGGTGCCATTTCCTCCCAATATTATGCTGACTTAGTGCAGAACTCAGCCCTAGATAAAATGAGTTTGCTCTTCCATCCCCAGTTACATTTGACCAGGGATCAAATAGCAAATCAGGAACTGGAGGGAGGTGATGAGGTGCTCACTCAGCCGTAAAATTGAAGGGGCCCCAAAGCACTCAGAAATCAAGGCAAGTGATATTTCAATGCACCATTTTAACATATCAAAACCGAATGTAAAAATTCGTGATGAACAAAATATCAAGATATTAAAATAAGGGAACAGTAACAGTATTGTTCAGAACCATATGGGAGCAAAAAAAAAAAAAAAAAAAATCAGCAATACTCATCTTGCCTTTATTTAAAATTTGCTGCTTTGTTCATCATGGCATTTGGCATTTTTACTTTTGAAATAGTTTTATTTTACTTATTTTAAAATATTGTATTAAAATATTATTTATCTTGTTTACTGAGCTTTTTGCTACCTCCTTAAATAGTGCAACTCCTACGAGTACTTCACTCTCCTCTCCTCAGTCCCAGTCCTGTCAAACAAGTTAGAGTTTTGTGCTTATGGTGGCCATTGGCTTTATACAATGAGATCAGACCAAGACGTTGCTTCTTTATTATTGTCTATCTAAACCTAAGAAGCAAGGAAACTTCCATAGCTTAAGCTCTCTCATCAGTTCTGCACATGATCTGCCAAATATATCATTCTTTGGAACACACTTATTGGTGAAAATAAATTTTTCATGGCCAAATTAGTTTTGTAGGTAATCAGTAGAACGGAGTTTAACATACATTACTTTAGGATGTCTAAAAACATATGCTGGATGTGCTAATGTATAGTGAGGTGCCAATATATGTTGTCAGTGTCTAAGATAGGTAGAGCCTGAAGTATTTTCATATTTGAATAAGAAAGTATCTTTTCAAGGGCATTATACCTTAAATAATTATGCCAGACTAGCTTTCCATGCAAGACATCCTGAGAAATGCCTAGACAGTGTTGGAAAAGAGATCTCAATAAATGTTCTTGGAGAAGATGCACACAGCTTGTGAAGAGGTAAATTAATAATAGGTGTGCTGACACAACCTAAAAAAATGGTGTCACAACAGAAAGTTGAAAATAGCTCACTTGCCACTCTGGGGGAAGAAAGTTTACGTTTCATGATTTAACATCCTCCTGTTGTTAGATAACACACAGCTTCATGTAGTCTAGAGTAGGAGAGATGTGAATTATCGTTCACCAGTCTTTTAAAGCTTCTATGCTTTCACTGACAGAAAAATACCATTTTGCTAATTTCATTTTGAGTTTCATAAAATCATCATTTAGAGTTGAAAGATAGGGTCAAAACTGGCTTTACAAGAAGGTGAGGAAATGAATTGAAATTGATTGATGTGAAGGCATAGAAAAAGGCTTCTCTCTCAGCATATAATGGTGAAATCCATTACTCTGGGAGAGGTGAGGCAGAGGAGCTTCTTTTTATTAGCTATTGGCAGATCAGCAGTCTTAAAGACATCCCTTTGTGAAAAGTAGACAAAGTTTATTAGTTGCTCTCCATATGCAAAGACCCTGTGGTAAGCACTTAATGTAGATTATCATTTTTAATACTTATGACAGTCCCATGAGGTAGAAGACATAATTACTCCCATTTTGCTTAAGAGGAGATTAGTTCAGAGAGGTTAAGTCACTTACCAAACTCACATACCTAGTAAATGACGAAGCTTGGATCTAAGGCCAAGCAACCTGACTGCATAGTCAACTCATAACCACTAGAGGCTAGAAGCTTAAAACATTTGCCTTCTAATGTACCAGCAGGGGTTATGGTGGCATCCAATTGACGGTAAATTCGGGTGGAAATGCAAACCTTTCTGGCTAGGGCTAACTTACAGTATGTTAACTCAAGGGAATTAAAGAACAACCAAGAGAAGGGGTAGCAGGACCATCAGATCTGCATCAATATAATAGTTTCATGCTTTTCACGCAAATATTACATCATGCTAGTAAAAGAGAAAACAAAGAAAAGCATTTCATGGTGATTTGGAGATGTCAGAGTGGTATTACTTCCTGCAAAACCAGAGAATGTAAATCTATCTGTATCACACGTGATCCACAAGCATCCAGAGAAGGAAAGAAACTTAGAGGTAAATGATTCCATGATTCTCAGTACCTGACTGTGACACTGTTCTCCAAATACCTATGTTCTCCTCCATATTTCTCATCCCCTTTGAAGAGGTAGACCCATGGGATGAATTCTGACCAATGGATTTGGCTAAGATTTAAGAGCCAGTGCACAATCCTTCAGCTAACTCTTCTCTCCACCTGCTGCAAGGACATAAACATTTCAATGGCACAAAGACAGAGCATCTTGCATTGTTACTGCAAAGAAGACATCTTTTCTGGAGAGTCACCCAAGCAGTGGATTTGTGAATAAATAAGTCTTGTGTTAAGTTTCTGATATTTTGTGGTTAATTTGTGACCATAGTACTACATAGCCTATTCTAATGAATATGTAGTGACTATCAGAATCACTAGGGAACATACAAACATAATTCATATTATAGGTCAAAACTTCAGTCTACTAGCTTAAAATTTTAAGCATGGAGAAGAAATCTCTATTCTTACAAAGCTAAGATAGTCTAATAATTAGCAATTATGAAAAACACTGTTAGATGTCAGCTAGTTCCACTTAGCCTTTCAATCTGTTTTCTTTCCAAACTCTACTTTTATGCATATAAAAATCAAAAGAACGCCAATAGATGTTGAAGCTAAGCCTTGGGAATCCTATATAGCAAGATGAGGATTGTGAGTTTGACAATTAGCTGTGCTATTTATTACTGGTGTACCTTTGGGCAAATTATTTAACCCTTCTGAGTCCATTGTTATTTATTAGGAAATCAGAGCTTTAAATAGTGTCCACTTCTAGGTGATGGGACTGTTATCTGTCTTGATTAGATATCAGACACACAAATATATACATTTGAAGAAATTTATGAAATTATATAGATAGAATATGTGTATCTCACTGAATATAAGTTTAACTCAATAATGATTATAATAATAACTAATAATAAAATACTACCTACTTTGCAAAGGTCTTGTAAGGATTGAATCAGTAACCATGCAGAATATTTGTAATGATGCCTGACACAAAGAAAGTCCTTAGAAAATAGCAGCTATTATTATATTTATATTATGTACTAAGTATTATTTATTAGTTATAATTATCAGAATATCTTCCAAGGTTACATATAAGTAAATCCATATCAGATTTGGAAAGCTGGGAAGAGAACTCAAATTACTTTAGATTGAGAGTTGTGTTTTCAAGATGTGTTTCTTTATGTTTGTAGTGCATAAATTCTCTTCACTGAAAGTACTTCAAAGAACAAATTCCATATTTACTGTTTCTTACAGAATGTTGTGGATTCATACCCCAGCTTGCCCATGATTCATAATTTTACAAAATGTTGCATGCTCTAACACACAGTATGTATTTTGTTATGCTTTTGCTATAATTAATCAAGCAAAAAATGAGTATTTTATTTCCTAATGACAACTTTGTGCCTGCAAAGAAAAACCTTGCCAAAACGTTAATATATCTATATGGTCGCCTGCATCGCAATGCACAATACTTAATTCTAATTTCAAGCTTTAATTGCTATAGGCCATAGTGATGAAGAATTTTGCTTTTCTAAAAAAAAAGACACTTTCAGTAGGTTTTCTCTGTAAGAAATGCAACATAGTGTAATGATATATGACACATAAAGCACAACTGAATAAAGAAAACAAAGCATTACAAATGTGTTTAGAGAGACACAGTTAAGTTGCTACAAATTTTAATTCACTGGAACCCAAGAAGAGGCATGCAACAATAATAGACTTTAAGAACAAGGCAAAAGCTGTTGTCATTAAAAAAAAAATGCATGAAGTGTTCATATAGATTCTTTCATCAAAAGGACCCCAGGAAATATTCAAGTGTTTATTGAGTTTCTATTTTGTCCCTTGTTTTGTGGCTGAAATTATAGGAATACAAACAATGAGAAAAGCAAGTTTTTTTTTTTTCTAGTAAATTTACACTTTGTGTTGGCTCTGTTGTCTATAACTGGGGTTTTAATAAGTTGCTGGTCTCTCGACTCCAGAACTCAGAGCAACAACAATAACAAGAAGAAGCTCTGAGATTAAAAACCATAAAATAAAATAAAATAAAATAGAATAAAATAAGTGATAAATACATAAAATCATCTAAAAGAGATAAATGACTTCTTGGCAACAGCAAGATTTAGCTAGAGAAATGTTGCTTGCATTAATATATTTGAAGAAAAGTGTGGCTATCAAAAGAGAGGAGCAGTTGATGAGAGTAAGAGATTTACAAGTGTCGTAGCAAGGTATGTTGGAAAAGAGAGGCTAGATGTGCTCTATGGCCCTCTTTCCTGTGACAGGCCTAGACCTATTGCAGGAATATACAGAGGCCATCAGGCTTAGAGCCTTAAGCATCTGAATTACTGCTGAACTCTCCTTCTTTGTGAGATTCCCCCAAATCTGCCATTATAACTACTCCTTTCATGCAATTCCCAACACACACACACACACACACCCCATTGTTACCAACTTGATGATCTTGTTTAGCTTGTTATAAGTAGTCCATATCACTCAATTTTCCTGTAAGAAGATAGTAAACACATGTCCAGCTTCTACAATTTCCATATGGTTTATAATTTTTTTGTTTAATTATCTTAACAACCCCCCGAATTAGATATCAGTATCCCATAATCATATGCAATCCAAATATTCTCTTTTCTTTCAGTTGGTAAGCTGCAGGAAAAGTTCTTGGTTTCACCTATGGTAACTCAGATTCATAACTCAGCCCTTTTTTGACATTTTAACACCCCAAATCAATCCAGTGTCACAAAATAATTATCAAACATGATAAAATTACTGAAGGTGTATGCCAGAAAAATAGAGATCTTATGTTACCTCATAGATATAGGTACCATTAGACATTCCCCTTTTCCACAGTTGCTTCCTGGCTTTAATGCCAGTGATGGCACCTGGAGTTGTGTACTGTAACAGTCTAGTACAATTTAGCTCTACTTTGACTCTGACTTCCAGTTTTGTTTTTTTTTGTTTTTTTTTTGTTTTTGAGATGGAGTCTCACTCTGTCGCCCAGGCTGGAGTGCAGTGGTGCGATCTCTGCAAGCTCCGCCTCCCAGGTTCACGCCATTCTCCTGCCTCAGCCTCCCGAGTAGCCGGGACTACAGGTGCCCGCCACCACACCCGGCTAATTTTCTGTATTTTTGGTAGAGACAGGGTTTCAACTTGTTAGCCAGGATGGTCTCAATCTTCTGACCTCGTGATCTGCCCGCCTCGGCCTCCCAAAGTGCTGGGATTACAGGAGTGAGCCATCACGCTGGGCCCCAATTTTTCATCTTCTGGCCCAGCAAAGTACTCAGTCAAACAAAACATTCTCCTGGAGCTCTGGTTTCCTTGAAAAAGAAATCTGGAAGCCATCTTTTTCCACTGAAGTTTTTTTCTTGATGGTCACCATCCATTCTGCATAGTATTTATTTCTTCTAAACACTCTCAGGGTTCCTCTTAGGAGGAATTCTGTTCAGTGATTGCCCTCATTGCCTTACAAGTAGGTGGAGCAGAAAGCTTCTGTTTTGTCCAGATTGTCTCCACTTAACTTTGAGACAACTCAAACGTTAGGAAAATATAATCAATGCTTGAAAAAATCATCATTTCTAGGACTCAGACAAGAGTGAATTCTTGGTCTTGCAAAGATGATTAGATATTGGAATTCACTATGCTTTTCAAAGTTACATTAGTCTGTAATAGCCCTGGAGAACCTTCAGTTGGCATTTCCCTAGATACTGCAACCCATGTGCATTTCTGTCCACCTGCACAGGAAAGAAAAGCAGGCACAGAAAAACAAAAAATCCAGTAGTACAAGACAGCACATGATTCAGGATCTAACTTTTTGGTGCAGAGGACAGCTTCTATAGGAGCATGAGAGGAAACCTCAGGAACAAGAGAATTGAGTGAAAGTTTCATAATGGTGGTAGGTCTTGAAGAAAGAAAGATGGAGAACATATGTTATGTAAAGAAAACATCTTATATAAAAAATCTAGGCACATCTTATATAAAAAACTATGCTTTCCATACATTTTTATTTACTACCGAGGTTGGCATGTTTATGAAAATCATCTCATCCAACTTGGATTTTTAAATCCCTTGGGGGAAAGAGGCTATCTATCAAAATTGCTTAGAATCATTTGCTTTCAGATATATGTTTAATTTCATTATACTTGATATCCTGATGATATCCCAAAATCACCTCACCATTTTTGATTTTCCAATTCCTTTTCATGTTCTTCAGCTTACCATACCTAAGTCCCTCTTGATTTCTCTTTTTGAGAAGATGTGTATAAACCATACATATAAATTGATCTGTTCTCATGCAATTGTGAAGTAGTAGCTCTTCCTATGAAGGATGAAACGACCTCAGGAAGAATGGGTTCATCAGAGACAGAATTAAACTAGTGAATCTGTCATCAATAATTGCAACCTGTATAATCAGTAATGTATAGCTTGATATATAAAAAATTGGAGTATTTAAGTAGCCAAGTCTCATATTTTCCAAAAATAAATCTGGCTTAAGCCTAGGATTATCTATTATATGTTCCCCTCCCCTCCCCTCCCCTCTCCTCTCTTCCTACCTTCTCTTCCTACCTTCTCTTCCTATGGCTCTGTAAAACAGAAAGAGAACTGATGCTGTGGTCAGACACACATGGATCTGAGTGTTACAATCTGGCTAACCATGAATAGACAGCTTCACCTCCTAGAGCCTCAGTTCCCACTGCAAAAAGAGATCGATGACATCAACCACTCAAAATTGCTATGCAGGTTAAATGAGATGGTATATGCAAAATGCAAACTATCTAGCAGAGGGAATATGTACCTCGTATACAGTAGCTGCCCTGCAAACATTATCTATCATATGACCATTAATAGTAATTGTAGTAGCATTGGCAGTGATAATCATAGTAGTTTTAACATTAGTAGAAATAAACTTTTTCCCAAGGCATGTATCATTTTAACTAGATTTGTTACAATTTCCACTAAAATGTATACATAAAAGAGATTATGGTGGTCCTGTACTACTCTCTCTTACCCAAAGCAGAAGTATCCTGTGAAATATGACACTACCTGTTAAATGGATATATAGCCTGAGTTTCCATGCTGGAAGGGAACCAAAGCTCCCTATTCCCAGGAGCACAAGATCTAGCGGCATAGACCTTTCTTGCCAGAAATCCTTCCTTGGACTGAGCAACATTCTCCCTCCCTGAAGCTCCCATCCATTAGTCTCAGTTTTACACCTCCAGGGTCAAGCAAAATGGATCTAATCACTCTTGTTCATGACAGCTGTTTAGATATTTGAACAAAGGGTATTCTCTTCTGTAAACTGTCCATCTTCAAATCATCTCATCATGTGGCTCACATTCCAGGACCTTCAATGTCTTGAATGTCAGTATGACACCAGGACTAAAAACTCTCGCATAGACCATGATGGCACAGAGACCATAGAGCCACCTATGATCTGCCTTGTGTTTATCGATGTAGCTAAATAAGTGTCCAATTTATTAGTGTTGAAAGTTATTAAGCATATGAATCAATAAAGTATCTGGATCTATGATGTATATTTGTGTTTATACATATACGTTGTATACGTATATGTGTTTATGTGGATATTTCTTTATCTCTCTTTCTTCTGCAAGAAAAGATCCTTGTCAATAGTTTCTTTTTTTTTCCACCTCAGCCTCCTGAGTACCTGGAATTACAAGCACACTGTGTTGTGTCCGGCTAATTTTTTAAGTGATGGTCTGGCTAAATTTCTCTATTCTACCAGAATCTTCTGTAAATATACAAACTTTTAGCTTAAAAAATAGTCTCACTTTATTTTATACATCTGCTACATCCAAAACAGTTTTTTCTGATGATCGATTATTTTGTAGCACATCTTCCAATGTTTGCTTCTGTGACTCATCTGACTTAAAGAAATTAGACTGTCTGGGTTCATTTTCCCCCTTTCATTGATGTAAGCAAAGCTAGAGGAGCCAAGCCATTCAGACAGTAAATACACATGGTAAATTTTGCTTCTTTTGCTAAACACTTCTTAGTCAATCAAGAATTGCTTATACTAAAGACTGAATGCTGGCTGTGTATCCCATGGTAGAGAACTAGTAATGCAATTTGGGCCACTTAATGGTTTCTTCTTTTACTCTACTTTTCCTTTATATTCTAAAATAAAATGTCTTTTGAGGAGCTGGCATGACATAAGGGATTTTTTTTTTCTTCTGTGCCTCTGTCTTCCTTACCTCTTCCAGCATTCCTCCTTTCAACATGCCCTTTGGCAGTAAAGGTTAGCAGAAATTCATTGAATACTTGCTCTATGCTGTTTGCTTGAGACACATCAACGAAGTGTCTATAATGATCGGCCTCTAGATGTCTCTTGCAGAGACGGGGTGAGACGACAGCATAGGGAAGAATACACTGAGGCAAGATAAAATTACAAACATGATTCTCTGTGGGAAGGGACAAGGGCAGGAGATATTTTTCTGAAATGTATGATCCCTTAGCTCAGCTTTGAGAGATTAAAGATAACAAAGGGTAGCAGGGAGAACACAGGGAGGAGGAGTAAATAATTCACTGAGTATATTTACTATCTTCTGGGCACTGTGAATCATCATCCTCCTAACCCACGGGAATTATCTGAAGCAGGTACTGACACCGTGACCATTCTACAGATGTGGAAACTGGAAGCTTATAGAGGGAAATCAGTTGCTCACAGCAAGTAAGGGATATAAGCAGGACTTAAACTTGTGAAGCTCAATTTCTAAGCCCATGGTCTCTGCCATGGAATTCTGCTCCCTTCTCAGATAGGACCAGAAAGGAAAAGTTGGAAAAGAGTGATGGTACAGACATTTCAGGTAGAAAAGAGAACGGGTGACAATCCTGTGATGCAAGAACAGCAATCAATCACTGACAAATGGCCCTGAGTGGCAACATGAGAGGACAGAGCTGACCTCTGCACTGAGCTCTGGGTAACCTGAGTGACCCTGTGTGTCTGCTGGTCATTATCACTGCCCTATGTCCTGCTTCACCTGTGTCTCAGGACGAGACTCTCAACGGATACAGAATCAATATAAATGTAACCTTTGGACATAGTTTTGAAAAACTGTCCCAGCAGTGGTCATAATCAGTAATCACGGGCTTTTGGAGGGAAATTGGCACATAGAAGTGTTTTGGGCCATCTCCTCACTTTGGACAGGAATAAATGGTTCATAGAAAAATAAAGAGAAGCCCAAAGTCCAAGTCCAGAACCCAAGTTTCCTGACTCAAACATGAGTGCTTTCTCCTTCTAAGTCGCTAAATATCAGGTGACACTGCCTCCCTGACCCTGGGAAGTATCTGTGAGTGCAAAAACAAAAGTATCTGTGAGTGCAGGATCATTCCTGCTGAAAACAACAACAGTAACAGGACGACAGCGATAACAGCAACAAACTCTCATTCAATAACTGCCCACTGCATTTGGGATACAATTTGGGGTTCTTTTTGTGTTCTGTGAATTTGGATTGCCTGTGTCTGAATACTTTCCCAAAACTTATTAAACACTAGGTCTACAGATTCCTTTTTAGGTTCTCAAGCTCTCCAAAGCCAATTTTGCCTCAAAGCCCTTACACAGCCCTATTCCTTGTATGTGAAATATTCTATCACTTCACTTATTCTAATGCCTCTGCATACTTCTCTTTACCGTCTCCACTGTATAAATGAGAATCTCAGTTTTTTCCCTTTTAAACTCTGAGCAGCAAAATGACATGTATTTATTAACAAACTGTTTGGCTTTAAATATGATGTTCAATTCTCTGAGCTTTCCCATTCTCACCTATAAAATAGGCATAATAGTGCTCTGTGGAATAGTTGTACAGATATCAGTGGAAGCCCTTAATAGGCATTCAATGAATAACTATTAAAAATATTATTCTTTAACTCTATCCATAACCCAGGACAATATTCTGTACAATGGGGAAGCAATCACGGATTAAGGTCCAGAACGAAAATGACTGTCAGTGAGAACACAATGGCTTTTCTGGAATACCATTTCCAAGAAGAAAGCTCTTGAGCCGCCTGTGTATAAAAATACATTGGGTTTGACTTACCTCGTGTTGTAGAGAAACTGTCACAGTTCTTAGCTATGAAGGAGGTGAGTGAATAAGGAGAGGGAAACATATACAACAACTAGATACCAACAGCCTGTGCTGGGCAAGTTGACTATCATAAGCTGGGGACATTGAAGAAGGAAAAATTTAAAAATGGCTTCTCCATTGAGTAGGAATGATTTCCGCCTTCCTCTTCCCAGTACTGACAGTTAATGGACATGAAAATTGGAACACAGAGCTAGAGCTTTCTTAAATCCTGTCGTCCAAATTGTGGACGATTTGCAGAGCAAGCCAGTATGAATCTTGAATATATTTCCAGTGGTTCTCCTGGAGAGCCAACACATGAAAATGCACCTATTCACAAGTTTATAAAAGAATGTAAATGTCCACACATGAGAACATTGCAATAGCCTTTCGTGAGGTGTTTTAATAAGCCACTCTGTTAGTCCATACAGCAAACAAGCTGGAATCAGAGATCAGAAGCAGAATTGTCATTAGGCAAAGCTGAACACTTCATTTTTAGGAAATTCATGTAGGCTAGAATAGTTGTCCATATACCATCATTTTGTAAATTGGATTGAATTTTTTAAAGCACTAAAGGAACGAGTTATTTTAACTAGCTTCCAAGTGAAATCTTTGGTAAACCGAAGAATTATTTTTGTAATGTGAATAATTGGCATCACTAAGTTCACTTTGTAAACAGGAATACTTGCATCGTGTTTAGATTCAAGCAGAGGATCCATCTGCTTTTGGTTTCAGGAGTCATTCATTCACTTAGCATTATTACTGCATGTATTCTTCATGTATTCAATCTATAAATATTTACTGAGTGCCCACCAAATGCCTGGTACTGTGTTAGATGCTTGAGATCCAGGAAGGTATGAGAGAGATCATATGCTTTGCTCTCCTGAGGCTTGTATCCTACTGGGGTGAGGCAACCAAAAAATAAGTAAATAAAAATATACAATACAATTTCAAATATACGTGTTACGAACAAGAATAACACAGTTTATAGGGATAGCCTGAAGATGATCGGAAGGGGATTGGAGTGTCTAGTGGGTGTTTCTGTTCATGAGACACCCAGGGACATCCTCATCAGACAGGCAAAGCGAAGAAGCAAGCCACAGGAATGAACAGGGAAAGGGTGTTCCAGACAATAGGAACAGCAAGTGCAAAGGTCTTGAACCTGGTAACTTGTCTGAACAGCAAGAAAGCTTGAGTGATCAAGGGGCAAAAGTTACTTAAAGTTTCTGGTTTGTTATAAAGGATATTACTATGGATGCAGATGAAGAGATATATAAGGTGAGGTATGGGAAACAGGGCCCAGAGCTTCTATGCCCCTTGCAGGTGCACCACTGTTCAGGAGCCTCCACAAGTTCAGCTATCCAGAAGCTCCCCAAATTCTGTCCTCTGGGACCTTTTATTGAGACTTCATTGGATATGCATGATTGACAACATATAGAGATGTGATTAGACAGAAAGGATATGATCTAAACCCAGTAAGGCCTGTCCAGATTCTTCTTGGCCTTTCTATGCAGTACTCCTGTCTCCAGGCTATGGGTCAGGACTCCCACTGGTATGAGGGTCTTATGACCCATAGACAGATTAGAGTCCAGCCTTGGGCAGATGAAAGGAGACAGGGGAAGGTCAGAGGGAGAGACTGTGTTTTCTGAGGCCAACTTCTTTGACATAAAATGCCCCAATATTATAACAAGGGCTATGGGAGTTACTAGCCAGAAACTATGGCTAAAAACCTATATATACTATATATAGGTCTTATATAGTGTATATATAGGAGTATATTAGTATATATAGGAGTATATAAGTATATATAGGTTTTTAGCTACAGTTCCTGGCGTGTGTGTGTGTGTGTGTGTGTGTATACACACACACATATACATGGCGACAGTGACTATAGGCTTTAACCTAGGGGACTTGAATATCCAAGATGGCCCAGAATGAAGATATGATGAAAACCTGTTTTTGCCTGTATGAGACTGCATTAGATTGGAAGATCTCATAGATAAGGGGCAGCTCTCATGTTGTACTTTCTAGACTTTGGAAAGGAGGTGTGCATAAGGCAGGTGCTCTCAGCACCATTAGGGGCAGGGAAATTATAGTGCTCAGAATCCAGAGATTTCTGGCTGACACAGAAAGAGGTGGTTTCCAAATTCATCCATGTGCTTATGTCTTGCCTGTACCCTCCTTCTTCCTCTCTTACCTTCTCTGCTTCTATTTCCTTTCCTTCCCTCTCTGCCTTCCTTTCACCCTTTCACCTTCCACTCTTCAATACAATTCTGTGCACTTATCATGTACCTGGCACTGTGCCTAGAGATCTGATGAATGTGCTTCTCCTCAGGTATAGAGGAAAACTTCTTTCTTTTTCCTGCATGCAGCTCCAATTATATCCAGACTGGAATCTTTTGCATGAGCTTCTCCACTGAAAGTCAGGCTAGTGGGAATATATGGGAGTCAAACACCCATAGGTTGGAATCCTAGCTCTACTACTCACCAGTTGTATTAGACTGGACAGTGAATATAATTTTCTCATCCTAATTCCTTCATGTGTAAAATAAGGACAATAATACATACTTTGAAGAAATATTTTGAGGATTGTTAGTTTTATATATAAATGTTTCTGGAATATAAAACAGACTGAATAAAAGCTAGTGATTATTACATTATTATTTCTGCTTGCTTTCTTCCTTTCCAACTTGAACCTCTATGTAGAGGAAGGGCATAGTTACAATGATTTGGTATAAGACTGAAATTGCCTTTTGATTCTCTGTATCCTGTAAGGTTCTAAAGTATTGTATTCATGATTATTTAGGAAAAACAAAAACAAAAAGAAACCTCAAACACTTCAAACTACTTTTATTTCTCTGCTCTCCCACCACCAGAATAATCATCAACACAGAAAAATGATTTTGTGAGCAAATGGAAGGAGAGATTCTCCCCACCGCCAAGCAAGTGATCACTTTTGCAGTGGACACCAGCTGGGTGGGTGTCCTCCTCTTATCCACATCTGACACTATCTCTCTCCTCTCTCTCTCTCTCTTTTGAGACAGAATCTCTGTCACCCAGGCTGAAGTGCAGTGGCATGATTTCGGCTCACTGCAGCCTCTGCCTCCTGGGTTCATATGATTTTCCTGTCTCAGCTTCCTGAGTAACTGGGACTACAGGTGCACACCACCACTCCTGGCTAATATTTGTATTTTTAGTAGAGATGGGGTTTCACCATATTGGCCAGGCTGGTCTCAAATTCCTTACCTCAGGTGACCCACCTGCCTCAGCCTCCCAAAGTGCTAGAATTACAGCTGCGAGCCACTGCGCCTGGAGATCACATCAGATCCCACAGGTTAGAGCTCACTCAGTGCCCAAGACTGCTGCTGCCCGCCTTCAGACATTAGCTGCAAGTCCTGGCCTCCAGAACTTCTGACCGACTGGCTTTAAGTTAGGATTCCCACAACCCCTTCTGTGGGTTTGATTAATTTGCTGGAGCGACGCACAGAATTCAGTACAAAACTTACTTAAAGTTTCTGGTTTGTTATAAAGGATATTACTAAGGATACAGATGAAGAGATGCATAAGGTGAGGTATGGGAAACAGGGCCCAGAGCTTCTCTGCCCCTTCCAGGTGCACCACGGTCCAGGAGCCTCCACAAGTTCAGCTATCCGGAAGCTCCCCAAATTCTGTCCTCTTGGATCTTTGATTGAGACTTCATTGGATACACATGATTGACAACCATATAGAGATGTGATTAGACAGAAAGGATATGATCTAAACCCAGTAAGGCCTGTCCAGATTCTTCTTGGCCTTTCTATGCAGTATTCCTGTCTCCAGGCTATGGATCAGGACTCCCTCTGGTATGAGGGTCTTATGACCCATAGACAGATTAGAGTCCAGCCTTGGGCAGATGAAAGGAGACAGGGGAAGGTCAGAGGGAGAGACTGTGTTTTCTGAGGCCTGATCCTTAGACATAAAATGCCCCAATATTATAAGAAGAGCTGTGCCAGTTATGAGCCAGAAACTGTGGCTAAAATCCTAGGTATACTATATAGATTTTTATATATTATATAGGTCACCATATACAAAATAACATAAAATTATTTTGTATATTATATAGTATCTCTTCTCTGTGTGTGTGTGTGTGTGTGTGTGTGTGTGTGTATAGTATTCCAGAAAAGCCATTGTGTTCTGGTTGACAGTCATTTTACTTCTGGGTATTAATCCATGATTGCTTCCACACTGTACAGAACATTGTTCTGTGTTATGGATATATATATATATATGTATGTATAGAGAGAGAGAGAGAGAGAGAATATATAGGTCACTATATATAGAGTGTGTGTGTGTGTGTGTGTGTGTGTGTGTGTGTGTGTGTGTGTAGTCACAATGACTATAGAATGTAACCTAGGGGACCTGAAGATCCAAGATGGTCCAGAGTAAATGATGATGAAAACCTGTTTCTGCCTGTGTGAGACTGCATTAGTGGCCCAGCACTTCACCCTTTCCTGTAACCCCACTCTTTGTCAGGCAACTAAAGTTTCTCCCCCTATAAAAGCAGATCATATTTCTCCACTCCTTAACTTTCCATCTGACCATGCTGCTTTGGCCGACAGACTAAGGTAGAAAAGATAGCTTCCAGTCCTGAGCCTAGGCCTCAAGGGGTCATGCATATTTCTGCTTCACCTCTTGTGCAGTTTTGATCACCATGAGAATATGGCCAGGAGAGTCCCAGGCGGAGGATGAGAAATGCAGAAAACCAAGCTGACTTGCCCCAGCTCAACCTAGTTTAGACCAGGCAACCTTAGCTAAATCACAGATCTATGATAGTAAATGCATGCTCTTCTAAGTGAGGAGTGCTGGGATCATTCACAACATAGTATTATTCAATATATTGGCTTTAGTTCACCCAAATAAATCATTCAAAAATGCATATTGTATGTCTGTGTTTGATGTCATGTTAGGCACCATGCTAGATGTTAGGGATGCATAAATAAATAAACTAGAAAAGTATCACCCCTGCCCTTGGGGAACTTAAACTTTAAGTGAGGGAGAAAGACAAATATTATTGATAGAGTTGAAAAGGATATGTTTGAGAGACAGGGGCTGCCTGGAGTCAGGCTTTAGCCTGAGATGATTGGCTGATTGCTCCTAGAGTTGGAAAGGGGAATTGCATCTCTGAGATGTTACTGATTTTTTCAAATCAATACACAGTAATTGGACATATTTGCAGGGTACAATGTGATGTCTCAATACATGAAATGATAAGTAGGACTTAAAATGTCCAAGATTTAAACTCTGGAAAAACTTTCTTCAGAGCTCATTTCAGGTAAGCCCTTATTTGCAGTTAGGGAAACTGAGGCTCAGAGAAAAGAAATGACTTTCCCAAGGTGAATCAATGAATCTGTGGCAGATCTAGGACATGAACCCAGAGCCTCAACTCCCAAGGCTGGCACATCTCATTCTATGTGACCTCAAACAAGCCTTATTTAGACAATTTACAGTGTCAGAAATTTTGAACTGCCATAATATTCTTGGCCAGTTGTATAACGAGTTCCATTTGAGATAAAATTAATCTCTATAATTATAATTCACAATTGTAGCATGTCTCTTTTCTTGCTCAGGTCATTTAAAATGTGATAATAATCAGTCCTCACAATTAATAATAGTAATTAATAACTTTCACTTATTGAGCCTATGCTCCAAGCTTAGTGCTTTTTGCTCTTGGTATGTGGGCATGTTGAATCCCCACCACAATCTAGGCACAGATAGTAATGCCCATTGTATAGATTTGGAAAGCACATCTCAAGGAGATAAAGTCCTTAGCCAAAGTTATGGTGCCAATGGGTGGCAGAGCCAGGAATCAGACACAGATCAAAGGCCTGTGGTCCTCCCACCTTGCTCTACAGATCCAACGGTGGGAATATCCTCCTGAAGTGTCTGATTCAGAAATGGCATTCCCAGTTCATCTTTCTCAACTTCCTCCCTCTGCTTGGGGAAGGTGTGGTTGGAGCCCACTGCAATGTGATGAAACTAATGCCCCACTTGGATCTTGCATCACTCTTTACACCATTTACCAAAGGATGCCTCTAGAGCAGGAAGCTTTGAGAAGACCTGGGGAGCCTGGAACTTCTAAGTCTAAACAAGGAACCGACTCAGCAGGGTCTGGCTATCTTCAGAGTCTGAGGAGAGGCACATCAAAGGAATGACAGCCTGGTACCTTTGATGAGGGAACCGACAGGAAATTAACAGCTTCGTGCAGTCAAGGACAAAGACAAGAAAAGGCCCATTTGGGCCTCATATCTGTCTGGATTGGAACCCACAGGAAGCAAAAGGGGCTGTTTAATCCTGACTCCAGAGCAACCCTTGAAGGCTGGCTTCCTCCCTTGAAGAAGAACAAGGTGAAGGAAAGGTGAGGCAAGTTAAGATAAACACCCAAACTTTTGGCTGGCTGGCTGAACTGAATCTTTCAATTTAAGCTGTCAGTGGGTTCTTTTTTTTGTTTCCCGCTATTCTTTTCCTTTTTAAAATCTAAACTGTAATCACGCAATACTCCACCCAAGTGCTTGATAAGGATTTCTAAGACAGATCCTAACATAGTCATAAAAAAGAAAAATCCCCTCTGAAATGTGCACTTTGTACTGTGTCTATGAGTAGGTGTGTTTAAAATGTCATGAACTGGAATGCCTAACTCTAGCTCCCAGGAATTAATCACTTAGAAGAGTGAAAGGGGGGAATTAACTTTCTTTAAAACTTGTAAGGTTCTCCAAAGCAGCAGCTAAAATAGAACTTGCTGAATAGAAATATGGTTATCTTTCCATAAGAACTAGAAATATTTTTTAACATATTTTTCTCTGAAACTGCTTTGCCAAGTTTCCCCTTGCGGATTAGCTGCAGGTCACAGATATTCTGGGAATAAAGATATGAAAGGATTTTTTTTCTTTCTTGGTTACAATTCAGTGATTTTAGTAAATTTATGGATTTGTGCAATCATCACAACTATCTAGTTTTAGAGCATTTTGATTGCCCAACAGAATTCCCTCAAGTCCTATTTGCAGTCAATTCCTGTTCAAATCCTTAGCCCCGGGCAACCACTGCTTTCTGTTTCTATAAATTTGCCTTTTCATTTCATATAAATGGCCATTTCATATAAATGAAAATCATACAATATGTTGTTTTTCATTTGGCTTTTAGCATATGTTTCTGAAGTTCATTCATGATGTAACAAAATCAGTATTTCTTCTCCTTTTATTGCTGAACAATATTCCATGGTATGGATACACCCTGTTTTGTTTATCTACTTACCAGTTGATGGGTATTTGTATTGTTTCCAGATTTGGGCTATTATAAATAATGCTGCTATGAACATTCTGCTGTGTGTTTTTGTGTGGACATGTTTCCTGTTCTCTGGAGTAGAATCCTAGGCATAGACTTGCTGGGTTGTGCAAGGGATTATTGACTGCTCCTATACACCGGGTTCCATCTGATTCAGGTGTGTAGTGTCAGTGGAAACTTATGAAACAATCTTTAACTTACTTTTAAAAAATCGGCAGGTGCACCCATTACTAAAGGGATGGTCTATAAAAACAACTGCTGGGATTCGATAAATTCTGAACAGAGGGGAGAGGTCAAAGTCCAGCTAATGTCAGCTGACATGCGGCCAGGTTCATCTTTGGACATGCTTCCAAAAGGGAGTTTATGAAACTTGCTTCATGGATCAAAAGATGTCCTAATCATCACAGATCCTGGGCATCTTTGTATAATATATGTATAATCAGATTGACCGTGGCTTCACACTCCCTCTAGGACCACGTGGAAGGGTTGAGAAAATCCAGGCAGTAGTTTGTAGCCAAACAAGAGCAAAACTCGAGTATCTCTGAGGGAAAGCCGGACCCCTTTTCCCTCCTCTCCTGTGTAAGTAACTTCATTTATAAGCTGAAATGGCGCCACCAGAGCATCCCATTACCATCATCATGCCTCATTAGAGTGGGGACTTTCGGCGGTGACTTGGGAAGTACCCAAAGTTTTAGGGGTTACAGCAGAGGCCAACAAGGCAGACCGAGGAAGCCGGGTAGAGCTCTGAAAAGGTTCAGGGCCAGGGATCCACAGCGGGAGGACGTAGTGGCGGGCACCAGGATCCGCTCACTGGCGCTCTACAGGAAAGCACTCGGCGTCAATGGCCTCGCGCGTCCCTTGCACGGAGAGTGTGGTGCAAAGTTGGGGAGTTACTGGGGACCCAGGGGGCTATCACCTTGGACACCTATGGTAGGGGGAAGGCTGAGGAGTAAGAGAACGGGGCAGCTGGAAACTTAACAGCTCTCACCCCGCAGAGGAGGAATGAGCAGTTTAAAGGCCACGTCCACACAGAGGGTGTCAGAGGCATCCTCTCCGCGCAGGACGCGAATTGGGGGCAGGCACGCAGCGCCACCCGGATCCTGGAGTCGCCAAGAAGAACGCGGGCGGGCGGCCCGAGGAGGGTAGATCCCGGGGCAGCCTCGCCGGCACCCGCCCCCGCGGGCGTCTCCCCAAGCCGCGTGGAAATCCGGGAGGCTGCGGGCGCTCGGGGACCCGCGGGCTGGTGACCAGGAGCTGGAGGGCGGGGTTCGGCCGTCCCCGCCTTCGCCCCACACTGGGGTTCCTTCCCCATGCGCTCAGGATCCCAAGCTTTCTCTTCCGTTTTCGGCCTCTTTTTCCGTTAACTCCTGGGCCGTCTCCTCCCTTTTAGCCCTTTCCAACTGCTTGGCTGTGGCGCCCAGCTTTCCCTCTGCAGCCTCCTTCCCTGTCTTTTTCGCGGGTCCATCTCTTCTTCTTCTCCCTTCCCAACCACATCCCCGTCCCCCCAGGCTGTTCCTTTTTAGCCTTCACCCACTGGCGTCTCCACCTTCCTCCGCCTCCTCTCTTGCCTCCTCCTCCCACCCTGCAAACTTGTTCAGGCCAGGGGTCCCCACACAGACATGGTTGTCCCCTGCTGGGTGTGCGGGTCCCCACGCCTTCCCGGTACCACGAGCGCCCCGCCCAGTCCCTGGCGTGATTCCTAAGCCCTGACCCTGCCAGCCCTTTCTCCCGGCGACTCGGGGAGGGAGGGCAGGAAGCAGGCCCGGGGCTCCCTCCTGGTAGCGAGTCCTCAGTGAGGGGAACACGGGAGGAAGGAGCGAGGACTCCAGCGCTGCGCCCCATTAGGCCCTCCCTCCCGCAGAAGCGCTCACTCCATCTGGCCCTGGCGGGTCTGCAGAGAGGGGGTGGCAACAAGTGACACTACCGGCGGGGGCCACTGATACCTGGCTGGGGTAGGGGCCAAGGCACCCTTCCAAAGGGTGGAGCGAGGCCGACCTCCGCGAAGCGCTCCCCGCGCACCCCTCTCCGAGGCGTTGCGTGGGGGGTACTGAAGGAGAGGAGAAATGAGAGAGAACGCAGACTGGGCTCTTCCCAAGTCCTAAGTCTCCTTCCCTGCCCGACTTCACCACCAGAGCCACCAGAAGAGTTTGCAAGGGATGGGAGATTGATGGGGCTGGGGGCTGGGGGCTGGGCTGGAGCCGCCAACGTTGAGGGATTTTTGGAAGGTGGGGTGGTGGAGTGAGAAAGAATAGAACGCGCTCCCGAATTCCCGATTGCTTCCCTCACTTGGACGATACCTTCCCCCAACCACCCCAGCCCGCCAGGCAAGAGCCCAGCCTGGCCAGCTGGAGCGGATTTGGGGAAAGGAGGAAAATGGGGGCTCCCAACCCCTCTCCAGCTTCCCTCCGCCGCCCTCCCTGATTGGCTGTGCGTCCCCGGAGCCCAACTTCAGTCGCTCCAGACTCCATCTGAGCCCTGAGGGAGTCGGAGCTCCGCGCCTCCGGGCGGGAGGGGCGGCCACGAATCCAGGGGTTGGCATCTCTGGGCCCCTGGGGGGAGGGGCGCGGACGGGGTCGGCCCCCGCAGCCTCTGCGAGGCCCATCTCGCTGCGTCTCGCAGCCTCGGCTTCTCTCAGCCCCCGCCCTTTCCTTCCCTCCCAGCGGCAGCCTCCC
>NW_012116699.1:2853443-2890913 GCF_000951035.1 Colobus angolensis palliatus | reverse complement strand
CTCGCAGCCGCCGCTGACTTGTGAATGGGACCGGGACTGGGGCCGGGGCTAACACCGCAGCGCTTGCCCTGCGCCAGGGACGGGCGGCCCGGAGGTTGCGTCCACCCGCTAGGGCCCCAGGTGAGGCGCGCCGCCAGTCCCTTCCTCTCGCCTGGTTGGGGCTTCTTGGAGTGGGGGGCAGGATTTTCTCAGGAAGAGAACGTCTTGGCGGGGCGGGGTGGTGGGGGAGACGGTGGTATCCGAGTCGAGAAGGTTTCACTAATGCAAAGCAAAAGGGAGGGAGAGATTTGTTTAAAAAGCAGAAGGGGAGAAGGGAGCCAGCTGTGGGCGCGGGCTGTGCAGGGGACGGAGGCTCCAGATGTGCGCTCCACGACTCTCCTGGGCTCCGGCCTCCTCTGGGGTCTGCGCCGAGGCCGCGGCAGAGGGGGTTTGTACCTGGCTGGGGCAAGAAGCTGCAGAGCAGAGCTCCGGACACGCCGACTGCCCCGGGTCATGTCTCTGGGGAAAGTCGCCCACGGCGCGGTGCCCGTCAGCCCTGCGCCGCTTCCCCAAAGCGGCGACATGACCCCGCTCTGCAGGGTTCTTACTCCATCCTCCCGGATCCCTGCCTCAAGCTCCCCGGGGCTCAGTCCCTCCAGTCGAGACTGCCGCGGAAGCCCGGGAAAACGGAAGGACCCTAGCTCCGGAAGGCGATTGCCCGCACTTTAATAGCGTGGGTTTGGGGCCGCCGACTGCGGTTCTGGGGTAGCCAGCTGCGGTGCGCTACAGCCCTCCAGCCTGAGTCTCTGCGGGAGCTCCGGAGCCCGTTTGTAAGCTCCCACCAGCTCAGGGGTAGGTCCATGAGCGGCCCAGACTCGGGTTCGCCTCTGGCTTGGGATTGGCGAAAGCTGCCAGGGTCAACGTTAACTTTGAGAACCAAACCTTCCCGAAAGCTGCGCCGCCTCTCGGAGCGCGCCAAGCCTCTCCAGCTCCCGGCACGCACGGCCTCCCTCCCTGCGCTCTGCCTCCGGAACGCTGGCCGGGAGGTGGGAAGCACTGAGAAGCCGGCCGGATGGGGAGGGCGGCAAGGAGAGCTCCCTTCTCCGCACCCGCCACCCCCGCCCCCCACCGACAAGGAGGAACTGTAGGAGGGCCCGCTCAGGCTGTGAAGCGGAGTCCCCAGAGAAAGTGGGGTCGGGGGAGGCTTGCGGGTCCGGCTTCCTTGTTCGTTTTTTACCGAGGGCCTACTTTCGCCGGGGGCTCCCTGCGCCTGCCTCTCCCGGGTGAAAGGTTTTCTAGGTGCTAGAAGCAGCCCTGTTGCTTTTGCTGATAATGCAGTAGGAATTTCATGGGCCATCACACTGCTATTAAGAAATTGCATCTTTTAATTATTTAATACCATCCCTGCATGACGACCGGTCATCCCTAAGGGATGCGAGTGGGGGATTGTTCTTGAAACCCTGCTGTATGAGGGTATAGATTTCACTAAGGTCTTCCCTTCGTCTCCCCCGAAAGAAATCTTGCTGCGATCGCTCTGAAATCTTTTATTATTTTCTTCTTCTAATCATGGCTTTCGGTTTAATAGGAGGCAGTAAGTTCTCGTTTTAAGCACAGGGAAGCTACCATAATTAATCTGGCGAGAGGACGGATCCATTTCCTTATCACTTGGGCTTGCAGCAGACATCGATGGTTTTGCGGGGTGTCTGGATTTCCTGGGGATGGGGATGCAGATGTGTTCTCAGGAGCGAGGATCCTTTAGCATCGCATCAGCACATTTGCCAGGCTGGGGTCTGAGCGCTAGAGCCTAATATGTTGGCAGAGGAGAAGAGAAGGGACTGACCTTCTTTTCGTTAATCCTGGAATTGTTTTTCCTACAAATACGTAGGTGCAGACACCAGAACAGAAATATTAACTGCCCAACCCTAGCTGCAGGGAGCCTAGTCTTCTTCCAATAGGACAAAGGAAAAAAAGTTACAAAACAAAGGGACAGAGTTGTGGCCAATACGAGAGGCACTCTGAGGCTCCAGCCACTAAAGTTCCTTAAATGCAATCTCTGATTTCAAGTTTTAGAGTTGGCCAGTGGGCTCTGGAATTCGAACCTCTACGTAAAACTGAAATCCAGCCTAGTACAAAAGGAATGTGAGTGCTTTTCAGTAGAGACCAGGGAAAGGCATCTTTGCTTGAGTAAGAATTATCTTTACATCTTACTTTTGAGACACTGTAAATTAAGACATTAAAATGTCTTGCAGGCATGCACTATTATTAATAAAAATTATTACTATCATTTTAGTTGTTACTTCAGAGTCTGCATAAACTGGGCATTTTATGACATTGTTTGAAAGAGCACACCACCCTCCTCACCCCTGGGCAAGGGGGAATGAAGGCATGCCTTGGACAGATTGAGACTGGATAATTTGGCGAGGCCCAGACATGTAGATTTATTCAAATGGCTGCTTATTGCTTCCTAGGAAAATAAGCTTTTAAAATAGTTCTCGCTGAAGCAGTGGACCATCTTGATAGCACTTCAGAACTTTCATTATGTTCAGCATTCTTATCAGAACACCAGACAGCAAAATTACTAGAAACCTAAATTCTATTTTCAATTAAGATGCAATCTTTTGTTAATTTGAAAATAAAAAAAAATAGTTACGGTGCAATTTTTTTATGTCTTAGAACTCATGTTTCCTCTGGAGAGTGGTGGCTGTGGATGTGCACGTTTGTGTATTTGTGGGAGGAGGGGGCAGGGGACAGACTTGGAGAGCCACGCCGTGATTTGGGGGAATAAGGATCAATTTCATGCTCTTTTAATGCAATTGTCTTCATAATTCATGGTTTTTCTTCCCCTTTGAATAGAATTACATGGCTGCTTTGTAAAGATTCTGGTTTGGGGACCCTCATATGGGAAACGCCATGACATTGACCTCGTGGTCTGATTTACAATGCCAGTACTGCATTCCTAGGAGCATAGTGTGTCCTGGAACCTTGCCTGTGAATTCCGGTGACTTATGAAGTGGTAACTTATGAAGTTGGTAAACGTTTATCTGTTATCTTCAGATCTGTTTTTCAGAACCATCTAAACAAGATCTTCGAATCTGATTTTAGTCTTCCTTCGTTCTCAATACATTTATGTCGGTAGATGTTCGAGAAACATAACAATTTCATTGGAATTTACTTTCAATATTGATGTTTTCACTTTGATCACAGGCAGACTTAATCATTCAATAATAATAAAACAGTGGAATATAGAAAGTTTGAAAGTAGGTATCAAACTTTTTTTCTTGAATTGTCAAATTTGAGGAATGACTATGAACTTCCAAGTTTTTTTTCCTAGAAAATTTGAGCACTGTGTGAATTCACTAGTCAATGATTTAAGGAACTGAAATGTGTTTGGGATGATTTTCTCCCTTATGGAATTGGCTGCTGTTTCTTAAAACGTTACCTAGTTTGTCAAGAATTCCTATTCTGCACTTACCAAGAATTGTGAGTTTTCAGCCTTTTTAATTTAAAGTTATTAACTCTGAAATATATAAAAGTAGTTGGTCTATATGAATTTGTGATTTAATTGATTAGGGGAAAACCATCAACAGGTCTGCTAAAGAAAAAGAAAAATAAAGCTGGAGAAAATTGGACACATCCTGGTGCACCAGTAGGAGTTAAGAATGAGCTGTTCCATCAGGATTCCTGTGATAGCCATCCGCAGCCTCCCCTTTGAGCAGGAAGGACTAAAGAAAACACTCGAGGAGCATAATTAGACATGTTTCTGCTATAATTTTACCCTGACATTGAGAGCCTTGTACATCTCTGGAAATGGACTCCTTCGCGGAAGATTGCACTTCTGGCCACTAGAGGGCAATGGCACCCTTCTCCAACTTTCTGCATGGAGCCCATCTGCTTTTGAGGGCATCATGAAAAGCGGTTTTGTTACTTACCAGCCTTGTCTGGCCCTCTCAGGAGAGACCGAATTCAATCTAGCTGTGGTTCAAGCTACTGCTCGAGCAGTTTGTCAGGATTAGCATCTTTCTAGTGGGTGGATCCTGTTACCTTCAGCCTCTCCTTCCCACTTTGGAGTTTACTAGAAAGTTGGGAAATCTCGTAACTTGACATTGAGCAGCAGCCAGGGTGGGGGCTGGGCTGCAGGATAAACAAGGTCAGTTCTCACTGAGACAGTGATCTGGGAGGATTTTCTGGATTTTTTTCCTGGCAAAAAGAGCATCATTTCTGACTCCAAGTGGAAGGGGATGGACAAAGAAGAAAAATATCAGTGAGACTACTGTGATACCATTGCCCGTTCTTACATCAGGTTTTGACGATGTCTGCAAGACACTTCTCATTTGCAAAAAGGAATAGCAGTTTGATCTTCGGTAAACACTTAGGGGCATGGAGTTTTAATATAGCAGTAACTGTTTTCCTATTTCCTTTAAACCATTCTTGATATTGCTGTGAAAACCTAACTTTAGCAGAGAGAGTAAAATTTAATTCAAGATTGTTCCTCGTGCACTGGAGTATAATCATTTGATTTTTTTTCTCCTGATATGGAAATTATGATTTATGATTAAATTGTGTATTTCAGGCTACACAGATTGATATTTGCTCCTGTTTGATGTGTCATGAAAGTTCAGGAGGAGAATGCAAAAAGAAACTAATGCTATATTATGATTAAGAGGAAAACGCTATTAAAAAAAAGTACTGTTTTAAGTGGATACTTATTTGTGTTTTTTGTCTTAAGTGAGTACAGTTGCCTCCCTGGTGATTCAGCAGTGGAGTTCTTTACAGCTCTGAGCTGTGTTGGAATGCATAGACGGTTGATGAAGAAGGAATCAATGCAAATGGATCATGGGAGGGAGTATTAAGTAACTCAGTGGAAAGTAAGACAAAGTGTTTTGTAAACCGACGTTCACTTATCACTGGACAGTTTAGTTAACTTAGAAAGGACAATTTTAAATTCTAAGCTCTTGTGAATAATGCACATTGTTAGAACTGGAGGCAAAATTTCATTGTTATTTGGTTTAATTAGTCATGAGACAGTTGCAGAGTTCAGGGATTCTTATTGAGACAAAGCATTTCTCTCACAGTCTGTGTGGTCGAGGTTTCTGCTCAATCAGAGAATCTGGTACATCAGGAAATTAGGTGAGAGGAATGTGAGAGAGAAGAGAGGGAAAGGAGGAAGAAACTCAAAAGTATGAGAGAAACTAATGATGCTATTTCTCATGGAGGCCAATTTCTCATCTCTCTCTCTCTCTCTCTCTCTCTCTCCTCATTTAAGCCACTTGGAGAGCTGAATCTAGGAAACTGATATAAACAGCTTTAAGGACTGCAGTAAACAGTAGCCAAGGTATTATTCTTTGTTTTCTGGCACCAAGTGTCCCTCAAACAATATTTGTGAATGAGCAGGGGTTTATTCTCAAAATTTCCTGGTTACTGCAGGTGAAAAAAAGCCTTTGATTCCTAAACTCCACACCGTTTATTTGCCAGAAATCCCCCTGACATGGTCTTCTGCAATGAAATGATTTTTCACAAATTAAAGTTAGCTCTTCACATTCAGCTCTCTTGAAGAAAATGGCCTGGAGCCCGGCTTTGTCCTCACTGTGATGATCACCTCACATGGCAACCAGCATGGTAGGGGAGGCTCCTCTCTGATCTTAGTTTAAGACACGTAGAGATCTCATTTCAGCCTCCATTAGGCTCCATCAGTGAGAGCACACAGTGAGAATTTAGGGGAGAGTCCCTGCTATCAATGCATCTTTATTATTCTCAAAAAGAGCAAGGGTGGAGGAAGCGAGGATAAGCGTAGTAGCTCAAATTGCTGCATACCTACCCTGCCTTGGATCTCTGGAATGTTTTACCCATAAACTCATTCTGGAAAGTTCAGTTTTCATCATGCTAGAGGCTTGGACCAGTTATTCAATCTTGGAAGCAGCAGCAGGGCCAGGATGAGGGTGAAGAGAGTGAGGCCAAGTAAGTGCATGGCTGGATTCTGTCTTGATTGAAAATTTTGACTTTTGCTCATCATAGATTTTTTTCCCCACTAATCTTCATTATTTATTTATGTTTTTAGAGACAGAGTCTCACTCTGTAGTGAAGTGTTATGATTGTAGCTCATGGCTGGTCTCAAACTCCTGGCTTCAAGCAATCTTCCTGCCTTGGCCTCCCAAAGTGCTGGGATTACAGGTGTAAGCCACTGTACCCGGCTAACTAATCTTGAATTTTAAAATACTGCATTAAAGTATTACTTATTTTGATTACCGAGGTTTTTTGGTGTAGTCTTATATTTTGTGAGTGAAGAGTTTTGCCTCCATTACTTACAAAGTATGTGACCCAGAATAAGCTAGATAAGCTCCCCAAGACTTAGGTGTCTTCATGGTAACGATAGACTTAATAATAATATCTGCATCCTAGGATTCTTGGAAAGATAAAATGAGAGTTTAGTACAAGGCCTAGCTCCCGATGAGCCTTCAGTCTGTCCTGGGGTTGCTTGCCCTGTCTGAAATAGACTTGGGATTCAGTTTCACAGACTAATGAGAACAGGTAGCAGTTCTTTCTTATCATTATAAGACCAGAAATCTTGCACGGAACAGTTGTTTTAGATTGAGGCCTCTCCCAATTAGCAATGAATTGTTTCTTAGTGCCTGCCTTTTTTGAGTGATTTCGTAAATTTAAGTGATCCATCCCTCTTCCACTTAAAAGATTCAAGAGGCAGTCGGGATTTGAGATTTGAGAGCTAATTACTGCTTTTGAACACTGCCTGCCTCCTTCCTACCTTTGCATTTTTTTCCCTCTGTTCATTTTGCATATGGGTTGCTGTGGTAAGTTACCCTGCAGTAATACCTTACTGGGAAAGTTTGCTAAGCCTGCCATATTGAGATATTCATCACAGGTTTGCTTCCCTTTAAAAGGGGCTCATTACTATTCCAGATGAGCTCAAAAGATAATTAGTCTCTTGATAAATCATCTCCATTTCAAGAGTATTCCTGTTTGTTTTTCAGGTAAATGTATTTTGGGATTGTAAGGGTTTTGAGCAGTGACAGTTTTAACTCCTAAATAGACTGTGGCTGAAAAAGTCCTGGTCCTGCCTTGTGGGTTTCTGTCTTTTGCAGGCCCGGGCAAAAGCACAGTGATTTCGCATCATGCTAAAAATAACGGAATCCTCACCCTCTCTTAGCCCTGAATGCTTTTCCAACTGTTTCTCACCCAAGATCACAGCCAGGCTGGGCTTTCCAAGGCTCCGGGACCTTCCAGGTTGTCCTGCCGTTTCCCATCTGCGGCTCGCCAGTGTCATCTGTTCTTGCCCCAGGCTGGCATTCCCTCCTGCCTGCACCTTGCAATGAAAGGGAATATCTGTCTGTATTTCCCCGGGAAAAGGAAGGAGAGAGAGACAACTTTTTGAGATCCTACTGTGTGCTGGGCGCTCTACCAGGTACCTCATTTATTCTGTACAACCACCCCGAGAGGAAGGTACTCTCATCTCCATTTACAAATAGGAAAATGACTCTCAGAGGGAATTTAAGACACTTGTCTAAGCTCATGAGTCTGGGGAGAAGGGAAGCTGGCTTCCCAAACCTGCTGTGACTCTAAATGCTCAGGAGTTTTCCACTATGTCTGGTGCAGGTCTCAAGCCTGGGCCTCCTTCACTCTCTGGAGAAGGACACAGAAGAGCTGATCTGACTGCTCAACCCTCAGCTCCTACAAAATTTCAAATTTTACCCATAATGCGAACTTCTGAGATCCTCTGATCCAACTCCCTTATCAGCAGGTTTTTTGTTTTCCCAATAATCCTACAGCTTCTTAAATGTCCTGATGACTGCCTGCTAACTACCTCTCGGGGAACCCAGGAGTGAACAGGTGATTTCATTAACTCTAGTCATTAAAAGCACTCCACTTTAATGAAGAAGGAGCTGAAATAACTTTTTTGGTAACTTTCTCCCAATAGTTATATTTTGACCCCCCTTCACTTTTTCCTTTTCCTGAAGGCTGTACAATTATTTGGTACCTGGTATTGGATAATAGTTAAAACCCTGCATTTGTTGAACACTTTGTTAGTTTCAGGCACTGTACTAAGAACATTCTGTATAATATGAGATTAACTCACAATGTCCTCATGAGCTACTTAAGACTGTTTCCAGCATCTTATGGGGGGCGGGCAGAGGGGTGCAGTTAAAATCACGTATTCTAGCGTTCCACAGCTGGTAATTGACAAAGCTGGGATTGTAACCCAAGCGTCAGATGCTGAAGCTTAGTCACCATATAAGGCTGCTCCTACCATTCAGAGTGTCAGCTAATCTGATGAGATATAGCTTCCAGACCTGTCACCATCCTCATCACTCCCATCTGCTTCCACTCCATGTTGTCATTGCCCGCTTTACCACGTGACATCTTAAATCAGGTTCCCTATGGCAGACAGTCTAACCACTTTGAACCACTGAATCCACTACTTTCTCTAAGGAGGGCTGAGGACTCCATTTTACCAAGTAGAATTCTCAGGAATCAGATGTATGAAGTCACTAACTGAATCATCAGCTATTCTAGTCAACCTCATTTAGAGATGAGGGTTCAGGAACCCGGAGAAGAACCAGGACTTGCCCAGGATCCCACAGTAATTTAGAGTCTAATGGAACAGAACTGTGCTCTTGAGGCTCTTAACCCAATCTCTTTTTCTTCTTCTCCTTCTTTTTTTTTTTTTTTTTGAGGCGGAATCTTGCTCTGTTGCTCAGGCTGGAGTGCAATGGCAAGGTTACGGCTCACTGTGACCTCTGCCTCCCAGCTTCAAGCCATTCCTCTGCCTCGGATTCCGGAGTGGCTAACACTAGGCATGTGCCACCACCCCTGGCTGATTTTTGTATTTTTAGTAGAGATGGGGTTTCACTATGTTGGTCAAGCTTGTCTTGAAATACTGACCTTGTGGTCTGCCCGCCTTGGCCTCCCAAAGTGCTGGGATTACAGGCATGAGCCAGCCTGCCTGGCCAAAAGTCATTGTTTAATTGATTATTTAAATAGTTGTACCTGTGGTCTGATTTCTTTGTAAACATATCATTAGTCAACTTGTTTATGTAAAGCTGCACCCTCTGATATCTGTGGGCAGTTAGGTTAAAAGTTTTACATGAATCTCTTATTTGGAAGTTCGTGGTCAGTCCAGTGTCATTTCATATGCTGTTTGATAATCCATTGCAAAATGCAACACTTGGCCCTGGCCTTAAGCTCTGTCCTACTTTATAGTCACCTCCTATTACTAACTCCATTCCAAGGTTCTGTAAAGAACAGAGTAAGAATGATGTCCTTACCTTGCCACTGCCAAGCCTATAGACGACACTTTGGCAGAGTTTGGTTTGAAATTCATTTCAAGCCCATTTCTTTGTCATTAAAGTAACAAAAGGTCCTGGGTTGGGCACACAGAAGTGGTCAAATCACAAGGGCTTCCCTTCAGAGAGCTGATAATATTAACAGCACAGAGAATACTAGGGTTGTTGATTAAAACTCAAAGCTTCATACTGTAAGGACCCCAAAGGAAGCATTAAATTGGGCCACAGGAAGGAGAAGTCACATCCAGTTTGGTGATCAAGGGTGGTTTGTGGAAGAAATAACAGAATTCTACTCCTCCATGATAGGGAGAGACTACAGACCAACAAACTCTGCCATCAGGTCCTTGAATCATTGCTACCATGTCCTGGTGGTAGTTGTAGCATTGCTAGTGATGTGGAGCTCATTACCCACTTATGCAAACCACTGAGACATTGGGAACCTTCACTCTTGGAAATGCTTCCTTCAGTTGAGCCAAACTGTCTCCCCAAAGGTTATGTTTTTTGATGTAGCCTATGATGCTATGCAGGATAGATGTAATTCTTGATGTAATTCTTCCTCCACATTGCAATTAATCTTTTCTTTTTTTTTTTTTTTTTTGAGATGGAGTTTCCCTCTGTCGCCCAGGCTGGAGTGCAGTGGTATGATCTTGGTTCATTGCAACCTCCACCTCCCGGGTTCAAGCGATTCTCCTGCCTCGGCCTCCTGAGTAGCTGGGATTACAGGAGTGTGCCACCACACCTGGCTAATTTTTGTATTTTTAGTAGAGAGCGTGTTTCACCGTGTTGGTCAGGCTGGTCTCGAACCCCTGACCTCATGATCCACCCGCCTTGGCCTCCCAAAGTGTTGGGATTACAGGCATGAGCCACAGTGCCCTGCTGCAATTATTCATTTTTTAAGTTGTCTACCAGGATGCCCTCTCCCCAGTCTTAAAATCTCCAGATTGAACTCCCCATTTTTTTTGTTGTTGTTGTTGTCTCTAGCTTTCCTCAGAGGAAAGGACTGAAGCCGGAAATCTAGGCAGCTAGACTCTAGATTATCAACTCCCTTCTACACACTTCTTTTATTGCAGCCTGAGGCTACATTACATTAGCTTTTATTGCCAGCCACATCACCCAGAGGACTTATGCTCCACAGTTTATTTGTTTATTTGTTTTTCCTTACATGCTGCTGTTAAGCTGCATTTCCCCACCTGTCCCTGTGCACATAAGACATGATAAGTCACCTTCAGTGGTGTTAGCACAGGCTCTGGAGTCAGGCTTCCCTGCTTCCAGGCGTGACCATACCAGTAACCAGCTGTACACGTCTCTATCTGCTTCTCAATTTCCCCATCGCACTGGGGTTAATGTCAGTATCTGCCTTCTAAAGCAGCTCTGTTATTAAATGATATTAATCTATAAAACTGTCTAAAACAGCTCATGGAATGGAGTTGCTGTTATTCTTATTGCTGTTACTTTTCCTATTGCTGAGTTTGGTCCATTGATCAGGTCTACTGAAATATTTAAAATTTAAATCTTTAGTCGGGAGTTCGAGACCAGCTTGGGCAATACGATGAAACCTCATCTCTACAAAAAATCTTTAGTCTTTAGTCCATAGATCAGGTCTACTGAAATATTTTAAAATTTAAATCTTTAGTCAGACTAAAGATTTGTAAAAACAGAACAAAGCGATGGCAATGAAAATACCCGGATGCGAGCAGGGACAGTGTCTTGTTAAACCATGTGAGATATATATACATACACACACACACACACACACACACACACACACACACACTTTCCATTTGAGTGATTCAAAACCATGGAAGACAACATTCCATGCATCACTCATTCTATTTAGCACATGCTTGTCATTTTGTTTGCTTGTTCAATTGTTTGACTGCATGGCCTCAAAACCACCTTCCTATGTTTAGGAAATAACCACAATAAAAGTCTTTATAGGAGGAAGAGAGTTCCTTCTACTCCAGAGGCCTAAAGCGTCATAGAGTTGATTCCCTAACTTTCCTGGAAGCTAGAATGCCAACTCAGCACCAAATCCCCTGTGTTTTAAATTTGGATTCAGTATCTTACACACACACACACATACACACACACACACACACACACACACACATATCATTGGCCATGGAGAACTCATTCTGGTCACTGTAGCAGTGGCTATACAGCATCTGATTTCCAGGGGCCACAGAGGTGGTAAAATAACCCATATCCACTCATATCCAGCAGGGACAACCGTGGTGCCTTCACTCTTCTCATTCTATGGCAGAGTCTGGCCTGTGGTTCTAACTGCCCAGCCTTCCTACGTACCTGGGAGTTTTCTGAGCCTCTTTCTCCAGTTTTCCTGTAAAGACTGTGCTGCCCAAAGTCTATTTTTGTTGCTTTCAACTAAGAAACCCAAAAGTTTTCATTTCCCCACATATCCTTGCGGGACTGTTATGAGGAACAATATCTGCTGCATTATTGAATGAGGTATCTGGCTTTTGAGTTCTTCTCAAAGGCTGAATAGAATGTTGAGAGTCAGATAAGGTGTAAGGTTGGAGCAGAAGGAGCTTTTAGTAAACATTGAATACGCTGGGTGCAATGACTCATGCCTATAATCTCAACATTTTGGGAGGTTGAGACAGGCAGATTGCTTGAGCCCGGGAGTTCGAGACCAGCTTGGGCAATACGATGAAACCTCATCTCTACAAAAAATACCAAAATTAGCTGGTAATGGTGGCACGTGCCTGTTGTCCCCAGCTACTCAGGAGGTATTGCTTGAACCAGAGAGGTTGAGGCTGCAGTGAGCTGGGATTGTGCCACTGCACTCCAGCTTGGGTGTCAGATCCAGACCCTGTCTCAAACAAACAAACAAACAAACATTAAATAGTCCAATTTGCATTGAGCAAATATTGGGCAGGTGTCAGGACCTGGGCAGAAGCCCAGTAATATAGCTCAGTGGATGAGGTGGCATTCCAAGGGCAGCTATGGCAGACAGCATAATAGCTTAGCATGTGGATGGCAAATAGTCTCTTGCAAGGGACACATCCAGATCTGTGGGAAAGTTTTCCATGGATTCTAGCCAGGGAGCCAATACAAAAATCTCAGAAGCTGGAATACATAGGAATTCTAGGCATTGATGGGTGCATGAAAGGGGATCCCCCCAGAAGTATGGACAAGTGGCCTCAAGTCCCATCTTAGCTTCTGGAGGGGACAGTCTGCATGCCTTCTTAGCTGTATAGCCTCTGTGTTGGCTCAAATGTGGGGTAAACAGTGGAAGTTGTCCATGCATACAGTTGGGCGAGTTTGGGCAGCAAGGACACACGGGTAAAAGCTTTCTCTGGAGTTAGTCTCATACCATCCCACAACAACTTCTCTAATACACCTTTGAGAGGAATCTGCTTCACTCTTTCAGGGAGTGAGGTCTGCAGGGGAAGCCCAAGGTCTCAGAGCCTCTGAGACGTGGTAGCCTGTCTAATGGGTCAGAGAGTACAACCTTTTAAGGGCTTTGATTTTGTAGCTGAGAGAGCTCCTTGCCCAAATTTAACCCAGTTATCACTGAACTGAACAGAACTCTTGGAGCCATTCATTTAAGTTTCTTTTTCTTTTCTTTCTTTTTTTTTTTTTTTTAACAGAGTCTCACTCTGTCACCCAGGGTGGAATACAGTGGAGCTATCTCGGCTCACTGCAACATCTGCCTCCCGTGTTCAAGCGATTGTCTTGCTCTAGCCTCCCAAGAAGCTGGGTCTACAGGCATGCACCACCACACCCAGTTAACTTTTGTATTTTTATTGCAGACAGGGTTTTACCATGTTGGCCAGGCTGGTCTCGAACTCTTGACCTCAAGTGTTCCGTCTGCCTCAGCCTCCTGAAGTGCTGGGTTTATAGGCGTGAGCCACTGTGCCCAGCTCATTTCAATTTCTATGTGGTAATCCATGCCTGGTCACTATGAACAAAAATCCAGATCACTACCCAAAGATGACTAACCAAACACAGGTGAGGCTACATAGGCGGCTTAGTAAAATATCAGTAGTAGTCAACTTTCCATTGTCTACTTATTAAAGCCACATGTTTAAAGGTCTTTTTTGAACTATATTTAATTGATAGCAGCAGCAAAACCACGTTTAAATCCAAAGCCAAATTGGAAATCAGGGTGAAGTGCTTCATTTATGCAAACAATTCTAAATCTCAATAGTTTGCCAAAATATTTCAGCAGTAAAGGGAGAACTATCTTCAACAACTTCACTCAACTTTCATCTTCATAAATAGACACTGCTATGGTGTAAGATATAATTTTCATGTTTATTATTATTTGGGGGAGCTTAGAAAGCACTTTTTACATGGAGTGTCAATATTATTATCTTAGAGTAAAAATTGCAATGTAGCAGTTAGAGCTGGGGACACTTGGCTTCCAAGTAATGCATTGGTGATTCTTGTGTTTTTTTCATTGCCATTCCTGCTGCAAGCATTGCAGGGAGTCTTCAACTTCAGCACATCTCAGCAGTGCATTTGGGAGCATCAGTCAGGAGACTAACGCAGCCTGAGAAATCACATCTTTGAAGCGAGGAACAGATCAGATCCTGAGGCGTCGTTGTAGCTGTGCCCTCTCTATCACCCCCACTCTTCCTGTGCCCTGTATTGCAAGTCAGAAAAGCAACAGTTTTCACTTACAGAGAGATGTGCCTAGTGTCCTTTTCTTATTGGGTGCATAACTTCTGTCTCATTTCTCGTGATTGGAGAAAGATCACCTGTCAGTAAGTTTGTGGCCAATTGCTGACAAATTTTCCCTAATAGGCTGCCCTGTGATTCCTTCCCCCTAGGCAGATCAGCCTTTGCAATGCTGGCATTGCTGATAAATAGTTGTGTGGCCTTGAGAAAGCCAATTAACCTCAGTTTCCTCACCTGTAAAGCGGCCTTTTGGGTCCTTTCCAGCTCGAAAATGGCCTGGCTCTCAAATCTTCCTGCACAAATCACTTGGCATGGCACTTTGTAACCATCGCTTCTCAGCATTCTGGAGAAGGAATCACAGAGACAAGCATACCTGGATGTGAATGCACAGGTTTGCTTTGCCTGAGCAGAGTTTATAAGCAGAGGGTGATAGTGAGACATCATTTTGAAACCCTTTATGGGATACTTTCAATACCAAATTTAGAGCTTTGGACTTTATTCCCTAGGTCCCAAGGAAATTTTACAGGATTTGAAGCATGCTTTATTAAATGATTTCTGGACCACATTGAAAGGAACTGATAGAAAGAGATATAAGTTTAAACAGGGAAATTCACAGGGAGAGTAGTCCTGTGAGTACCCTCTGGCACTCACTTCACTGGGAGAGAGGATGAAGCCAGCACGAGGGTGGAAGCATTGTTATAGTAGCTGATGTGGACTGAGCATTTACTCTATGCACACACTGTGTTCAGCACGTCCCATGAATTATCTCGGTCCATCTTCAGGACAATCTCAATGAGGTAGAAGCTATAATTATCAATTTATAAAATATGCAAATCAATACCCAGGATAATTCGGCAACTTTTCCCAGTATTATGCAGCTAATAAGTGGATAAGCAGGGCTTTGAGCCAAGAGATCCCATGTTCTTTGTTTCTCTGTTATAGGGAGACAGACTTAAGATGCTTTCAAGGGCAGGTCCATGAGACTTACCACTGATCACTGTGAAGTGTTTACTGACGGCCTGGGACTGGGCCTTTCATAGGTTATCTCATTTCATCTTTCCAATTCCATAAATGGGAGCCTGAGATCACATGGTAGACAGCTGCAAATGATTTAAATTCAGGACCCGAAAGATCCAGAAGCCTTTTCCCATGACTTTTCTCAGGCATACAAGATTGATGGATTCTTGGCACTCTCCCCACCCAGAATTATTTAAGGATGACACCAAGTGTTATGTTTTCTGTGATGTGCTCATAAAACTTAAATATTTAAAAAGATGTGTTAGGCAGAAAGAAGTTGTGTTTCCAAGATCCATGTTCTCTCCTGAGAGTTTGGCTCCTGTCCAGCCCTGGCATACATGAAAGGAAGATACTACCAAGAGTGTCATGTCAGAACGTTTATCTTGCACCCAGGATTTACAGTTTGTTTGGAAATGTTGTTGAAAGAAGATGTATACATTCAGTTTTTGTCCATCAATAGGTACCGTCCAGTCTCTGTTAGGCAGCATTAAGATCTTGTATGTTGCATGTCAAAAACGGAGTTCCATTGCAGCTTCTCTAATGCATATTAATAAGAAACAAGATTTGTAAGAGATAAAGAATAATCTACACTGAATTCTAGGATGACATTAAGAGACATGAAATTTAACACTCTAAGGCAGGTCTTCAGAATAAATGTGATAGCAAAGCCAACATGGCAAAGTTTGTTCAAAGAGACATAGTCCGCGAAGGTTTCTGTGTTTTGTATTGATCAACTCTTATATTCGCGTAACATTTCATCTGTAGATCCCCAGGTCCAACCCTTAACCCATCCCGCTCACTGTTAACAAGAAGGAACTCACTCCCCTTGTGTGGACTCAAGATTCCTCTTGGGTAGAATAAGAGGATGAGAATGGAAAATTGCCTCCCTATAGGAGGGATTGGGAAAAACAGTTGACCTCTGTTTTAAAACGTCCAGGAAGAAGTTTCGGTCACACTGACTTGACCCAGAGAATACATGTATTATTCTCCTAACACAGCTCCTGGGTTCAAAATTTTATTTGGACAATGAAAATCAAGTTGATAGTAGGCTCGTGGAAACTCAGAACGTAGTTCTCAGTTCTGGCAAAGAGGCCCCCAAACCTGTCCTCCAAGGAACAGTTGTGAAAACAAAGCAAGTAAGAAAAGCATTGTGGGTAAGAATGTGAATTGATGAAATTCATGGTAATAGCATCACTCTTCGAGAATTGCCCGTCTTTGCTTAATGTTGAAAAATATTGATACTATCTATAGTATTGTTACCCCTGTTTTTACATTTGCATGGGAAACAATTCAATTCACATTTCTTTCTGAAGATGGTCTGCTTCTGAGAGAGTGACATTGATTGTATCAGCTTGGTCCACTGAGCGTGCTTTCACCTTGCAGGGCTGATTTGGATGCAAAGCAGAGAGATCTTGAAAATATCACCTTCACCTGCATTGTTGCACCTCCTTTCAGAGCTCAGTTGGGTTTACTGTAAGGCAACATTGAAAATGCTATTCATGCACATGCTCTCAAATGTGAGAAATTGTGCTAATCCAGCTTTCATTTTCATATCAAATTGAACAAGAAATGAGTTTGTCAGAAACAATCATGTCTGTTGCAGAGGTGTCAGGTTGGATAGTCAGAGGGATGTGACTGTTGCCCTGGGAGGTGTCTTGTGTTGTGGGAATGTGTTGGAGGTCATCCAGTAGGCTAGATCCAAGTGTGCCCGCTGGGAAACTCGCAGGGATGATAGCTAGCAGCTGGCTTGTCCCAGCTGGGAATATTTCCCAGTCTCCCTCTGTATTCGGTTCAGCCTCTTCCTTATTTTCAGTGCTTTCTGGGCCCCTCACAAAAACATGAACACTAAAATCTCTTCAAAAAACAAACAAGCAACAACAACCAAAAGAAAACCCAGCCTTTATATAAATAGTTCAATCTTTGTGAAATGTATGCTTTACGTTAAAAAAAAAATATTGTAACTTGATGCTGATGCTGCAAACATGGGTGGTGAGATTCAAAGTCATTTCGGGAAGAACTGGGAGGACCTCAGATATTTATTTTACCGGCCATGTAGGAGCTGATTTTTAAAGCTTTTAAGTTGTCTTAAAACTTAAAAGAATTCTTTTGGCTTTGTATTTCATAGATTAACTTTTGAATGTATTGCCCCCAAATATTGAATTCTTATGAAATCGAGAGTACTACTAAGACAACAGAATTTGCAAAGTCAGCTTACAAACCTCCTTGTCTTTTTGGGTCTTTCTTTGGAATGAACAAATGGGGCATGGAGTGATTTAAATCTTACATCCTCTCAATAATTCCCTATGCCTTCACAACAGCAATATAAATGGGGACCATTCTTTGATGATCTTGGTATATGCTTCGCATTCATTGTCTCCTTCCATTCCCAGGATAGCCGTAAAAGACTAATCTGAATACAGAGAAGTGATTAAAAGTGCAGTGCTGCAGGGGTTTATACCAAAACAGATTTCACTGCCCCCAGTCTTTTGTTGTGCCCATGTGTATATTACGTGCTTCTGTTTTTTTTTTTTTTGCTTTAATTTCCTTCTCTCTACCTTGGGATAACAGTGGCACCTACAAAAAGCCAAGTATATAATGGGACTTAATAACTTCTAACCTTGTGAGTTAGAAGTGTATTAGTATTTCTGCTGCATAGAGAGAAAGAGATGAAATGAGTTTATGCATCTTACTCTGGGTTATACGGCTCGTGAGTGACAATGTGGAATTTGTCTCCAAGTTCAGTGTTTCCAAACCCATTTGTTCCTTTCCATTCCCTTTACTGAAATTGACTGATCTATTGCTGCTCTTTCAAACCTAACTTTCACCTGGGTATAAGGAAGAGAATCTTTCCTCTGCTTATGAAGGTGTCATGCTTCACTTTTAAAGGAAATTGGCATAGATAATACTTTCCTTCCCAGCAGGAATCATATTTGCATACCTCTGAAAGTACTGACTAAATTTTCGCCACCAAATCCTTTGTTTTTGAGCTTTTATATGTTTATAATTGTAATTTCATGATAACTCTTTAACCCAGTGTTGTCCAATAAAAATACAATACAAACCACAAATGTCATTCACGTATTTAGTTTAAAATGTTCTAGCAGTCAAATTAAAAAAGTAAAAGGGAAATAGGTAATATTTATTTTAATAATTTATTTTATTTAAGCCAATATATCAAAACTATAACACAATACAACGTAGTGTAACATAATATAAATCATTGATTTGTAATCAATGTAACATTATTAATGTGACATTTCCTATCTTTTTTTGTACTGTCTTTGAAATGTGGGGTGTGTTTTACACTAATGCATCTCGGTTGAGACTAGGTACATTTTAAGTGCTCAGTAGCTGCATGTAGCTAGCGGATACCTTACAGATAGTGCAGGTCTCAACTTTTGAAGAATACATTTATACAGAATTTTAAAAAACTACTGTTGGTGAGGGAGACACTGTTGGGCATATTTTCATGTTCTCTAATTCATCTTCAAAATAATCCGATACTACCATCCCTATTTTTCAGATAAAAACGTTAGAATCAGATTACATAACATTCTTATCATCATATAAGCTAGTAGAATGGAGAGCTTGAATTCAGATTTAACATATTTTATTTCCTCATGTAGGCCTCTTTCCATCATACTGTAACACCTTAATAATGATGGTGATTATTACAACGATGATGAAAAAATAATACCATTAATATAACAATTCTGTTACCACCTGACATCAGTGAATTTATAATGCTTTCTCTTACATTGTCTCATGCTTATTCTCATTTCATACACAATTGTTTAAAACATGTATTTATATCCTAAATAAGCATCTAGCAGGTTGCAAGATCCAAAGCTAACCGAGAATATATGATAATTCAACAAACCAAGCTGTTTCCAACACCCAGGTTATCCAGGAAATCAGATTCCTGTGAAGTTTAGAGTTTCAATGGAACGCAAAAAATATGAGCACCCAGGAGGTGTGCCATGGTGCTTGGACCACGTGGTAGGCACCTGCATGAATGTGCATGTGTAGGCACTGGGTGGAGGGTGACAAGAGGAGGGCACAGAGAGACGGGCTGGCTCCAGGTTGCAGTTGTTGCGGGTGAATTGACAGACAGCAGTAGAGAATCAAAATACCTTGACAGATAATGCTCAGTGTTTCAGTGTTTTTGCTGCATCTCAGCTCCCACACTTTTAAACCACAGCTGCTGGAGCCATCTTCTTGCAGTTTTTACTCCATTGCTCCTGTCCTGAGTCTCCACCCCAAAGTCGGATTCAACTGAATGGTCCATACTAAGGGGATGGCCAAGAATAGGGTATTTCTTACCTGTAACCAGGGATAATCATGACTTTCAGAGACGTGGGTGAGCTATCATTGACACAAGCATCAGTGTCTCTAACACATGGCCCCTTCATGGGGCGACTTGACTTATAGCATGGTGGTTGGCTTTGGAAAGGAGAAATCTCAAGAGCATATGTTTTAAAAATACAAAAGTCGCAGCGTGCAAGGGTTCCTGTGATTCTGTTTGCATCATGCTTGTCTATATCCCTTTGGCTACAGGCCAGGGTCATATGGGCAAGCCCAGAGTCATTGTGTTACAGTCATGAGTAAAGAAAGGGGTGATTTATTGGGATTCTTCAAAGTAAGAGTTTCCTCCACAGGTTTCCCAAGAGGGAGGTAAGTGATTTTTTTAGAAGAGTGGGTATATGGAGATGTTGCAAGAGACATGATCCCATTAGAAATATTTCCTCATACTCTCTTCAACTGTTGACTCACTGAGACAAATTGGGAGTAAGATTTTGAGTCTATAGCTACACAGAAATCTAAACAGTGCAGAAATGGATTTTCAACATGAATTTTTTAAAACTTAGACTTTTAGAGTTGTTTTAATTCAAACAGTATCTTTGATTCTTAGAATCAGAAGTTTCCTTAAAGGTCATATTAGCTGTTGTCTGCAGGCATCTTTTGGAGGTGTGAACTTGCAATCATTGTGCAAAACAAAGAGTCTGGAACTTTTAATTTTATTATGCAACCTGAGAATAATTTTACTTTTAAGAATACATGTCTATATTGTATGAATGCAATATATCATCATAACTGTGAGTAAAGATGTCCCTGAAACAAACAACAACAACAAAAATCCCATCAGACTAAGGATATATCATCTGCCCATGCACCCATTTATCACAATATCCATCCATTCATTCATTTAGCAAAAGTCATACACACTAAAGTCAGCTAGGCTGTGGATATAAGGGTAGACAAGGTAGACACAGTATCTATTCTTATGGATCCTACATTTAGTTTGAGGGAGTGGACCACAGAAAGCAAACAAGTGAAAAAAATAATTTTTAGTAGTGATAAATGTGATCAATAGTACACGGTAATGTGATGTATTGGGAAGTGGCCTTGACACTTGAGGAAGATAGTCATTGTCTCGGCTGAGGAGCACTGCTCATGAGAAAATGGTAGTGATGGTCTTGATATTTACCATAATGGGGGCCTGTAAAGTGGTGAGTAGGGAGGGAATAGAAGAAGGGAGGAAGAAGGAAAATAGAAAAATTAAAAATGAGGAAGAAGGAATGAATCAATGAAGGTAGGAAAGGAGGGCAAGACACTAGTATCACAATTCATATTTTCCCAAACTGATGACCTGGAATCCCCACAATTGTCCTGGGAATTGGGTCTCCTAATGTTGAAGGAGAGCTCCAAAAGAGAAAGGGAGTTTGACTAGCCTCACAGTTGAGGTCAGGGCTCTGCCCAGAGAAGAACCTGTGCCTTTGGCTGTGGTGCCCTGCTTGTGCCTGCCTGTCTTTCCTCATGATTGGTTGGTGTCTTCTTGGCAAGGAAGGTTTGTCTCAGCAGTGATGGATTAAGAGAGTGGTATACATCTTTTGGGGTTCCGAGAGGCCAAGAAATGTGGAGAACAAGTTTGTGTAAGTGGTTGGAAAGGAAATATTAGAACATAGTTCCTTTGAGTAATGGATAAAAGCTTTGAGATGCTATGCCTGGAAGAATATAGCCTACACATATTTGAAGAATTACTTTAAGGAAGAAAGTTATCAGATTTTTCACCTTTGACAATATTAGAAAAGCAACTAAATGTGTATCTTAGGATGAAAATTTTAAATTTTAATCAGAACTGCTCCCTTGATAAGAAGTGTTAGCTATAGAGGGCATGGAACTGTTTTTTCAGAGATCATTACACACAGTGGTTGTCTACTCATTGTGATTATCACCAATGAATGCCATTCTGGTGGGGGATGCCCCTGGCTGCCCCCTTACTCCAGTTTCCTCAAATTCATTATCTTTTGGGATTTCTTTTTTTCTCTTTAAATTATTTACTTTTAATTTATTATTATTATACTTTAAGTTCTAGGGTACATGTGCACAACGTGCAGATTTGTTACATATGTATACATGTGCCATGTTGGTGTGCTGCCCCCACTAACTCGTCATTTACATATCTCCTAATGCTATCCCTCTCTGCTCCCCCAGCCCCATGACAGGCCCCAGTGTGTGATGTTCCCCTTCCTGTGTCCAAGTGTTCTCATTGTTCAATTCCCACCTGTGAGTGAGAACATGTGGTGTTTGGTTTTCTGTCCTTGCAATAGTTTGCTGAGAATGATGGTTTCCAGCTTCATCCATGTCCCTACAAAGGACATGAACTTGTCCTTTTTTGTGGCTGCATAGTATTCCATGGTGTATATGCGCCACATTTTATTAATCCAGTCTATCATTGATGGGCATTTGGGTTGGTTCCAAGTCTTTGCTATTATGAATAGTGCTGTAATAAACATACGTGTGCGTGTGTCTTTATAGCAGCATGATTTATAATCCTTTGGGTATATACCCAGTAATGGGATGGCTGGGTAAAATGGTATTTCTAGTTCTAGATTTTTTGCTTTTCTGAAAGAGGAATTTTTTTTTTTTTCAATTTTCTTGGTTGTTCGCTCATTGCAGCCTTTCCACTCAAATACTCAAAGGTCTTCCTGCTTTCTTCCTTAGTATTTTCTTCCAATCTTCTTCTCCTATTACATTTGTTGCCTCAGATGATTCATGAATTTCATGGCAGTATCCAACATCCTGTCACTAGCTAATCCTCAAGCTGCATCCCAAACTTCACTTAGCAAACTCTTAAATATGATAATTTCCCTATATTCTATATTTCTGTGATGTCAACAGTATCCACCCACTTTTCCAACCAGCGGTAAATGATCACACATTAACCTTGGAGGACCCATCTTTAAGACCTCACACCCAGTCCATTGCCAGTTACTACTGATTTCATTTTTGATATTTCTCTCATAATGTCTATTTTTCTCATTCTTTTGCCATTGTCAAAGTTTTCTACCCTTATCCTTTCTCTTCTCAGATGTGTCCTTATTCTCCTAACTGCCCTTTTTACCTCCTTTCTTTGTGCAGAGCACTCTGACCTTCAGCTCTCACTTTTACTCTACCTTTTCCACACAACTGTGAACTCCATGACGAGTTCATTGCCATGAGGGCAATAAACTTGGCAGCTCATATTACCCCTGCATGGGGGCAAGTCATTGCCGTGAGGACAAGTTATGACTTGCCCTCATGGAGTAGTCTAGCTTCTGTCAAGACTGGATGAAGGACTTAAACAATCTTGTGAATTTTACATTTCTGCATCTCCATTTACGTGGGCACATCTCCACCTACTCTTCTCTGGGTCTAATCAAGTGTTGAACTCATATTTTATTGATGCTGAGATATTTTTCCTAGGTGACAGAAACAAAGACACAATGACCACTGGAAGTCTCAGAACATAACTTTTGTGCCTTAAGATCACTAAAAGCAGGAGAGAATGATCTTTCTGCCACTCTATCAGGAAACTGCAAAGAACCGAGACTACCTTCCCTGAGTTACAGCCCATCCATAAGGCCATTTGCTACGTCCTGTGAATATTCTGAAGGACACAGCTTGGGTCCTGTGTGCATCCTTGTGATTGACAGTACACTTGAGATAGGGAAAAACATTTACCACATAGGTCCTCAAAATTGTTGGATGACATGAATAGATGAGTAGATGAATGAATTAATATTTGGCTTCCCTAGACCTTCCCTGTTTTTTAAATATTCCATGTTTTCACTTATATTGTCTACTCTCCTTGGGAGATCATGGCACCCTGTAATATAAAATTTGTTATGATACAGCTGTCTGTGTGCTGTTCCCAGTAGCAATGGATTTCATAAGACTTAGATTGCATTCCATTTCACAAGTCATCATACCCAGTTTTATTGGATGGACGAAAGAAAGGGTTAGTAACTGACTGAAATTGTGAATGAATTCATGACTAAGAAAATAGATGGTTATAAAGCACATCTGTGATTTCAGCTTCTCTGCTCAATATGTCAAATATAATAGAGATCTGAAAGTGACCTCAGGGGTCATTTTATTCTTACCTTTTTTAAACAGATTTAGATGGTGATATTTAGAAAAATGTAAAAGATTACAGCCCTCCCCCCTCACGCCCCACACACAACAAATCACATGGCATAGACAAGAACAGGACTTCAGCACTTTTAATTCCTAGTGAGGTTCACCCTTCATTACCTAAGACAATATCTTATCTTAATTAATAGGCATGTGATAAGCACCTATGATATTCCAGACCCAATAGGAGATGCTACAGGGGATACTAAAAATGAAGACAGAGGCAGGGCATGGTATCTCATGTCTGTAATCCAGCCAACTTGTGAGGCTAAAGTGGGAAGATTGCTTGAGCCCAGGAGTTTGAGATCAGCCTTGGCAACATAGTGAGACACTGTCTCTAAAACACACACACACACACACACACACGAAGACACAGTTGCAATCTTCAATTCTCCAGCATCTCATAGACAAATGAGGGTAATTTGATAAATTCCCAACAGCACATGTATTACATACCCAGAGAAGGAGGGTCAGTCTGGCCAGCTGCTCCCATGTTTCCTTGCTGCTAGAGCAGTATTTGAATATATCATGTAACTAGACTACTAGGTTTATCTTACAGTAGTATCTGATGCTGTTAACTCTAGCATGTTGTTCTGTCATCCCTTAGTATCCAAGGAACTTAAGGATTAACAGGGAGAGGAATATGGTGGCAATATGAGGTTCAATATTTACTATTGAACCTCTCATTACCCCTGTTCTTTCCCTGAAGATACCCCATTGGTCATTTGGTTCTTCCAGCTGCTGCCCTACCCAGTTTCATGGCCTTCTCTTCCATAGTTGATCTATTTTGGTAATTCATTTTCTCCATTGTGTTGAGCAAGCTGAGTCTTCTGGTAGGAAGGAAGAATCAATAACGGTTGCCATCCTTGTGTTACTCCAATAATCCAAGCAATCCTAGACTGGGTTTGAGTGACTCACCTGCTCTTTTTTGATGGTTTCTGGTTAGACTGTCATTCTAGCAGACCTTAGTTATTGGGCAGAGTCACAGAGAAAACCAATTTACAGACTCAATTGCTGAATTTCCTCTTATTTAAAAAAACTTTATCTTAATTTTCTAATCAGAAGTCCCTAGTAGTGGACTGGAAGTAGAGAATGTGAAAGGATTCTCATGTGTTGTGGGGGAGATGCTACTTTTCTGTTCTTTGTTATGGGACTGATTACACGGGTGTGTTTCCTAATTCATAGAGCTGTGCTCTTCTTTATGTATACTATACTTCACAGTTTTAGAAAAATAAAAAGTGACTACTACTGAAAATCATAATAATTTCACTCCTAGAACAGTGGTGATTTTGCCCCCAGAGGACATTTGGCAAGACCTGGAGACATTTGTTTTGCCACAGCTTGGGAGGGAATGCTACTGGCATCAAGTGGGTAGGGGCCAGGGATGCCGCTAAACATCCTGCAGTGCACAGGACAGCCCTCTGCAGGAAACAGTCTTCTGACCCAAAGTGCCAGCAGTGCTCAGGCTGACAAGCCCTACCCTAGAGAACAAGGGTCAATCTGAAAGATTCGTTATTGAATAGTCGTGACAATTACCATTTATAGAGACTTATAAAGTAGATTGGCTTCATCTTCATTTTGCATTTGAGGAAATTAAGGCTAACAAAAGCTAATGTGTCCAGCATGACCCAGTTGGGAATCCAGGCCTCCATGCCGTCCAAACCTTGTTCTTTACAACACATATGTTATTTTGCCTATTATCACTTCTCTAGCAATTTTGAAAAGTTACAAATGTGTTTTTCCCAATAGCTGAAATGAGTTTGTGTGTGTGTCTGTCTGTGTGTGTGTAAAACAACCAGATAAAAGGTAATAACGAGAAGAGGCTTTAAAAGATATTATCCACATAGTCTTCTGCAATGACGCCTTTATCAAAACATAATAATAGACTACTGTGAACTGCTTTTGCCAAGAACTTGTCAAAAAAAATCAAACTGAAAGCATAGTATTCTAGTTATTGAACGAATTGAAATTTGACCTTTGGATACAGGTAAGAAGACAACGGTCATTCAAGGGAGTTAAAATGTGTTTCTGGCTGTTGTCAGGAGACTGAATAGCCTCTTCTAGTTCCTTGAGTCAGAAATTTTCTGAAGTTTCCATTTGTAAATATTAGTATATACATAGGGTGTTAGTCAAAGTTCAACCAGGAGAACAGAACCAACAGGATACACACACACACTCCAAATATATACATATATATCTGTATATACCAAATTATATATATTTGGTATATATACATGTAATACATATACCAAATCTATATATTTGGTGTATATATATGTGTGTGTATATATATGTTATATATATAATAGGTATAATATGTATGTGGGTATATATATATTTGGTGTGTGTTCGTGTATATATGTACATATATGTACAAATATTTATATATACACATACATAAACCTGTATATGTACAAATATGTATACATGCACACATATATAAACATATATATACACACTGAAAGATTTATAGTAAGAGATTGACTTAAGCAATTATAGCATGTAGTAGTCTCTTTGGACTGTTATAACAAAGTACCTTAGCCTGGATAGTTTATAAAGAACAGAAATTTATTGCTCATGGTTCTGGAGGCTGGAAAGTCCAAGATCAAGGCGCCAGTAGATTCTGTGCCTGATGAGGGAGAGACAAGAATACTTGTAATACTTCACTGGAAGTATTACAAAGAAGTTGTAGCTACATGGACGTATGCTTGGGATAAAATGTTAAGAGGTACAAGGTAGGCCATCAAATTATGTATTCAGTCTGACTTCAACTTACTACGCACCTACTTACGCACTTATGCATCTATCAGAGTGTGTAGAGAAAGTATGCCAAAATGCCAGCAGCAATTGCATAGGGATGGAATTTAAGTTTAAAATTTAAATTGTATTCATTTTCAATTTGTAATTTCTGTATATTCCTCATTGATGGCACCATCTCAATGCCTTGTCACATAGTGGAAGAGGCAGGGAAGCGCTTTTGATTCACTTTTATAAGGGCACTGATCCCTTGGCCTAATCACATTTAAAAAGCCCCACCTTTTAATATCATCACGTTACAGATTGTGTTTCAACATATGAACTTGAGGGAGATATTTTAAGACCTTAGCACAGAGATTGGCTGGGAAAATTCAAAATCCATAGGACAGGTAGGCAGGAAGGGCAGACTAGACCTCTCAGATGAGAGCTGACATTGCCGTCCACAGATGGGATTTTAGCTTCATCAGGGAAATCTCAGTTCTGCTCTTAATGCCTTTCAACTGGTTGAATCAGGCCCATCCAGATAATCTAGGAGGATTTTCCACACTTAAAGTAAACTGACTACAGACTTGAATTACATCCCCTGAATACCTTCACAATAACACCTAGATTGCTTAGATTATTGTTTAATTGTATGACTGTCGACAATAACCTAGCCAAATTAACACATAAAACTGATGATTACGTGTGGTAAACTGTATATTTTTCCTAATCCAGAAGTTACTTTAGATGGTAGAGTAGGTTTATCAAAAGCCACAAATGTTAAGTGATGTAAAGCACATTGTTTCTCTCAACAGTATGAGGATGTGATTGGTTGGCCATACCCACCTATCCAGCAGTTCTCCCAGATTAGAGATATCTTTATATGCAACTAATACTTGTACTTCTGTCTTGAAACTCACTGTGATGTCATACAGGGAAGCAATGTTGCAGACTGGAAATAATGAGGAGGGAGGCAGACCTGGACCCAAACCCTGGGTCTGCTATTTAGGAGCTATGTGAATATGCCTATGACCTACCTGCATTAAAGGGAGTAACACACAACTTCACAGGTTCTGGTAAGATATACCTGAAACACGTTTGTGCAGCGTATGACAATATAAACACATACCTGTATAGAGATATGTATGTCTTAATTTCTTTGTGCTGCTACAATAAAACACCACATACTGGGTAATTTATAACCAAGAGAATTCTTTTTTTCTCACAGTTCTGCAAACTGGGAAGTCTTGGGATCAAGTTGTCACATGTCTGGTGTCTAGCAAGGGCCTGTTCCTCATAGATTATGCCTTTTGAGTGTCCTCAGATGACAGAAGAGATGGAAGGGGTGAAAACAGGTGTATTTCCTCCTTTAAGTCCCTTGATAAGGGCATTGATCCTATTCTTTTATAGTCCTCTGTTTGTAGTCAGTATCATCGTGTCTCCTTCTGGGAGGAGATTATGAAACTGTGTTAAAGAAACACAGAGAGGAGTACAAAGGAGAGGCTGAGACTAAGACAGGAGTTTATAAATTCCATGGAAGAGTCACTGGCTGAGATTGTGGTTATTGAACTGGACTGCTATGCTTGGGTCCCCATTTGAATTAAGCAACCCTAGAGATGTGTGTATATATACACCTGCATATTCATGTGTAAATACATATATACTCCCTGTATGTGTGTTTGTGTTTGTGTGTGTGTGTGCGCGCACGCGCGTGTGTATGTAGTTCTCTGTTTATTTTTGGGGTATTGTTTAAGGTATTGATTTCTTTATTAGACTCTTTGGGAGAAATTCTACTGACATCAAGTATCAAGAAATGTTTTGTTTCACCTGGACAAGAATGCATTTTATATTTTGTGGTGGTTTTATAACTATTGGTGTTTCTCCAGTTGCTTTGGCTTGCTAGGAAAGAACACCATGTGTCATAAATTACGGTGTGCTTTAGAGTGAAGTACTTTGCTCTATCTTACAACCTTACTTTTACTTTCCCTTCATCCTATTTTCTTTAAAACTTCCCTTTGTTTTAATCTTAGTGCATTGCTGGTATTTATGAAGGCCATTCAACTTCTCTTAGGAAGAGGAGAGGCCTTAAATAAATGGGTCAGTAAATAGGCCTTAGTATTTGAGCTCTTCACAAGGCCAATCATTGGGAGTCCAATCACCTTTCTCCTGGAGTCTTGCTCAGAGCTTTAGTTCAATCCTATCAAACAGTAATTTCTTATTAAGGCAGAGTTGGTCCTAATATTCATCCAAGGAACATATATTCAAATGATAGACTTCTCGCTAATTAATTTTGCTTACATATTTTGACATTCAGTGAGGCCTTTTTAGTGTTTTTAATGTATGCATTATAGTATGTATAAGAACATACTGAAATTACCGATTTAATCATATCCTTCTCCAGATTATTAGCATTTTGAGGGTAGGGACTATAATGATTTTATCTCTGTATACCTAGTATCTACCACTGTGAATATCACATAGTAGATTATTTTGTTGGATGAATGGATGCTTGCTAAAATGACTACTGTGTACGCGTGTGTATATTTGTACACGTATACACACTGCTATGGTTTGAAGGATCATGCATCCTTCAAAATTCACGTTGAAACATAATCCCTAATTAAATAGTATTAAGAAGTGTGGGTTTTGGGAAGTGTACCAGAGCTGCTGATTGCTCTAGAACCACCCCACTATTCCAAGTTCGTTAGGCTCAGAGCCACTGAGAGCCGTGAGTTCTGGGCATTTCTGTCACCCATCTCCTTTTGCAGCCCCAGACAAAGAATTTTCCTTTTCAGCCTCAGTGTTTGCATGCCTAGGAGTGGGTCACTGTGCTCCTCGGAGTTTTTGGGTCTCAGACATAGTGATCAGGTACAGCATCCAGGGTGGAAATTTGTCCTTTAGTACCCTCCCCTGAACTCTAAAAGAAAAAAAAGGAACCCAACACTGGGAGGCCAAGGCCGGCAGATCACTTGAGGTCAGGAGTTCAAGACCAGCCTGGCCAACATGGTGAAACCCCATCTCGACTAAAAATAGATAAAATTAGCTGAGCATGGTGGCACATGCCTGTAAACCCTGCTACTCAGGAGACTGAGGCAGTTGGGAGGCGGAGGTTGCAGTGAGTCAAAATCATGCCACTGCACTCCAGCCTGGACAACAGAGCCAGATTCCATCCAAAAAAAAGAAGAGAAACTTGTATTTTTGTAAGTACTATAAGCTGAATGAATTTGTTGAAAAGTACGTCACATCACTACATAAGTGACTTGACTTCAGGGTTCTTTTTATTTATTATTTATTTTTCCTTTAAGGAAAGGTCAAGACACTTTTTTTTTCTGGAAAAAGTCCCTCAAGATGACTCCTCATCTTGGAACCTGTGATTTGAGCTGAGTTGCAGGAGACACAGGGGACATCCGGGGACTAGGTGAATGGACAGCCGACACTTGGTCTGGGCTTGGCCACTTGGCTGTGGCGCCATGTTCCTCAGCTCCTCTGTGTCTCAGGCATCCCCACCAATAAGCAGAAGATAGTAATAGCCATCCCGTATTTATTAAGCTTGGTGTGCAAGTGGTACTAAGACATGGGTTAGATAGTGCCTCTAACAGCCAAGAATAGAGGTTTCCATCAGTTTGGCCCAAAGTACTTCTGTCTCCCCAGGCTGAATGGGATTGAGGTCGTCTTTCTGTCTTCTGCTCTGTGCTGTGAGGTTGCTGTCACTGGAAAGCTGCGGAAGGAACATTGGCCTGGGAGTCCAGAATTTTTAATTTTCATCTAGATTTTGTCATTTTTAGTTAAAACTTCGGCAACTAATTTTTCCACTTGGTACATCTATTTACGTATTTTTTAAATAATGGAGCTAAGTTTGGTGACCTCTAAGAGACTTTTCAGCTTTGAGGGGCTGCAGTGTAGCAATCACTGTGCTGTGGGATGGAGATAAGTAAGTGATGAGGACGGACCCTGCCATCTACGACCATGACATTCTATGGGAAGAGGTGCAGTATCTATGACAGGACAATTTCAGATTGTGGTATTTGTCCAAAAGGAAATGAACAGAGTCGTGTAATAAAATGAGAGGTGAAATGAGTCCAGGTAGATCCAGAGAGGCTTCTCTAGGGAGGTGACATTATTTATTATCCCTGGGACAAGGAGGGAGCTTGATAAATAATTTTCAAGATACATTAGCCAATTGAGTGAATGTTTATTGAGCTCCTACTCTGTCCCTGAGTTTATATAGGGAACTGAGGCTAGGGTATTTAAGAAATCTTTCTTAAGAAAGACTTAATCTATAGAAGGAAGAGACATACAGAAATAAATATCTTTCTTCTATTGTTAACAACGGTAGTCAGAAGAGATATGTGGGATTTGGGGACATTGATGTGCTAAGGTATGATCAAAAACATTCATAGAAAATGAGTGTTCAAATGGAAAAGAAACCACCAACATCATTTTTAAGTAATTATATTACTTCTGCTGAGATTTTACAATAATCATCTCACTTTTCTGGAATTAATACTAAATAAATAGGTGGAAATATTTAAAACTTAGATGCACAAAACTATCATGGCAAAAGTAGAAACTTGAATATCTAACTAAAAGAGGGGATTTCTTAAATAAATTATGGTATTTTTTATGGTGGACTATAATTGAGTCACTGGAAGTATTACAAAGAAGTTGTAGCTACATGGACATATGCTTAGGTAGGCCATCGCATTATGTATTCAGTCTGACTTCAACTTACTACACACATACTTATGCACTTATGCATATATCAGAGCATGTAGAGAAATTATGGCAAAATACCAGCAGCAATTGCATAGGGCTGGAATTTAAGTTTAATTTTTAAATTTTATTCATTTTCAATTTTTAATTACTGTGTATTAGCACTCGAGTAGGAAACACACTTAAAATATCTCCAAACCTGGAGTGTTTGGAAAAGAATGGACTAGTGATTCTGTCTAGTTTCCGTCTCTTTCTGATGAACTAGTCATCACATCTTTGGAACAAAAGCAGAACTTCGGATTTAAAACTAAACTTTACATTTTGTTTTTAACTTGAAGCCTTTAGGATATTGTAATTTATTTCTACTGTCCACATTTTTTGCTACAAATTTGAATGAAGTAAGAATAGAAAGCATATGTGAGTTGAGAAAATCTTATCTTATTGCATGTTTCTGTTGGACCCCAGGAATGGCTGGGGGGAGGGAAGAACTATTGGAAGTAAAAAGGATCGCAGTATAACCATTTCATAACTGAGGGTTCTAAGGCTTAGAGATGGGGAGCTGTTTGCCCATGGTCACATGGCTGCTTTATAGGGACATTAGGCATCATCAAGATGTGGATGGGGAGAATAAGGCTCAAAAAAAGGGTTGGCCCAAGATTTGTTATTTTCTTGCTGTTGTTGGTGGTGACAGTGGTATCTGTGGTAATGGTGATTAGAGGCAGAATGAAGTATCCAGCACATAATCCACTGAGAGATACAATATGTTAGTTGTAAGACGGCATTCTTCTGTATACATTCTTTTCAAAGCAGGAACACAATGTTGGAAAGGAAATTATGAACCCAATACTAGATCAGGTGACACTTAAGGTCTAGATTTCAGCTTGGCTATTAAGCAAAAACTTAGAACATGTCACTTTTCAGAATAGAAATGTTTATCTCCATATCTGAATTTTAAAATGCATTGTGCATATGTTCTGCGACTTAAAAGTAACAGTCTTTTCCATTTTTCTCATTTTATTGCAAATTGCAATCACACCATGTCATCAAAAAGTTATTTAGTGACAACTTATGGGGAGCCAAAAAGTTTCCTGTAATTTGCATATATTTTCCACATTCGGAATGTTAGTGATTAAATTTTTTGTATGTTCACTTAAATAATATATTATTATTGAAAATAAATATAATAATAAATGCAAAATGTTGGCTCTAATGGCATATGCTAAACATTTTCACAGTGCAACACAGCATATGCTTAGTTCTTCATTAAGAGATTTTAAAATAACTCGTATTTAGCAAGAATACATTATCTTTTATTCAGAATTAATTATATGCTGTTTTGTGTATGGTAATTTAAAGTGCTACCCACTTCTAATATGTAACACGCAAAAGAAACTATGGTTACAATTCATTAGAATTGGCTTCTTTCCTTTGCAATTTAGGAGCATAATGAATACATAGAACTGGAATGCTATTTGTTGCTTGAATCAGAAGTTATATAAAGTGCTGATAACTAACAGTTACACATCCTTTTTTTTTTTAAGCACAGCAAGACTTAGGAGAATGGGATAAGTCATGAGAGTAAGTCACACATAATTAGTTATTTTACCATTCTTTGATAGTTTTAAGAGCAGGTTTTCACAAGGGCGATTTGAATTAGAGGGTAGAAGAATATTTTAAAAATCATTTTCTATTATTCAAATATAGAATGTTATTGACTTTTTTGGTATGGCTGGTTAAGTGCCTAGAACTTGATCATCTTCTGTTTCTTTTTCCTTTTTGCTATGAGAAAAATAATGCTCAGAGAAGTTTAAAACCTTGCCTAGGGTAATCCAGTTCGTGACTAGGAACCCAGAGTTGGAGATTTCTTGGTTTAGGTGAGGCTGCTGTTGGAGTTGCATGAAAGTTACTCATATTGTCACTTTCTACCTTAGTTAGTATAACAGATTCAATAAGGGCAATATATTTGAACAGCATATTACCCCACATAAACAAGAAGATGACAAGAAGATGACCTCAACTAAACAACAAGGAAGAAAATGACAAAAACCCTCAAAGTGCATCAAAAGTGAAAAACAAAATTCCCAAACACAGTTTCCATTTCTTTGAACACATATGTTGATGTCTTGACTTTTTCCCTAAAAGTGAAAGCATCTTGAATAATAATACTATTCATTCTGACCTGGATGGAATGAGGTGAGCTCTCTAATACTCTGCTGACAAAAGTATAAATCAATAGTAGAGGGCATTTGGCAAAGTTTGTCTTGAACCTAAACATGTATCAGGCCCTTTGTCTTACTTGGTTAATTTCTGATACCTAGCCTTAAGAAGCACTGAAACACACAAGATAGAAGCTCATAAAAATATATTCACCCAGGTGATTTCTATAGTACGAAAACTTTACCTTAATACAGCTGTTAAAAATTGCTCATCACATTTTTATTTACAGGAAGCAAAAGTGAAAACATGCTAAATGATTACCCTTTAGAGGAACTCTTTGAATACTAACAGTTCATTCATACAACTTAAAAGTTTAAGATATTTTTAATAATGAATATATTTTTAATAATATAGAGAATTACTTGTGGTATAGTATTTATCACAGATGCATGATGAAAATTGTATGTAAATCGCAATCTAGATTTTAAAAACAATAAGCATGGTTAAAATTATTAGAAGGTACTGAACATTTTAGCATGACAACTAAAATGAGTTATCATTGGGTGACAGGATTATCCACTCATTATTCAGTTGTCTTATTTCCTTTGGACTGCTATTAAAAAAATACCTTAGAGTGGGTAATTTATAAACAACAGAAAATGTATTACTCACAGTTCTGGAGGCTAGGAACTTCTCCATCAAGGCGCCAGCTGATTCGGTGTCTGGTGAGGGCCCGTTCCTAATAGATGGCATCTTCTGTGTCGTGACTGAAGGGGCAAGGGAGCTCCCTCAAGCCTCATTTGTAAGGACACTGATGCCATTCATGAGCTTGGAGCCCTCATGACTCAACCACTTCCCTAAGACTCCATCTCTTAATACCATCATATTGGGTACTAGGTGTCAACATAATAAATTGTGAGGAGATATCAGCATTCAGATCATATCACCAGTCATTTGTATATTTATTTCGCCAACTTTATTTAATTTATTTTGCACCTCTACATTTCCATGATATTCTTCCATGATGATTAATTACTGTTAAAAACAAGGAAAAAGACAACCATAAAGGTCAAAGTGAGGAGTCCTGCTATCCAGGCATGTTGTATTACATGTGCCTGTGTCACAGGATGACCACATGTGGCCCACTTTTTTAAAGATTCAACTACAGTTTGATGATAGCCCTTACCTGGTCAGGAGGACCCAAGTTAATAGCATTGATAAAATTCATTAACATTTCATTTTCTCAATCATAGCAATTGTCGATCAGCCCCGAGAATATCATCCTGAGCAGCTTGCGTTGCAAACAATTCACCTAATACAATTGATTTACATAAATCTCCTTCTTCACATTTATCCAACGGTAGGGTTTTTAATTTCCATTATTTTTCTCAACTCTGATAAAAATATTAAGAGCAAGGAATTTGCTCCCTGCAGCAGCATGTGATGTGTGATTTGCGTTAGATTCCACCTAGTACTTACTGCTTGATACCTTCTCATGGTCAGACTCTCAGTTCCAGTCCAGGACGTAAACATGTTTCCTACAAATTAACTCAATTACATAGTCCCCTGAATTGCAGCAAACATTTCTTATACAGAACCACTTGCATATTCTCTGTGGTAGCTGACACTTCATAATTCCTAAGGGAAGGCATGAAGAATTAGACTAAATTCCCTGGATTCAGAAAGAAAGGGAAAAGGATTAAGATGTTGAAATTGCTCAGGCTCTGCTGCTGTCATTGTTGGAGGAGGCAATACCTGTGTCAGGTGCAAAATGTAATAGTTCTGATTACCTACTACCTGTCATCTGGGACATTTCCAATTCACACCTAACTCCAAGGTCGGCTGCATATCGAAAGATTCCAGGGCGTGCTGGCCTAGGGCTTTCTTTCATCTCAAATGATATCATGTTTTTCTTCTCATTTAATATTCACTCTGAAGGTCCTAAAGTCGAATATTTGACTTAGATGTTTCCATGAAAGCAATTTTAAAATACACTTTCTTTTACTCTCTGTTCTGGAATATCTAAGAGTCTATAATTTTGTATAATGTCCAATCTCTATACCATACCCTGATCTTTAGAGTGAGGGTTGTGGGACCTACTGCCTTTCTTGCTGTGAGACTTGTGTTTGTTTTATGAGGGTTTTATAAAAGGTAGTCTGTAGACCATCTGCTTCAACATTACCTGGGAAACTCGTTTCAAAGGAAGCTTCTAGGGCTGTAACCCTGGCCTTCTGTAACTGGGGGTGAACTCTGAGACGCTGCATTTGTAACCAGCTTCCAGGTGACTGTGAAGCTTCCTAAAGCTTGAGAAGTGCCAGATTAACTATTTTCTGTTTTCGGAGAGCTTTCACCCATGCTATCTCATTCTGTACATCATAACAGCTTTCTTTACAGGAAGGTGCCTTCATGCTCACAAAGGGTGAATAAACATTCTAACATCACAGAGATAACAGAGGCAGATCTAGATGTAGCTTTCACAGTGTGCTTCCTGGGCCAGCAGTTTCAATATCATCTGAGGATATGTTAAGAATCCTTTTTCTTGAGCTCACCCTCATACTTTCTGAATCAGGAACACTTGAGGTAACTTTAAAGAGCCATGCAAGTGATTATGATCTATAAAGTTTGAGAGCCATTGGTATACCTAGTGTATGGTTTTACAGCATCCTGGTACTAGCTGCATACCACTATGTATTTAAATTATCTACGTTACCAATTTCTGTAAAGGGTTAGACAGTTGTTAGCTTCAGATCCCAATTTCTTTTAGAGAATATCAAGGACTGAAAGATCCAGAAGATATTTTTAGAATCAATGCCATTGACAAATGATGCCTTTGAAACAGGGAATGGTTCTTCCAGGAAGGTAATGGTCTGGACTCTTTAAAGCAACATCAAAATAGCACCACAAGACCCACTGGGTTTTAAATTAGATAACAGACTTCTAAGTTAAAGCTAGTTGAGTTGAATCTTGGTTTTGACATTTACTAGCTGTGAAGCTTTTCAAAAAGCTAAAGAATATCTGGGAGAATTACTTTTCATATCTGAAAAAGAGTATAGTGATAGTACCTTCCTTTCACATGGCGATTTTGAACATTACATGAGGCAGTGAATGAAAGTGCTTTGCTGAGGATCTGGTAATAAGAAAATGCCCAAATAATGTCATAAGGCATGTAACCACACATATGCATTGCGGTTTCCTCACTCTTAGTTCCCTCATTTTAAATTTTGAGTAATTATAGTGTCTAAAAGTAGTGAGTTTCAGTAAAAAGCAGAATCGAGTGGATCTCTGTAGCAATAGAATCTACGGTCTATCCTATGAAAGATGAAAGAATTCAGACCAATCAATCTACCTGTATCTCCAGCCTCTAGGACTAATTTTGGCACATGTTAAGGACTTGAATAAATGTGTGAGTAATTAATCAATAGCTGTGTTTTACAAAAGGGGTGCTTTTCAGAGTTCAGTTATATAAGTTATTTGGCTAATACTCCCAACGATTCCACGAGGTGGGTATAATTACTGATTTCATTTTACCGAGGAGGAACCTCAAGCTTGTGGAGATGGAATGAGTTGACTAAGGTGGAATGGGGCAGCAACACAGGGTATCTGACACAGGGATCCTCTGCTTAATTACTCTTCTATCATCCTTTAACTACTATGCAGCTTTGGCTGGTAATCTCTAGCAATAAGCAGCAGGGGCAAGAAAGGTTAGAAATAATTTTTTAAGGCCGGGGTGGTGGCTCATGCCAGCATTTTTGGAGGCCGAGGCGGACAGATAACCTGAGGTCAGGAGTTCGAGACCAGCCTGCCCAACGTGGCGAAACCCTGTCTTTACTGAAAATACAAAAAATTAGCCAGGCATGGTGGTGGGTGCCTGTAATCCCAGCTATTCAGGAGGCTGAGGCAGGAGAAATGCTTGAACCTGGGAGGTGGAGGTTGCTGTGAGTTGAGGTCATGCCACTGCACTCCAAACTGGACAAGAGCAAAGCTCTGTCTCAAAGTAATAATAATAATAATAATTTTTAAGCACCTGTGTATAGGACAGAAAAAGAAATTATGCATTAGGTTGAATCTGCAATGTATTTTTGTGAATTTAGTACCTAGAGGCTAGTTAACCAAAATGGGAAGAGAAAGCTTTTTATTTTGTGGTTAATATTTTGAACTATGTTCTTCTAAGATATTATACAAAAACACATGTAAAGCACTTGTGCAGGTGAATGCATTGTTGCAAGGTAAATACTCTTAAACCACCTCTGTGAGGATCTAAAATCTTGTCAGATACTCAAGATGCCTCCCCAAGGGCATCACTCTGCACAAAGATGACCACTATTGTCACTTACATGATTCCCTCCTTGTTGTTAATGTGTGTGTGCATTCCCAAACACTACAGCTTAATTTTGCCATTTTAAATTTTTTTAATCTTAAGATAGGTGGCGGCGGTGGCTGCTTCCTCCTTCTGCCCCTCCTCCTCCTCCTC